>NC_071423.1:3931339-4233750 GCF_017976375.1 Cuculus canorus
AAGCAAAATGCCCTGTTTGTACATATTCCATGGGATCGCTTAGACTGTCACCAGTATGAAGTGTGATGTCTTTGGGGTGTGGTATCAAGTACACGTTGTTCCTGTGCGTGGTTTGGAACACCTCTGTGAGGCCAAATATCATTTGTGTCCATGTGACACAGCAGTTCTGGCAAACACTGAGTTGGAACCAGACATGGTCTTGAACAGATACAGACTAAAGGAATAAGTGCCGTGTGCTCAAAGCCATTGACTTTTAGAGTGTCATAAGCCACAAATTCTGGTGTCTTGGATGCAGCACCAAATGCCGTGTTCACCTCTAGAGATTGAACTACATGGAAAATGGGCTTATAATGCAATGGAGTAATTAATCAGGTGATGGAGGCTTGTGCTTTGAAGGCTTTGAGCAAGCCTTCTCTGATTAAACTTGTAGTCGGGCACACTTGTTTCAGCTGCTTGACTGTGTCTATAGAATTTCCATTAATGAGCAGCTGCTTCTTGACTTTACATGTGTGTGATGGTTGATTGTGCAGGATTATCTTTCTGCAGTGCGTAGATACCTGCTAAAAAGGGACTAATCTTATTAGAAGTGAAATCTCATCTGATCGTTAAACACGGTCTGCTTACAACCCGCTTGTCAGCTCCGCTTAATTCAGCATGCAGGTCTCTGTCAGAACTTCTATTGATTCATTGGGATTGCTCAGCATCTTTGTAGATATTAATCTTGTGTGTCTGACAAGCTACTGGGTTATTCTAGAAGAAGCGGAGTTGGTCATAAAAGCTACTGGCTACGGTGTCTTATTGATCTTGTGTAGATGTCCTGACTCTTCCTGTGAGCGTTTATCAGTTCTACTGAGGTGTTCCACAACAACCAGCGTGCGATTGTGTCCTCCTGGGTAGAGTTAGGACAGATCTGCTGTGTTTCAGACTTAGTGATGGTGAATGCAGATCTTTCTTTGGTTTATATTCCACAAGCGGGTAACTTTGTGGACCAAGGGTCTGGATTTTGTTACAATGAAGGTCTGTTTGTGGTGTGTCACAGCAAAGGCACGACTCTGCTGACTTGTAGAACAACCCTGTCAACTGAACATGCTTTGTTTGCCTTAGATATAGGGTAAAAACTGGTGATGTGTGGAGGAAGGTCTTTCAGAGGTGAAAGCAGCCAGTGTGTGAGACAATAGACTCTACAACAGGAGAGACCTCACCCGAAGTTGTCTTCAGTATTGTAGTGTGAGCAGTGCTGGGGGGGCTTCAGCTCACTCAAAGGATGTGATTTGTTGTGGTGAGTCTTGCCAACTTGAAATGAGTTAACTATATCCCTTTAGTCATGCTGGTAACCTGCAGCGATTGCTTCAAAGGAAACATTGCTAGTGATGCGCTTCTACCTGGTTTTCTAGTCGGTTAATGGATTACAGTAGCTACTCTGGTCTGTGCGAAGGGGATTTAATCCCCCCCCTTTTTTTTTTCTTAAAAATAAACTGTTTCTGTGGCTCCTGAACCTTTCATGCCCTTTCAGAGAACTTTGTGGCCCTGTTGCTGTATGGCATGGCTTTTTGGAAGGTGCATTTGGAACAGGTTGGACATAAATCAGTGTTGCTGGAAATTTTTAGGATGAAGTCAGGAGATGGGAGAAGTCCCCCTGGCAGACCTTGGGGGTTTGTGAGTAGAATGAATGCCAAAGGGCAGAAGGTAAAAACGTCTGAGATGCAACAATGGGCATCCATTGTAAGGGAGGAGGGGATGCGCTCCTTGCTGTAAACGCATTGGCTTATAACTGCACAGCGCATAACCATCGGTGTTAACCAGCAGACATGCTCTTCTGTGACAAAACTGCCTGTCTTTATATTTGCATGCATTTATTTGAGCGTGTCTGTGGAGTATTGTGGAAGTTCAAACTCTTGAAGAAAGAGAGGAGGTTAACTGAAAGTCAAGAAGTTGATTCTATCGGGGTCTGCTGGGATTTTCCAGCCTGGCTGATTTATTACTTTAAGAAATGATAACTGATTGTATCTGAAGAGGTGAGGAGAAGAGTCATTTGGATCATGTCCATTATATGTCAGCAAATAAGGCTGTGTACAGCTCTGAGGAGTGAAATGACTGCATTGGACACTTGGTAGCTCTCCTGTTTTTCTCGATGAAAGCTACTACTCGTGCACTTCAGGAAATTTTCAGTTATGACTTCTCTTGGTAGGGGGAGGTACCTATGGAATGCATACAATGAGTACTCGTGGATAAGGGAGGCTGGCAGAACAACTTGTTACATGTAGTAAATCTGACTGCAGGGATATGTCTGCAGTCATTGAAAAAAACTGGCATACAGTATTCTGATACGTTAATCACATTTTTTTTAACATGGTAAATGCTTTTCTGAAGTATTTTCTGAACCCTAGCTCAAAGCAAGTATGTATTTTTTAATTTGAAAATAATTCCAAGTTTAGCTTCCATTGAACAGAAGTCATAGAGCTGTTATTAGACGTGGGAAAAGATTAAGTACTTATTTGAGAGGATAAGTTTGATTTCATTCCTTACTGTGTGCTTACAGGTGTTTAGGAGCAGATTCTGGAGAAGTGGTGAAAGTTGAACTGTGTAATTCTAATGTCTTAATCTCCTTCTGCCTCATCCTTAGGGTGCTGAGTACTTTGGCACGTCAGCTAAAACCTGGCTGGAAGAGTTATGAACAATGTATATCATTCCCAGTGAAATGTGTTTATTGGATTTTTGGGAAATCAATGTGCACGTATGCTGCTAAGTCCGGGTGGACTCAGTTGTAAATGGTGTAATGGGAAATTTAGTGCCTCCAACTAGTTCTTCAACTACTACGTGTCCGTGGTGGTGTATAGCTTTATGACAGAGGCTACTGAAGCCCTTTGCAGTTCACTTTGCTGTTCTCGTGTGCTCTTCTCATCGCTTTCCGAGCCCTGCTGGCTGACCTTTGCTTGGTAAGTCTTAATCTTAATTTCTTGTGTGGGACTACACTCCTAATCTTCACATAATAAAAATTACACTGAGCTTCATGTAGAAGCCAACTCCATCCTGCCTGCGGCTTGTCCGAGTATAGTTACTTGAGAACCTTAGGTGTAACTCAAAAAACTGCTCTGTCATAATGAAGGACCGATGGGACTCAGCACTGGAGCTGATGTATTCTCGGTTGACTGAATATTCCAGCTCCTGGGGATGCAACTTACCACCTTAATCTCTTAGAAGTCAGATTTTGGTGCAGCTTTACTGATTGATAAGTAGGGCTTGAAGTATTTTTTTCAAGGCTTTTTATGGGAATAGCTCTCAGCAATCAAGAGATAAAGAGCTCATATTCTAGTTGATTTCCTTATGAAATAAAATGCATTATATCTTGTGCTCAGTGTTTTGAGGGCGTAAAGCTTGTTTACAATGTATGGAGCTTGTTATGTTGTATGTGCAGCTTTACTTTGGCTGTGTTTATGGGCTGAATATTAATGACAAATAGAAAGTAACTTGGAATAGATGCATAGTACAGAAGAGTCAAGTTTTGGAAGGGTATGCATGGGGCAACATTCTTATAGAGGCAAAAAAAAAAGACATTTTGGGGGTTCTGTGTTCTGTCAGTCTATTAAAATGTCCAGAGTTTAGGGGAGGGACTACTTCAGTGTAGTTCAGCAGAAAACTTTCCCTTCAGTCTGTCTCCCATGAAACACGGCCCCTAGAAAACTAGACCAGGGAGGTGGTTGAGTCCCCATCCCTAGAGGTATTTACAAGATGGGTAGATGAGGTACTTAAGGATATAATTTAGTGGCAGATAGGTATAGTTGGACTATCTCAGAGGTCTTTTCCAACCTGGTGATTCTATGAACTGGAAACCATTGGTTCCTCTGCCTTGTTGAGTCTCCTGAGCTTCTTCACATGGGAGAAGTTCGCTGTTTCCACTGTGCTTTGCTTGTGAAAACGCTTGTGCTGTGGCAGGAGCGCTGATCCACTCTGCCCGGGAGCACCTGAATAGGAAGAGCTACCTAAGGAAAAAGGGCCTCTATCTTCTCAGGAGCACTGTTCTGAGCAATATTATCCTCATGACAGAGGAGGCTGTCTACTCTCATTCAAATGGAATACAAAAGGTCTTTGCTACTTGCTCCATAATTCATTAACTGAGATGAAAAAAGGAACACAGGGGCGTTTTTGTAAGTTGGGGATGGTATGGGAATAGCTTCCTATGTGTGGTGGTACTAAGCCCCTTGAGGGGAACCCCTGACTTCACGGAATAAGCCCCACAAACATTTCTAATGTGATATGCTGAAATATAATCTCCAAAAAAAAGTATTTCAGTATTTCATGGGCTGGTTGCAAAGCAGCCTGGTGGTGAAACCCGGATCCCGTGGAGACACTGCTGCCAGGACTGTGTTCTGCTGGAGCGTGCTCCAGAGGATCCCTCAGCTTGCCTTTGGGGTGCCCTGACTCCCCAGCTCTGGCTGAAACACACTAAAGTGATTTCATATTTAATACTTCTTCCCTGCTGCCTTTGGATACTATTAGCATGATGTAGGATAAGGAGAGAGAGGGAGAGATGGGCATATGAGGAATATATGAGAAAGAAGCAGGTGTTCTCTTGCCCTTGGGAATCTTGCCTAACCACAACTGTTGAGCCCATAGGAGTCACTTAGCTGACAGCTTGGTTTGCGTTTTTTCTCTTGTAGCATGCGTTTACAGTTAATGAGTGATATTTAGAATTCTCGTTTCATCTGGGGATATCAAAGGCATTTGGAAGCATCAGCTAACATCTTGTCAGGTGAGATTCTCAAGTAATATTCCACAATTCAGTGGTAAAAAATGGCATTAGAGAAAATAAAACAGATGGTGAGTAAGGAGGTGGTGGCTGAGCTGGGAAAGGCGTTTTCATGCTCATTAGCCTGTTGTGTATCTGTTACTGTCCTGCGCTGGAGAATGATGCTGTGTTTATGCAAAAGAGGATCTTGTGTATCTTATGTACATCTTCAAAGCAGAGGTGTTTAAACATCCATTGTAGGAAATGCAACAATGGTGCAGCTATTGGGAGTGGAGCTGATAGCTGTGGAAGTCATTGTTATGTTAATAGTGGGTTCTAGGCAGGAAAAAAAACATTGGCAGCTTTAAGACCAAGAAAGCAGTGAAGATTGAAATGTCAGCAAGTACTGTCCTTTAAGGCATTGTTGAAATGCAGATGGAAGTCCACTCTATTGCCAATACAACTTTTTGTAGTAAGAACACTTTAAATCTTCCATTGAAGTTACTGATTCAGTTTAAGTCTCTCTAGCTTAAGAGGTCTTGTGTGGTCCCAGTGCGTGAACGACCAGCTGGCAGCTTTGTTCAGCGATGATATTGCTTGCTTGGAAAGCACCACTGCAATAGAGTATTTTTGAGAAGATGCCTGTTAGTATTATACTAATTAGTGCTTGTTATTGCTCAGGCTAGAGAAGGGAAATGTGTGCCTGGAGGGAAACGGGCAAGGTGGGCATACTCATCCGTTCTTGTAAGGAAAGAAGACTCAAACAAGTGGGACGGAGAGTGGGAAACCAAAAATAATCCTTTGCTGATTGGATAAGTAAATCTTACTGCTCTTGGCTAAGATGGGTTTCTCTGTGCTTGAGAAAAGTGGGTTTTAAAGGCTGTATAATGTCATCTTTATTGAAATGCAGGGAATTCTCTGGTTCTGTGGGCAGTTTTGTGTAGTATAAGGAGCACGCGGGAGCACTGCATGTTGGCTAAAGCTTGATGGCCACCAGTGTCCATGTCTATTTGTGAGGTAAAGCTGTAAAACCAGCATTTATAAGACTTGCTTTCCTTGCCAGGAGCTGGCTGTAGATTTACTGTAGGTCAGGGCCCAGTACAGCGGCGGTGTAGCAGCATGAGACGGGCCATAAGGCACAGAGCTGCCTCAGTGGTGTAATTAGTTGTAGCAACAGGATATGAAAACGATCAGATTTAATGTAAGAAATATATTCATTTAGCCTGAAGAGGTGATATAAACTGTCTTTAGTGGCAGCATCTTGGAGCTTCAAATGTGGTTTACCCTCTTCTAGATTCTATCATCATTCCCCAGTCTGCTAAAAACTCTTCGGAAACCACTTATTTTCTGGCTTTTGTAGCGTTATTTCATAGATTTTGCAGTTGTATCGTAAGTATCAGGAACTGAATGTGCAGCACTGTTGTGTGGTGTCAAACACATTTGTTTTTCCTTGTATTTTAGTCAGCTACCTGATGTCTTAATGAGCTACATCCGAGCTTGCTTACTGTGGAATCAAATTCCCTGCTTACCTTGCACATACTAATTGTGATTTTGGCAGATGTCTGTTAATTCCCTGTTAAACAATTGCTCTCCTATTTTCCTCGTGCAGTTTAGATTTTTTTTGTTTAGCCTCAACTTTCCAAACAAAGTGACCAAAAATGAGAATATTCAAGGGGATATTTGTTGAAGGGTACTACTTAAATGTAAGCAAACAACAACAAAAATGCAGACCTCCATATATACATCTGTTCTCCTTTCGGAGTATTTGAAGGATTGAGTGCAAAGTTACCAGGACATCAAATATCACAAAATTGAGGATGGAATTTTGCAGCTGGGGG
The DNA here is from genome assembly GCF_017976375.1 of Cuculus canorus. NCBI lineage: Eukaryota > Metazoa > Chordata > Aves > Cuculiformes > Cuculidae > Cuculus > Cuculus canorus. The sequence goes on from NC_071423.1 coordinate 3,937,904, forward strand.
CACAGAACAGCCGATGTTGGTGGCTTGTTCCTCCAAAGGAGGGAACTCGGGTTGCACAGAGCCAGAAAGTTGCTTTCTCTTGAATATAGCATAGTTCTGTGGTTAGTGAGCCGGAGATGTTTGGCAGAGCTGAGGGGGATTTATTTACATGCAATTTTATTTTCAGACTACTTTTTACTATTTTGACACCTCTTGGCAATTTTCCTGAGTGCTTAAACGGTACATTACTGTGAAGAATGTTTTTAAGCAGCTACATGTTTAAACGGGGTAAGGCTTATTTACTGTGTGACTTCTGGCTCTGACAGCATTTATTTCTCTAAACGATTTCTGCTAAATGAGTTATTTCTCAGTTAGATTGAGCAGGTTCCTGTGCTTGCATCTTCTTTTCCATTTGCATTTTCTTTCCTTTCTGCCAGTGCCAATCATACAGCTCCCTAGGTAAAGGATGCTTTTAGAAGTCAAACGTTTCCTGACACGGTGTGCAACAGAAGGGGCAGAAAACCACAGAAGGCAGAGAACCTTGCAGCTTTTAGCTGTTGACTGACATAGGCAGCTGGATGAGAACAACTGTATTTCAATTTACTCTTGTGTTTTCTAATGAGTGAGAATGTATTGACAAAGCAGTGGAGATAGGAAATGGGCCCAAATAATGGTATTTTTAGAAAGAGGCTTTAGGATGCTCTAATCCAGTGGGCTTCACGTGCCCCAAATCCTTACTGCACATCATCAGTGTCCATGAGAATAAATTGAGCCAACAGAGGTGCTTAGACTTCATCTGAGGGGCTGATGGCATGTGTTATTTTGCATTTGGGCTTCTGTTTGTGCATTCTGCTGTATTCTGTAGGCATTCATAGCCTTGGAGAGATGGAATTACTGTAAGAAGGATTCTCTTGCCCCTGTGGGACTTAAGCTGTTTTGTCTCTGAGCTCCTCTTGCCTTAGATGCAAACTGAGAAAAAAGAAGTGTTCTTGTTAAAATAGCTCTGGTATTGCCCTGCATTTCATGATAGATAGGGAAACTCGCTTTGCTTGTAACCCAGTTTATTTATCTGTTGGTAGATTGAGGCATGTGTGTTGTCTAAAGGCTTTACTGTTCTGCCTTCTACAAGAGCTGCCTGCACAGTTTTTTTTTCTTATGAGTCTCCCTTCTTGGTCTCAACTCCTTCTGTTACACTTTCAAACACTTAAGAAGTCATTATCGGGCTCAAAGCTCTTGAGATAAGGCTGGGGCTGCTCAGGGAGGCAGACAGCTGATAACACGCATCTGCCTTAGGATGAAATCTGGCTGATGTGAAAAATAACCAATTGTCTCCTTTGGGGATGATATTGTCTGGTGGTGGTCGAGGCACGCTTTCTAGAACGGTAATTCTAATGAACCCCTGTTCTTAGCCAGAATATCTCTGCAGCCTAACCATAGCTCAGTGTTTCTTCACAACAGGTTTTTACAGAGCTTTATATGGATCTAAGCTATTTTAACTCAATTCAATAGACAGCTGCCTGTTTGACTGCTTAGAGGAAAAATATTCAAACTCGGGTAAGGAAAACTGTGCTCCTTTGGTAATTGGAAGTTTGCTCCCAAACAATCAATAACAAATGTCATAAAGTGCTGATCTATTCAGAGAATTAATTGGAGATACTTAAGAAAAATTAATAATGAATGTTCAAGTGAGAGTTCCCTTTTAACTTTGCAAGAATATTAAAACAAAGTAAACAGCAGAGGAATTATAGTAAACCAGGCAAACTGGGGGGAAAATTAAGTATGCAAACTACAGAACTGCATAAATCTACATGTTATTAATTGGAGGAGAGTTTCTGAAATTATCATATGGGATGAATATTAATTATAACCAGCAGAAAATTGAAATGAAGAGGTGCAAAGTGGGGGAGGAGAGTGTAGTGCACAGGAAAAACCATTGCAGGCATCCTTCTTGGACTGCAGCTTTCCACGGTTCCATTGTGATGTGTGTAATGTTTTAAATGTATATAGTTTACTGCTTATACAAGGAGAACCACTCAAAGGCTGGAATAACCAGAGCAAGTAATTAGAAACCTCTAATTATAGAGTTATTGTATTTTTACCTTCTACAACCCAGAGTTTGTCCTGAGGAATTTTAGCTTAGAAGTAAGTCATTTGTGTTCTGGCTCGCTCCTAAGTCTGCTGAAACCGGTTTCTTCAGGACATGCTCTAAACTTTATTGCTGCTGAGCTTTTGGTGATGCTTACAGCACTCCTAAGGGTTTGGTGAACAAGGACCTTACTAAACTTTCCAAATAATAAAAAACAATTACTAAGAGTATGTAGATTTTTAGTAATGTGGACAGCATTTTACAAAGGATCTCATTGTGGAGTTCATGATGAGTGAAGGACTGTAGTGTGTTCTTAAGTAATTTGGGTAAACCTGTTATTAGGCTTGGAGGTCTAATGGCCACAGCTTCATTCCAGGGCTTTGGTAGTACTGTCAGATACCTTTACAGGCTGCACTCTGCAGCCTTTGTAATCATAGAATGATTTGGGTTGGAAAGAACCTTAAAGCCCACCCAGTCCCACCCCCTGCCATGGGCAGGGACACCTCCCACTGGATCAGGGGCTCCAAGCCCCATCCAACCTGGCCTGGAACCCCTCCAGGGATGGGGCAGCCACCACTGCTCTGGGCACCCTGAATCAGGTATATAACAGTATATAACTGCTATTTCACACGATGTCATTAGGTCCTCCGGAACTGCTTGAACATAGCTTTTTGATAGTTGGCATAACTCTAATATTCAGAGTTTGGCTGAATCTTAATTAATGGCTCCTAAATGAGTTGTAAGATTTCTTTGTCGGTCGTTACCGCGGTGAAGTTGAGACGTCTGTCAGCATAGCTGAGGAGTTGTTCCTGCGTCTTCTCTCCATATATCTCTTTCCTTTCTTCTTAAGACACAAAGGTGTTTACTGAAACACTGAAGGACTTGGATTTATTTCCAACCCATCATTTTTGTGATAAACTTGCATTATTCATAAGGTAGCATCTTCCAATTTATCACTTGCAAATAGTGTTCAGATGCACATTGCGGTATCCAATAACAAAACTACTGTGCTCAGAATTACTTCCAGCTTGCTATCGTTAGTAAATCTGAAACTGGTCCTCCTTTAATTCTTGTGCATTGAAGGTGATTGAGGGTTTAGCCTGGCCCTCTGCAAATTCAGAAAGGTTCTCTACTCCTGCTAAAATCGGAGTGAGTGAGGAGGTGCGTGGAGCACTTCAGGATTAGTGTGACTGGTCTGAGCTTAGTCCCCTGTATTTGCTCTGCAATGTGCAGTTGTTTTCAGCTTGAACCTCATTGTCTGCTTTGCATATGAACGTGGGGTCTGGACTTTTGTAACACGGGGACTGTCATGTACTGGGCTCACGAATAGAAAATTCATAAGGATTTATAGAGGATAGGAAATAGTTTGCTTTTAAGCTCTTATGGAAGACTGCAGCAAATCTTTGCCCTGTGCCTTAGCTATGAGGCAGAATCTTTGGCTGTGGGCATAAAGGGCTGTTTTATAATGAGGGAGCATCTAATTACTGTGATGGCTTTTCCTGTTGCATAGGAAGATTGTTGTTCTCATGTCCAGAAGTCTGTCGTCCCCCAAGGTGTGGGAAAGCTGGGAGATGGCCACCTAAACCAGTGATTTGCACTAAGGTCTTCCATGCATCCGAGCTAAGAGGCTCTCCAGAGTGCCAGGGAAACTGGAGAGAGCGGATTTCACAGGTGCTCTTAGTGTGAGGTGAAGCCCTCTTGGTTCCTGCTGGCTTGTAGAAATGCATCCTGCAAGCACCCGAACCATCTTAGCTTCTGTACTGTCAGCTGTGGGAAAAGATTCTGAGTGTCCTACCTTCAGATAAACTTCTAATATCTAAAAGAATGAAAATACCCTATAGCTGCTGTATCATTCCTTTTCTTTTTTTGCAGAAAACTATTAGATCAAGCAGGAAGGGCGCAGGACCAAACCAGAGATTCTGACCTCCTAAGTCTGCTCCTGTCTGATTTTGTGACCTCATGTGTGTTGTCTTCCTTTACTTTCTTCAATTTATCTGTTTGTAAAAGTGATTCTCACTCTTCCATGCAAAAGCCATGGCTGCATAAAAAGAATGCAAGGCTTAACTAATCTGTGATGACTTTGAAATAATGTTGTATTTTAACTTAAGTGATGGGGGTTTTTGTGTCCTTCTCTGTAACAAAGTAACATGGGAATATCCTGGAGATGCCGCTGACCAGAGCGCTGTTATGCTATTCTTGATTAATGGCATCATCTCCTTTCCTTGATGTGAATGTATTGTGTTGCGCAGCTTGCTCGTCTCAATGTTCAGACTGTAATTGTCACAATAAATTCAATGCAAGTAAAAAGCTATTTAAGGGAGTACAGAGCAGAAAATGCCTGAATTCTGTTGTCATTCATAACTGGTATTAAATCTTGACATAGTATGTGTGCTTTCCAATTAAGTTTGAAGCATCGCTTTCATTCTTCAAACATGTCTCTCAAAACTAAACTTGCCAAATACATGGCTTGACTGAACTGTTTAGGGAAATCTTTTTGGCTTTATGCATTTCTCTGGAAAACTTGCTTTTGTGAGAAGTATTATAATTGATTAAATTAATGTGCGGATATGTTATAGTAGGTGCAAGGAGATTAAAGTTCTGCTGTCTCTTTTCATTATGAGCTTGAAATATGCCTGTGTTAAGATATTAAAGTGACATTGGTATTTGTGAACGGGCTTCAGGGAGGGTGGGGAATAGAGATGAGAGAGAATCCAGAAGGGATCCTTTTCATTAGCATCATTCAGTCTTGACTTGCTCTCCCTTTTTTCTTCCGGTGCTGTCTGGCTGCTTATACCTCTATTCGGTGATGTAGAACTGGTGCTGCTTTCCTTTGACACAGACCTTCATTTTCTCCAATTGCGATGAGCAGAAAGGCAAATCACTCAGTAGTTTACTGGCTGGGTTTCAGCACTTGTTTTGCATTTGTAAATTGAGTGCACTAAAACATTGTTGGATTTATTTGCTGCCTTTGATACTAATAGTTCAGAATGGATGTCCTTCCTATCGCTGCTTCTGCTCATGGAAGGCAGCTCGAGGGTTGCATGTTAAAAGCAGTGGTATTCAATGTTCAGGTAAAAAAGGTGATTATTTATGCAGGGGGAGGTTTCTAATTGAGCATCTTGTTGGATAATGACCACTCTTGAGACTCCTAATGGCAAAGTTGATGCCCTTTGGGAGGGAAATTCCCATTTGATACAGGTAGTAATTGAATTTTTCTTCCTGGAAAAGCTTTATGTACATCCAATAGGAACAGCAGCTCCAGCAGAGGGTAAGTCATATTGGAACTGTTGGAATGGGTCCGGAGGGAGATTACAAAGATGATCAGAGGGCTGGAGCACCTTCCATACAAGGACAAGCTGAGAGAGTTGGGGTTGTTCAGCCTGGAGAAGAGAAGGCTCCGAGGAGACCTTAGAGTGATCTTCCAGTACCTGAAAGGGCTACAAGAAAGCTGGAGAGGGGCTGTTTACAAAGGCTTGTGGGGACAGGACAAAGGATAATGGGTATAAACTGGAGAGGGGCAGATTTAGACTAGGCATAAGGAAGAATTTCCTCACTGTGCAAGTGGTGAGACACTGGCACAGGTTGCCCAGGGAAGCTGTGGCTGCCCTATCCCTGGAGGTGCTGGATGGGCCATGGGGGCACCCTGATCTAGTGAGATGTCCCTGCCCATGGCAGGGGGTTGGAACTGGATGATCTTTAAGGTCCCTTCCAACCCAAACTATTCCATTATTTTCTTATGAGTCATATTTAGGCTTCTGAGAGTTACCTGATATACTTGTGTCAAGGTTTCGCCCACTGATCTCAGACACCATCCTATTTTATCTTTACACGTAGCACCACATGGGTGTTACCTTTTTTCTACTGAGGTTTGCAAGTGCTCCAGTTTCACTCAGTAAAATATAAAGAGCATGAGTGAGGGCAGTCATATCCAGGTATAGGGAGAGAAGGCAGTGGTCAGTGTGCAAAAGGGCTAAAGGAGTTCTGGAACAAAGATAAGGGGACCTGGTAATGAGCTGGCAGCGCTGTCAAGTCATCTGGATCTCAGGATATTGAGCTGCTGGTTGTTTGTGGCAGTGTTGGATAAATGCCAGTCTCCAAGGGACTGCACATCGCTAGTGGCACCCAACATTTGGTGTTGTATGACCAAGACAAATACTGAGAAACTTCACTCTAAGCTCAGAATGATCTATAAAATCTATCTGCAAAGATGACTACCTGTCGCCCTCAGTGATTCATTTTGCTCTCTGAGTTCCAGGCATTAAAAATAATGTGAAGGTGTTGCAGCAGAAGAGCTATGATCATGCTGGCAAGACGGCTTCGAGAAGACACCTCTTATTTTTCTTTTAAAGGCCATAGACACCTGGATCTGTAAAGCACACGATCTCCTGAGGGAATAGAGAAATACTGCTGCAGCACAAACTTCTGGAGGAGTTGTAATGTGAGAGGTAAATGTTTTTTGTGAACTGAATGCTGGAAGTTCAGATGTTCTGTCTATGTGCCCTAATTTTTTGAGCGGTGACAGGGAAATCGAGTCCCTTTTTTTCAAGAGTATGGTGCTTTTCTACAGTTCTAATGACAACAACATTATACAACCTTGAAAATCTTAAGAACTTAAGACTTAAGATTTTCAAGGTTGTACCTGAACTTTTCTGCTGTGCAATTGGAATTGTATACCTGCAAGTCTTGAGTTGCTTTGATTTTTCCCAAGAAAATATCTTGTTGGCCTAATACAACTTTTGTCCTTACAGATTAGTGATCAGTGTCAGATATGTGGACTGAGATAAAGGTAAGGATGTCCAAGCGTCCTTTTCAGCCAGTGATATAAGGCTGAAGCAGCTGTGTTTAGAGGTGTGTCAATCTGACTTGGTGTTGAGTCCTTGAGATGAATGAATGTTGGACCAGGGAATAAGACTCGCCTCTGAAAATGTGGGCACTAATTCACTACACATAAAGCATAGCTAATGTGCTTGACCCCAGACTCTGCTTCATACCAGACTTTTCCTAGCAAAACACTGTCGACCTTGCTGATTTGTATATAAACTGCTCTTAGCCTGACTATGCCAGAGATCTGTTTGCTCTGCAGTGGGGAGGTACAATATAAAGGAGATCATACTTGAGTGTTTTCATAGAATCATAGAATAGTTTGGGTTGGAAGGGACCTTAAAGATCATCCTGTTCCACATGCTGTGATGGGCAGGGATATGTCCTACTAGATCAGGCTGCCCAAGGTCCATCCAACCTGGTCTTCAATACCTCCAGGGAGAAGGGGACAAACACAAATTCCATGGGCAACCTGGTCCAGGGCCTCACCACTCATGGTGAAGAAATTCCTCTTTATTTCTACCCTAAATCTGCCTCTCTCCAGTTTATACCCATTGCCCTTAGTCCTATCACTAGAAGCCTTTGTGAACAGTCCCTCTCCAGCTTTCTCGTAGCCCCTTTCAAGTACTGCAAGGCTGCTATGAGGTCTTCCCGCAACCTTCTTCTCCAGGCTGAACACCCCCAACTGTCTCAGCCTGTCCTCCTAGGGGAGGTGCTGCAGCCCTCTGATCGTATTTGTAGCCCTCCTCTGGATCTATTCCAAAAGCTCCATCTTCTCATGCTGAAGATTCCAGAACTGGACGTAATATTCCAGATGAGGTCTCCCAAGAGAGGAATAGAGGGGCAGAATCACCTCCCTCAATCTGCTGGCCACGCTTCTTTTGATGCAGCCCAGTTGGCCTTCTGGGCTGTGAGCACACGTTGCTGGCTCATGTCGAGCTTCTCATCGACCCCTAAGTCCATCTCTGCAGGACAGCTCTCAATCGCATCATGACTTTTTCATCGTGATGCAGTGCAGTCTTGATGTTACTGGACTGCTCTGATGGGAAGGATGTGACCTTGTATTAACCGTACTGCAAGACTGTTTCAGAATCTCTTTCCTGATGTTGTTCTCTAAATCCCTTTGCTGAAAAGCTGGAGGTGTTGGCCTCTAATCCATCTGTGGGCTGTCTTGCTAGAGGTGGAACAAGGCAACAAAAAGCTTTTTAACTGTTCAGTATGCAGCCTCTGATCCCCTGTGACCCTCCTGTAGCACCTAATGTGCTTGTAAAGAGAGAGCTGACCTGGGGCTTGTTAATTAATGTCCTTGCTTGATCTGAGTGGCTGGCCTGCTGCTTGTCAGGGCAGATAGGCTGTAAAGTCAGGCAGACAGTGCTGCCTTTCTAATGAACTGTTTAAAATAAGTACCAATTAAAGCATTAAACAAGCTCTACTCCTCAACCAGCCCGGCATTTTTTTGTTGGTGCTTATTGAATTACAGATTGCAATAAGAGATGAGCCATCAGTAGGGACTATTTGCAGCACAGCGGCACCGCTCGGGGTTTGCATTAGCAGAAATGGACAAGGGGGGAGCTAATGGCTTGTAGAACCATGTAGAAGTGGCATGATTTCTCATTTCATTGCAAGACTTAACGTTAACTGGACTCAAATTTATTCTCTTAAAAGAAAGCAAGCTCAGACCCAAGTAGGTTTTGTTCTCTTTTTGAGTTGGGCGTGGAAAACTCGCTTTAAAATAAAAACGTGATGGTGTTTCGAAGCCTCATGAGAAGTCTGAAGTGGGTGTTTATCATAGGCTAAACTTAGCTAGAATGATGGTAAAAATGCTTTGTTGAAATCAACTTGGCAGACGGGGATCGGTAGAGTACCCCTCAGTGTGATGGGAACACCGTGGCTGAGTCTTCCTGCTGCTTTACTGGCCTTGTGGGTAGCTGGCACTCGAGTCACGTGGAGCAAATGGCCCCAGAAACAAGAATAACAGCTAATTGTCCTTCAATCTCACTTAATGCAGCCTCTTGATAGGACCCTTTTTCCTGGAAAAGTGGTACCCAGTCGCTGCTACCCTTGCAGCAGCTGTGCAATAAAGATGTGTGTTTGAGGCCACTTAGTTTTGATACCAGACTGCTTTGGTTCATTACATCTGATTGGATTAGTAGTTCACATGGGGCGTTTAACAGAAAAGGGAGGAAGGGAACCTGTTTGTGTTGTTCAGTTTGGTTGAATTCTGAATTCTGTGCTAAATGAAAAGCACAATTAATAAATCCAGCTTTTCTAGGCATTGTGCTTGAATCTTGGTGTGTGAGCTGTGATTTTTTTATTATTTTTTTGTTATTACTATGCCTCTATAGGTATTAAACCCATCCAAACCCTCTGAAAAGCACAATGTCCCCAAGTGATGTGAAGTTTTCTGGAATCCTTTGCTCTACTTTAGAAAACTACATAGTTGAGGCAATAATATACACTGTTATCGCAAAAAAACTAAAGCAAATGTTTGTAGCAAACCCCAACTCAGTAGCGTATGTGTGAAGCTATTCTAACTCATGGTAATTGAGCAGGAATTCCCAGCCACAAACCACCTTCGTTTGCGAGTGCTCCTGCTCAGGGAGGCTTAGCAGGGGCAGGAATTGTAATAGAGGAAAACAGGCTGTTTGTTTTTCCCCTTTCAACTTGATCATCTGGGAATACGTTGCTTGTGTGAGATTGGTTAGGGGTTTTTTTTGTTATTACTTTTTTTCCGTGGCTGCCTCTATCCTAGCGTTTATTTGGAAAAAAGCCCACAACTTAAATATGCATCTGCACAGAGAAGGAGGTAATTGCAGATAAATAAGAGAGCCGAGGTTTGCTTTCCTTTGCTGACACAGTCTCTGAAAAAAATGGACTGAGTAAATGTTACCAAAGCAAAATGCTTTGATTGGGCCTTTAATACTGAAGGAATGGATTATTGTAATGCTTTCTTCTCAGGCCTGCTGGGTAATTTGCTAATGCTGCTCCAGACATAGGGGCTTATCTGACTGCAACAAGGAAATATAATCACATTCTGCTTCCTTTAGTTTCTCTTCACTGGTTACCAGTTCATTTGCAGTTGTTTCTGGCAGTTCTTTCCACCCTAAATTTTAGTCTAGGTGTTTGTATTTTCTCGTTAGCTGCTGTGTTATTACACAAACCCATATGTTCCTCAGCAAAATGGTACTGTCATTCTCTTGTGTGGTGAGAACAAAGCCTTCTCCAGTACAGGTACTTCTCTACTGCTTCCCCTGACCTCTTTGAGCTGTCTGGAGTGTTTTCTAGAACCATCCAGACTTGCTTAAACTGCCTGTTCTGAGCAAGGATTTACTCCACATTTTGGTTGCGACTCTGGAGATGAGATGCTGAAGGGCACTAGGGGAGGGTTTGGGCTACCTGGCTGCAACATATGGAAGTTTAATGACTGTGAGTGGAATTTTGCTTGTGTTCTTGCCTTCACTATTGGGCAAGAAGAAACCTTCTCAACTACACTAGCATGATGATGTACCCTTTTACAATTTGAGCTCATGGATGAGTTTCTCTGCTCTTTCTTTGTATGACGGCATATGGTTTTAAGGATTTTCTCATTCTTCCTCCCTCAGCCTCCTGGACTCCATCCTTGGTGTGAGAGTGGTACTTAAATGAAACTGTGCGGCGACTCCAGCACTAGCCGTGTGCCACTTCCAAAAGCTGATTCGCTAGGATCTTCCTCACACTGTGCCCTTCGTACACAAGGAGGGCAACAAAATATTAATAGCCTCGTTCTTCCCCCCAAAAGAGGAGAGACGAAGCTTGGATTTTGCTAGGTTTCACTGCTACGTGATTATCTCGAGTATTTTAAGGCTAGCTTTTTCTTTATCAACTAGAATGCAGAGCAGGCAAGAGAATCTTTGTTCCCTATGGGCACCTTACTGCTTTTCCTTCCCCAACTATTGTATTCTTCTGATGTTTACGGCTTGTTCTTGTTGCCTTGTAAAGTTTCTGTATCTGCCATGATATTCAGAAAACACAGCATCTGTTTTCTGAACTTGTATTGCTCCCTTTTTGATGGGAATTTGAACTGTAATTTTCCAGGATTTGATTCTGAAATGGCTTTTGGGCTGGTGGTGCACATCTTGGTGCTCAGAAGTAGAGACTGAAGAAGAAAACAACACCCCCTGCTTTGAAAATTACTCTGTACTCCTCTTTGAATACAATTTGTTTTCTCGGGGTTCTTTCCTTGCTAAGATTTCATGGGACCTGTGCTCAGACCTGTGTTTTTCTGCTTTTGTCTCACTGTGGGACTTCAAGCCATCAATTGGGCTGCAGTTCAATTTCATGAAGGGTCTCAGTTCCTGATTTTCCAATGACTGCAATGTCAAAAGGAAGTCAGAATATCGGAACAAGAGATGGAAAACGTGACTGGCCACGACAGCCTAGCGAGCCAGCATTAAGGCTTTGATGCAAACTGGCACTAGAAGAAACGCTCCATTTGCTTAAGAATAGTCCTCCAGCATCTCATTTGCTTAAGATTTTACAGCATTCTATGGCATAGCTAATAGAGCTTTCTCAAAAGTAACAAATACCTGCAAAAATCAGCTTATTTTTCTGCTTGTGCTGCTTTGATCTCTTTTGGCGTGTTTCCTCAATATAACGGCTTTAACTTTCCCAAGGTACTGCATTTAAAGGAAGAGGATGATTTTGCGTGACCAAAGCTTGAAAGTCTGAAAATAGTTTCCTTGATGCATTGTGGATGTTCTGTATGATTTTTGGACAATCCCATTTTATCCTTCGTCGGTCCTTAACATGGAAAAGGAGGATGGTGGTGTCTTCCTAACCTGAGTTATGATAAATTAAGCAGAGATACTCCGTGTGACTTAAGTAGGAGGTTTGTAAAACCTTTGTGTTGTGCTAGGTCTAAAATTGACTAGTTTATGAACAATTCTGGTCCTGTTACTTGAGTGCAGTAGTGAGAGATGTCCTTGGATTCAGGTTGAGGGGGAAGCCTAAATGCAGCCCATTAAGCTTTTCTGGTGTTTCCCGATGAAGGGTATTTCCAACTGTACATATGTGATATTTCTGTTCATTGACATTTCCCTCTTTCCAGATGAGTGCCCGGACCAATTCTGAATGAATGGCTCTAACGAGGTTTAGTTTAAGGCTTTCAGAGCACTTGATAAAGGTATCAATTGTCAAGTGTTGTGTAGTTGTAATTGAATTTGTCTGCAAGCCCTCTTTATTTGACTGAAGGCATAAAGCTTATCTGTGCTATGCTCACTTGATTATTAACTGGGAAGACTTTCTGGACTGTTGCTAAGTATCGCCCAATAGAAATGTGCTTTTTGCTGTTGTACTTCCCTGTTCTGAACCAGTTTGTGTTAACAGGGAAATTATTAGCAAGGAATGAAAAACTGATATTTGGAAGGAATAATGCAACCTGCAGGTACGGATAGCGTACACTTAAAAGCATATCTAACCTGTTGAAGCCTGTTCCAGCCTCTAGGGTTCTTTGAATTTTTGGGGTGGGGAATCCAAGTTGTCTTAGTTTCAGTGTAGTTCTCTTTTTGGGCTGCTTGGCTTTGCACAGTTCTTGATCTTAGTTGTGCTCTTCTGTTTTCTTGACTCAGCAAGAAAAATAGATCTCTCCGCATGAAGATAGGGCTCAGCCCTTGATGGAGATGAGCTGTAGCACTGTAATGCCCAATGGATTTGTTTAATGAAAGAGTAGAACAGGTGTTCCTGACTTGCTGAGCTGACATTTAATGTGTTCACGTGTATAAAATTATCTCGTCAGAGAAACAATAGCTCTGATTCTCCGAGATCCCATATCACACTCAGTATATCAAAACCCTTGGTAATCTGATAAAAATTGTTAGCTCGATCTCATAAACTTTAGTTAAAGAAACAGCGGTGGAACAAGATGCCCACTGTGTGTTATTTACCCTATCTTGTAGGAAGCAACATTTTAGGTTGGTGGAAGCTATTAAGCTAAAATTGTGGAAATATTGTGGTTACTGCTTGCAGGCACCATCCTCCCTTTTCCATCACCTATGTGTCTGTGAATGAAATGCCTTGGCTTGGTGAAGGCTGGAGTGCAGAAAACCATGGATATGGGCAAAGCAAAGCTTCACTGTTCTCTTTGTTTACTATAAAATCATAAATTAGGATGTATGGAGCTGAAGAGCAGATCTTGAGCAGTAGGATGTCTCTGGGAACTGGGAAAAGCAGCAGCTAAAGGCCACATGAGTCACTTGTGATGGGTAGCATAGGTGTACTTTGGGGACATAGCAACAACTTAGCTTTAAATATATATTTAAAATGTTTTAAGACAGATGATTGCATCACATAAAGAAAATACTAAGATTGCACATTGCTTGCAAGGCACTAAGGAAAGTTTAGTTTCTCATCAGACATGCCACGCTACCAGCATGAAACTTGTCTCTGTGGAACTGGAGGACTTGATGTTCATTATTTTCCTGGTTGCCATCCTGATATAACCATGCTTCAGTGGAAGATGTGGCATAGCAAGTTCAGAGGCATGTCGTTAACCGATTTATTGTACATTAATCTGAGATTGCACTTTTCAGGGCAGTCCACTCAGCTGGAATAAAATTAGCGAATACCTGTTCATCATTTTAGACTGAGAAGAATTATTATTTTAAAGGAAAAGGTAGGTAGTTTTTAGTAATTTGACACTTTGACGTGTTTGCAAAAAGCCTATTGATCAAAGCGTTTCAAAACTTGACTGGTAGATGTAATGCTTGATTTACTTTTTCCTAATTCTGCAATGATAGCATTCCAAATCACTGAGTTTTCCCTGGCTTTCGTGTTGTACTATAAATAAATTCAAATGTAAAAAGACCAAACCCTACATCCAAAAGGAAAAGGAAGGGAATTTCCAAGAAATGGGGTCTGATGCACTCTTAAATGGAATCAAGTTCTCAAAGAAACTATTCCTTTAAATAAGGCCCAGTGGAGTTTAATGGAAATATTCTTCATAGGCTTTGATGGGCTCTTGAAATTTCTACAGCAAGGGTGTATTTTATTGAACTTGAATGTCTCATAGAAAGACTTATGTTTTCCTTTAAGTTCTGTCAGGCACTACAGTAATGCCTCGAGCTATCTGACAATACCATAGTGCACCCTTTTCTGAGGACTTCTATTGTATTATCTTTAAATAGATGGTTCTCGAAAGGTCTGGTTTGTCACTGAATGAAGGCTCTACTGTCCCACTTCCAGTTCACCGTGTGGGATGGTACTTAACTTAAAGCATAATGTATTGTAATGAGAGTTTCAGAGAAGAGCAGGAGGGAGGGGAATGAAGCTTGGTAAATGAAAATGTCAAGGCAGAGGGCTCTTATGCATGACTATTGTTTTCAAAAGCTTATTTGAATTAGGTGGGGAAGGAACACAGTGTGCTAATGGGGAAGTACAGTTAAATACTTAAGGTTTCTTGGACTCAATAGAGCAGTAATTGTCTGTATTGTCTATTAGATCCTCTACAAACACTATGTACAGCTATGAATACGCGTGGAACACAATCAGATGGCTCTGGACTCGAATAGTTCTAATATGAGGAACAGAAGATATTTCATGTGTATTTCTCTTTGAGATTTCGTATTTGCTTTTCCCAGCGTGAATCAACATATTCAGTCTACCCAACCTACACGATCCTGTTTGCTTTTCCTTGGTTTCACTTAGTTTGTTAGAATGATCCTTCCAGCTTTGTGGGTTATTTGTGGGCTGGGGGAAGTCACTTCTCTCTCCTTATACGCCCACAGGCACAGAGATGGGTTTTATCTGTATGGGTGAGGATTGCCAAGAGTTAGCAGGGTGTGCATTGCTCTGTGCTTTTTGACGTGGTAACAAAGATATAGTATTAGTGAGTGGTATGTCTGGTGTTAGCATGACTGAATTGTGAATGGTTTAACACTTCTTGTGATGAGTTTTGCTGTTGACTTCAACCGGAGCATGATCGGGTTCCCTGTGAAAGCTTGCTGGCCTTTCGCTGTCAATTCATTGAACTTATTGGACAACATAAGTTTCTAGTACTCAACTTTGCTATGTAGTGAGCATTAAATTTCACTCATTTAGTCCTTGGCATCTCCGCTTTGTTTTCAGATTAAAATACTGATTACCCATAGTGGAGACGCAGTGGAGAACCCTACTGCAAAGCTGTACCAAACTCTATTCATGGAGCAGCTAGTGGACAGTGAAGTTTTTGGTGACTATTTCTGCTTTCATACTGATGGCCGTGTCTTTGGAGGCAATGTTTCAGTGCTGCTCCCCTGAGCTTGTGAAGCCCTGATGTAGACAACATCTGTATATCATCTTTTTCCTGCCATAAGTCCTAAGTGTCAGTGCTGGCAGAGATGGCCAAGTGTGATGCTTCGAGGTATGGAGACCTAAGAATAAAAGGGGTAGACAGTCTGTGCCTTTCCTGGCTTGGAAAACATTGGAAGGTGGTGCCAGTTAGGAGGTTTGATAGTGCTGTGAGATGCCAGCTGTAATCTGCTGTGCATCTGAATGGATCACAAAGGAGAAACTAGGTTCAAAGCCAAACTGGTTTTCACAATAAAAGCTGCAGCAGTTGGTGGCATTACGAAGCATTTGGACTGTGGTCTGGCTTCAGAGCTTTGCAAAATCCATATGAAACTATTTGTGAAGGCTTAATTGAAAGACTTAAAGGAATAGTGATATCATATATATCATATATAGTTATCAATATCTCTTGATCTATGCTGTGTGCTTGTGCTGTTTATGCTGTTAAAGGAGGAAGGAATCAAAGCGGAGAGGTGAGGTGGTTAAGCCTTCACTGGTCCTGCTGTCACTGTGTAGAACAGTGTATTGCAATGGTCTCCAACTGCTGCTGGACAAGGTAGCTCTCATCTTATGTAGCCCAGCTAGGTCAGAATGCGCTATGCCACAGGTACATCACTGCTCTACTCATATCTCTGTAACATTATGCTTCCAAAGTTCGTAGGACGGAGAGTTCAGATATTCCCCTTCAGCTCTATCCTAGGTGACAGAGATCAGTCCCAGACCTGGATATCAGGTTTCACCTCTCTGAGCATTGGGTGGGAAATCCTATAGAGAACGCTGAGGAATGAACCCCTGAGCCTTATCTCTCAGCCAGCTGCTCAGCTGGCAAGCAGCAGATGTCTCCTAAGAGGGATGCTCTTGGAAACTTCATGTGCAAACAATAATTAAAGCAATAAATATTCTGAATACAAATGCTGTTTAGAGCTGGCTTTGAAATGATATTTCTACTGAAGGGGGGATGGGGAAGGAGAACAATGAAAATGAAAACCGTCTTTTCACAGAAAATGCTGTGTGAATAACTTTGTGGCTTTTAAAGGAAAACATCACAAAAAAATAAATATAAAAGGCTTTGAATTTTAAGTAGAATTGACACATTTTTTTCATGAGTAAATATCTAGAGAAAACAAGGATGTTGATTTCAGTCCTTTTTCTCCCTACTAAATGACTTCTACTTGCTGAAATTTCACTCAGTAATCCTCTTACTTGAAATTCCAGTGAGAGAATCTAGCATGATTGGTATTATTCTTGGAAAGCAGTCAGTCTTTCTAGGTAGCCTGGATGACTTGTAGCAAGCCCAGCTACTGGGGACACTGGTTATTGGGATGTCTGCAGAACTGGAACACTTGCAAGCTTTCCAGGTGGGTTAGGGTCAAGGGATACGTGGTCAGGAAGAAGTCATGTCTCTAAGTTATTTAGACTTAAAGTACCTTAATGAAGAGGGTTCTGAATAAATAGGAGCCCTAATTCTACTCTTCCTGCTCATGGTGAAGAAGAAGAATGGCTAGAAGAGAAAGTAAAAGTGGATTGCTGGCTCAGGGTAGAGTTTCCAAACATTAAGGAAAATGTCCAAGCTCAAGAATTGATTCAAACTGATTTTGAAGCTTAGAAAGGAATCCATTGCTGCCTTTGTTCAGCAGGTGTCATGATCAACATGTGGGAAGTCAGCTACATGATCTCCTAGAATTGTGGAATGGTTTGGGTTGGAAGGGACCTCAAAGCCCATCCAGTTCCACCCCCTGCCATGGGCAGGGACACCTCCCACTGGATCAGGGGCTCCAAGCCCCATCCAACCTGGCCTGGAACCCCTCCAGGGATGGGGCAGCCACCACTGCTCTGGGCAACCTGAGCCAGGGCCTCCTCACCTTCATCAGGAGGAATTTCTTCCTAATGTCCAATCTAAATCTTTCCCCATCCAATTTAAACTATTCCCCCTTGTCCTATCACTACTTGCCTTTGTTCTGGTAAAGTTTCTGCTCGGGTAAGGGAGCCTCCTCCCCCAGTCAGCCAAAGTCTCCCTGGGTATTCCTAGTTGTATCAGTTTAGTAGGAAAGTGAGAACAACCTGCCAGTGGCTGGAAGGAGCACCGGTCACCACTGAAACAGCATCATGAGGGAAGTGGTAAAATGGGGATGGCAGTGTTGTAATCGGAAGAGGCTAAATTAAGATAGACAGAGTTGAGACAAAAAGAAAAACAGGAGCAAGGGGAACTTTGGAATTTCAATTGGACTACAATTACAAGTCACTAATCTAACCTGGAGGTTAAACTCTGGCACAACACCGAGCAAAATTCCTCTGCTCCGTTAAAATAAAATCCAATGCCTTCAGTTCACTTCTTGAGCCAGATAAATTGTCCAGAAAATAAGGTGTTTTGGCTTTGCTTTTCTAAGCAAAATACAGCTCAAAAGGGAAAGAACACCGACTTGCAAGAAGCAAGTGCTTAGTTTGCATTTTACTGTAAACACGAAAACAAAGAATGAAATCAAAAAGCTTTTGCAATGAAACAATTTCCTCCTAGCAAGCAGTGAACTGACAATCATCCCTGCGTGCTACATTCTGATCCGTCTGTCTTTTGCTTCAGAGAAGTTAACCTACTACCTCGCAAATACACGGGAACTTGTGAGACAGCGAGTGGAGATGCTGAAGTGTTTGTTTGACACGGCTGTTACAGCACTGCTGATAACGGGGAAGCTGAGGTTTAGCATCATTTTCTCAAACATAGCAAATTACCCAACAAGGAGGAAAAGCTGCAGCGGAATTAATCGCTACCTGAAAAACAATTTCATGCTAGGCTAAACAGGGATTAAAAAAAAAATCCATGGTCTAGTTCACAACCCAAGCCTTGATTTTTTTTAGAAAGAAAAGTGGTGGGAAGGAAAGATATAAAGGAAAGACAGTTATCTGAAGGTGTTACTACAAATCTGCTTTATTGATAAGATATAGTTTTGGAGAAGTCTGAACTAAGAAGTCTGTGGGACAGTTGGCTACTGACTCTGCCCTTGACTCTGTGGAAGAGCGCGATTTACACACACTTGGAATTGTTGCTATTCGTGTGTGGTAAGGAAACCTTCTTGGGCGTACCTGGGAGGTGAGCGATGCTAAGAGTACTATCACCATATTTGATAATTTCTGTGCTGCTGTAGCACTCAACCAGTCAGACACACTGTGAGCATTTAATATTTTTGAGTTTCAATTAAATTCTTGATGGGATACAACTGGCCTGGAGCTTTTCCTCCTGGATGGACGTGTTCATTTCATCTATCGTGTCCTGTCAAAGCTATTCATCACTTTAATCTGAATCTGAGGATTTCATTAGAAGCCTCTAATTTTTCAGTGCTTCAGGATGAAGAAACTCAATCATTGAGTGCTCCTGATGAGTTATGTGAGCTCCCTTAATATAACACTTGCAGGTTTTGATAAACTACCAGCATGATGATTTGAAAGGTGTGTGGGTTTTTTTTCTCACCCAGGTTCCTTTTCAGTTGCTCAATATTCTGTTGCTGGCTCTCACTTTGGCCTTTTTCTTTCTAGGCTTTAGCACTTGAGCTGCTAGTTTGGCCTTGGAGACACCTGAGATGGTCCAATTTTCTTAGCTAAGATCCTTCGCAAGGCCTTGACAGTACTTAAGAGAGTTACTTCTGCTTCTCCTCAGTGACAGAAGTGATCCCAATTGATGTACTAGACTATAAAGTTCTCTGGCCTCTGGAAGAAGAGCTTTTTTGTCCCCTTGAAAAAGCAAGTGCCACACTTATTAATATTTAAATCTATGATTATGCTGTTGCCTTTGTTTTGGTACATGCTGCAAGATGAAGTGTGATTGTATTGATTAAGAATCTAGGCAAAACAACATCTAACGGGAATGGTGGGGGCTACTTTCAAATAAAAATGCGAGTTTATTCAAGCCAGTGGTTAGTTTGGATTTTCTGCTGTTGTAGCAATCTTGCTTTCTAATGAAATGGCTGAGAGCATCTCCCAAAAGAAGTTCTGGTGCTGTTGGCCTTTGGCGTTGTGATCCTTTCTGGACTATGTAGCACATATCAAACTGGAGTGTTTGAGTTATCTAGATTCCCGTTCTTTTTTTTTCTTGAGTGGTTTACTTTGATTTAACATTGCAAAGCAAGGGTTTTCCCAGCAGTGTTCATCTTTTCGCACTATCCTGTTATGAACCCTCTTCCTCTTACACAGATATAGAGAGAAAGGAGGGAAGAAACAACTCCCTAGCTGGCACGCTCAGCTGGTGGTTGTATTTCCATTCCATCTCTGCTCCACTAATATCTTGGATATTCATATGAAGTGACCAAATTTTCCCTGTATTTTGTTCTGTACCAGCTTTCTAGCCTTTTTACATTAAAAAGGGGGGAATGTACATACATAATAGATATCTGCTTCAAAGGACAGTGTTTCTAGATGCATTCAAAATGCAGCAGACTAACCAGGCTACACAATTTTGAGTCTATATTGAGGTAACATTCCTTCCCAATAATTGAAATAATCTTTTACCAGTGGCTGGAAGCTTATGTATTTACAGATATCTAATGTATTTTGATACAACAGATCTCTGTTTGTGTACACCCTTAGTTATTACATCACCTCTGTTTATTTTGCCCATTGTACCCTTCCATGTGTTAAACCTAAATGTGGACTGCAATATGCAAATACAAGGACTGACACAAGAAAAGGCTGCTTGTTTTAACTCTTTTGTGGTTTGTTAAATAAAAAATCAACTATACTCGCCTTCACCAGAGTTCTCTTCTGAACTGACAGAGCTGTACATGATACCATCAATGTTCAAAACAATTCCGCAGATCATTTTCTGGAAGGCTGATGAGGGTCTCCATTGTTTTTGCTTTCACATCATCTACTGACGAGGGGGTGGAAAAAAAGAAGGGTTGCTTTGAGCACTGACTGGATCTTTGGGAAGAGGGAGACGGGTCTGGCAAACAGCGTGTGCTCAAGCACAGGGATGTTGTGAGCTAAAAACTGTTCCACCAAGCCTTGTGGGCTGGTGTACACTGACATTTTCTAACTGAGAGTAAGAGAATGTCTGTATTTGAATGCTAATCTATTTCTACAGAGTGAAGAGCCCAAGCTCAGCCCTGTCTCACTGTGACAAACTAGAACGTGTTTAATAACCCCCTCTTTGTCTCTCCCCTTCTGTTCTTTGTTCCCAAACTATTCCATTAGTCTTGCCCAGTTTCAGGCTTTCCGTGCCTCCCTTCCCCTTGAAAGTCTTGCTGTAGGTGAAATGAGATGTGCAATTTTTGATATTTGCATATTCTTCATTTAGAAAATGGACATTTTATCAGGTTTGATGGCTGAGGAAAATTGCCTACGTGGAAAAGGTAACTAATTTCAAGGTGACTGATTGTAGCTTTCTGCAAGGTCCGAGGTCATTCTCGTCCCTTCTAGTGCATTCGCCACAAGAGAGCAATCTTCCTGCCTTAAGGTAGTGCTGCAGCTTGTGCACCCGGGAGTTCATTACTATTGTCAGTGAGCTGAGCAGAATGGTTTTTTTGGTGTTCAAATCAAGAAAAATGGTGCCTTCCTATTTTGCGAAGGACTACTATATTACAGGGCTGACTGGTTTCTTTAGGACTGGCCAAACAGTTGAAGAAAAATAGGAGCCTTTTCAAATACAGTCAGGTCTGCTGAAGCGACAGTCAAGTCGTCGGTGGGGAGAAGATGAGCATGTCAGTTCTGGGAGCTGAGCTATTTTGTATCCCAGAGGAATGAATATGCTGATACTTGGTAGGCTCCAACGTGTGCAACCAAGAAAAGGACGTACCTATTTATTTTTCTTGCTGAAGTCATCTTCATATTTCTGTGCATTGAGTCCAACAACCCAGATTCAATCTGCATCTATTTGTTTCTTGACAGAAGAGGATAAAATAATAGCAAGGCTCTGTTTTCCTTATAGCCAGGAATAGACGGCTGCAGCTTACTGCCAGTGTAAACTGTCCAGGGGTTTGTGATGTTCCAGATGAATGATGCTGCTACTGTATGAAAGTAAATCACAGTGTCCTGGAGTGAGTCCCAGGTTATTCCGCTGTTCGTTTCTGTAGCAGCGCACTTGTAGAGAAGCACCATCGGGTCAGGTTATTTTTGTTAATGTTGGAGTCGCTGTGGTAGGGAGAGTGAAAGTGGGTTTCTTTAAAATTGGTGCAGATCCAGTGGATGTCAGAACCTGTTTGGAGAAGTATAGAGTTCAGTATTGGGAAGCCTTGAAGGCTTCGTTCTATGTTAGTGGGGCGTATGAGATAAAGAAAGTGGCTGCCCCGCTCAGAGCTCCAGTTCAGCTGGCAGAGGAAGGACCACCTTTGAGCACGAGATCAACAAGTGTTTCATCCCTGAAATGAGACCGCAGTTAAATAGCAGACCCTTCTCTGTCTTGTGTGTGCGCCGGGGCTGAATTTGACCTGTGATTTATCTCTGCTCGAATCTGATCATTCCACAGTTAATTATGGAATTGGAAATAAGACAAAGTTAATGTAACATTTTTTCTTATCTTTTCTGTATTCCATCGCACCTTCTATCGTTTCTGAACTTTCTGAAGTACGAGGGACACAGGCAGGTCGAAAATGGGAAGAAAATTAGAAGCGCTTGGCCTGGTGCCTGCCTTTACACTATGTTGATTACATTTTAATTGGCAATTCTTGTCTGTAATATAAGATAATTGCAGAGATTTCAAGGAATTGTTTGTAGAATAGGAAGAAACAGACACATCTGAGTTCTACCGGAGGAGTTTAATTAAAGACTTTATAAAGTGCAACAGATGGTGCTTTGCTAGTTAAGAAGACGGGTGTAGGGCCTCTTTGTAGACACTCAGCCACGTTGGTTAGAGCTTCTGCTCCCTGCTGGCTGGAGATGCTCTGGCGTAACCTTCCGTTAGGGGACCTGAACAATTCAAGGGGAACGTACGCTTTATGCTCTTGTCCAAATTGCAAAGATCATTCTTCAGAAAGTGAAGTTAGGTGGCCATAGAGTGAAACTTCTTGTTTGGTGGCAAGATTACCCCTCCCAACAGAAGTTTTGCTTTCACTGACCTCTGCAGTTGTCCTTAAGTTCCTTCTGAAAGGCCTTCAGAACTGGGAAGATATGTCAGTGGCTGTAAAGGTTTCTTTATAGACATTCCAGTAGCATGGAAAAAAAAGGAGAATCTATTGGTTTTGGAGGGCAGCATTTCTCAATAATTTCATGTGAGCCAACGATCAACCTTGGATTGGCTCCTAGACTACAATTATGTCCGTTTGAAACTTGGAAGACAGACGTTCGGCTTTTTTTCTCCTAATGCTCTAATCAAACTATTTCCAGAGCCCTCACCAGTCTCTGGCTTGCAGGAAGTCAGAGAGAAAGCGGAACAAAGAGAGGATATTACAGCTTACAGAGAAAAAAGGACCTTCTTTTTACAGTCTTTGTTGGAGTGGGTACCAAACCTTGCATTTTTTATTTCTGGAAGTACAACAACTTGTGGAAAGAGAAAAAAGTCTGTTCTGAAGTTGCATGCTCATGAAATGGCCTCAGAATATGATCTACTTATTTACTGTTGCAGTAGAATTATGATTTCTGTTTGCTTACCAGCACTGCCACGGCTTTGATGAAGTTAAACGTGGTGCATCATCAAAGAGTTATCTAGGAAAAGGGAAATTAGCTAGCAGATGGTGGACATTACAAGGGAGATTCTTGGTCTAGGAAGGGTTCATCTGTCTTTTCAAATCCCAGGAAGAATCTAAAATTGCAGAAAAAAATAATAGGCAAACAGGGAAGATTTGACTTGGATGTTGAAAAAAACAAGAAAGTTGTGGACCTGCAATGTCTTTTTTATGGGGTCGTTCTGTTCACGGGGACGGATTTGCAAGGTGACAGCAAACATACTTTCAAGCTCCTTGCTCAGTGGGTGCTTGGAAGGTGTACATTATCTCATGTATAAATGAGGTTTTCTCACCTTTTGGCATCAGTAATGCTGCAGGGAGGTTTCCATGGGATTGACTCTTCAGCCGTCTTTTCTTTCTGCAGTTCGGTGTTCATTTCACTTCGGGCTTTATTGGTAAGCGATTCCCTGGAAGGGGTTCAGTTACACTGGGTTTCAACAAAGGCAGCACTAGACGCTTGAGAAACATTCTAAACATCTGCTCTAAGCCCCATGGCTGATGCTTGGAGTTGGATAATTTTGTTCTGTAGCCTTAGGATCTTCCTGAAAGGTGAGTGGGTCGCTTTCTCATACAGACAGACTTCTTGGGTTTGTTCTTGTTTTTTAGATCGGTGTTGATGTTATCTTCTGAAAGCTATAAGGCATTAGAGATGGCAGTTGTTTAGATCATTGTTGTCTTAAGCTTATGAGCATGGCTGCTGTTCTCTCAAAAGCACTATCTTTCTTACGGGAGAAGATGGGTAGAAAAGGTAGAGGTCGTGTTCACTCAGAGGTTTTAATTTTCTAAAGAGAGAAAGAAAAAAATATGTTGCTGCTTTGGGGTAACAACAACAATAATAATAATCCCATCGTGTTTATTTGAGTATGGAACAGAAGAAAATAAACACCTGGAACTCTTCTCCCCACCCTGTGCACTCATGTTTAGTTGCTCGGGTACAATACGTGAAAAGCCCTTCGTGAGGAACTTCATCTGAAATTCTTGTGGTTACCATAGCAAAGCTCACTTTTCAAACCAAAGGAATTAATTAGAAGAGAGGTATTCTAGAATCTAAATCTCATAGGCTTGCAAGATGTAAGTAAGAAACACAACAATGGAAATAGTCACTCAATATTTGTTTCATTCTTTAAGTTCCAATTTCAGGCATCTCGCTCTGTTGAGTGTTTATCGCCTTCCTCTTATAGAACGTGATGTCAAGAGAGATGTGCAAAAGTGGCTTTACTGTGTAGGCTGGATAACTGAAGCAGAGGAAGATGAAGTATCTTGGTTGTAATTACACAGCACTACGGTGCCTCCTTCATCCCTTGGCTCTTTCCATCGCTGTGCTGTTTGTACTTTCTTGGAAACTTAGGGATCCAGCTTTCCGGCAAATACAATATGACTTTTTTAAAAGATGATAAAGGCACGGAAAAGGTGCTCTGCCACCTACAGAAGGTAGTTGGGTTAGTTTGATAAAGCATCTAAAGTTCGGGTGCTTATATAAAGCTTATTGGGATTTCTCCCAGAATTTTGTGCTCAGAATATTTACCTAGAAATCTTAAGGGAACAGGTTTTAATTCTGGAAGGGAAACATCTTCCTTATTTCAGCCACCAAGACTTAAGAGTGAACGTGATAGCGGATGGGGAGGTAGCATCGATGGATGGAAACACAAGAGGTTAGGTTTATTTCCGGCTTTGATACACTCTGTGTGGCTCTGAGAAGTCAGCTTATTCATGTAGATGTAACAATAATAACAATAAAAAAGACTGTGGAACGCGAGTTGTTCATTTCAGCTTCTTTCTTAACAACACAGGCTTAGAATATTTCCCGTTTCTCTTGTAGCCACTACACTGGTGGGATGCTGTGTCCTATTCTCTATCTCTGTGTCCTCTATAGAGGCAAAGCATTGTTCTTAATAGTGAAAAAGATTTTACGAGCAGCATTAGTGCTATTAACCGCAGTGATAAAACTCTGCAGATACTATTTTATAATGCAGTATTAACTGGTAGTTTAACTTGGAGTCCTGAATGTTTATTCATTGTGCCCTAGATGTATTTCTTTTGCTTCGTTTTAGGGACCTCTTCTCTCTCACCAGATTGCAGCGTAGACTGCCAGACCCACTGTCGCATTGACTGCAGGCAGGGACATTACTACGCAGGTGGCAACTGCTTGGAATGTCCAACGGGTTTCTAGTAAGTCTCCTTCCTTCCCTCTCACTTGGCTCTTATACTCCTGCAATAAGCAAGATAAACAGTTGGGATGTCACCTTTACATCGAGAATATTCTGAGAACTCGTAATGCGGATCCAGAGGTGGGGCACAAGCCTAGCGTCTGTCCTTATAGTTTAATAATTAGCTAACCAGGAAAACCACTATTTTTTTGTGTATTTTGTACAGTGTGTATTTTGTACAGTGTGTGTTCAGGAGGGGCAGGAATATGGAGAAACCGGAGAGAGGCAGATTTAGACTGGGCATAAGGAAGAATTTCTTCAGCATGAGAGTGGTGAGACACTGGCCCAGGTTGCCCAGGGAAGCTGTGGCTGCCCCATCCCTGGAGGTGTTCAAGGCCAGGTTGGATGGGCCTTGGGCAGCCTGAGCCAGTGGGAGGTGTCCCTGCCCACGGCAGGAAGGTGGAACTGGATGATCTTTTTGGTCCCTTCTAACCTTAACTATTCTATGATTCTATAAATATTATGTGTAGTGCTCACAAAAACTAGGCTTAATTTTCAGGTCAAAGGCAAGACGCCTTTGATCCCTGATGCAGGGAATCTTCTGCTGGAAAACTCATTCTGTGTCCTGGCTGCTTCCTTACTGACGTGCCGGTCAAAGAATGGGATGTAAGCCAGGCATAGGGCGATGACCCGAGAACAGAGAAGCCTGGGTACAAAGAACATTGAGTTGCAGGGGTTGATAGTTGCTTCCAGAGGTGGTGAATCCAGCTGGATCTGGAGCTGTGTTGCAAGCAACGCCTCTGTGAGCCATTTTCAGTTGGAAAGCTGTCTTAAACTCTGGTCTATCACCACTAGCATGCTCTGTCTTCCTCAGAAGGACATCATTAAGACTGCTTTCTCTGCCACATATGGCTCACTATAAATAAAAATAGAAATGGCCACTGTGGAGTTTTCAGACACAATCTCAAACTGGATTACAAAAGGCAGCTTTTGTACAAACTGTCTTGAATCCTACGTTCAGGTTGCCACATTTCCTACTGCAAATTCTGTCCTTACGTGTGCAATCCAAGCGATGCACCCCAAGCTTCTATATCTGTGTTAGAACCCTCTGAGGTCTTGGCGGATCTGATTCGAATCCACGCTTCTACAGCTATAACAGCATTTGAGCAGTTGGTGAGGGGATGTTCCTATATCCACACAACTCCCATACTGGCTGGTAGGGGATGAAATTCCAGAGAACTGGAAGAATTTCATTGTATAACTTCATTAATTTTAATCCAGTTGCCCGGGAGGTCAAGCAGCTCCAAGGAAATGCCCTCTGGGAACAGCCAATGAACTTACTGCTCAAGCGGACATCACAGCCTGCCAGGTAAGCTTAAAGACAGGGGAAGAGGGCAGGCGGGTGAAGTAGGACCTTTCACCTCTACTCCCACGTATTTTGAATCATCTGATTTCAGGCTTCTTCCCAGATTTTCGCAGTCTGCTTTCCATTTTTTTTTCAGGCAATTCCTGTACTGTATTTGGCTCTGATTTGGCTCAGAGAAAGCAGGTTGTCCCTCCAGGTAGACAGCAAGCGGCACTCCCTCCATGCATTGTTTACACCATTGACAGGAAAAGCAGATGCTGGGAGCTCTCAAGAGGATGTAGGCCAGATTTTGAAAGCAATCCAAGATCCTTTCTTTCTGGCACTTGATCTGAGGATGTCTGAAACGGCTGTTTTGCATTATTCATGTAAGGAAGACGCTTCTGTGGATCTGATGCGCTTTGTGATCTCGCTGCAGGTTTGTCCTGATGGTTACCTCAGCCTCGAGAGCGGAGCTGGGTGCCGTGTGTGCCCAGATGGCTACTCGTGTGATCCACGTAGTGGTGTGCAGAGGAGCTGTGGTCCTGGCCAGTATTCACCAGAGGGAGAGTTGGAGTGTCAGGAATGTCCAGAGGGATACATCTGCCCAGATGGACGGAGCAAAGAGGTACAGAACGAGCATGTTCTTCTCCAAGAGCAAATTTGCATTCTTCTGGACAGGCAGGGCCTGAATACAAATGTATTGTCAAGAGAACACGGGTTTGCCTGCTTTAGTAGTAGATTTACGGATCTTTATTCATCAAAAAAAAAGCATTCAAAACATCTCAGTGGTAGAACTAAGACCTCCCACAAATGGCCTGTACCAGGAGAAATAGATAACTGATCTAAATTCTGAGAATGGTACTGCTCAGGTTATCTTCTACCACTAACGCCATCAGCTGAAGGCTCAAAGAAGTTTGGAATTTGAAGTCCTGGCTTTGCTTTTAGAATTTTTCCCTGGAGAATAGACCCAAAGCATTGCCTGGAAGGGAGGAGAGGGCAGAGAAGGAAGAAGCACAAGACAGAATGCTGTACTAAGATTTTTCCTGGGTCTCTCTGGCACACAGCTCTGGGCCATTAGACCTTATGGTGGTATGAATTTGTGTTTCTTCTCCTCAGCGTTGTTTGGCCGGTCAGCAGCCAGACCCAAGCCGCACTCACTGTGTAACCTGCGCTCCAGGTTCTTTCTCAGCTGAAAACCCTCTGCTATGCGAGCCTTGCCCAAAAGGTCAGTACACCTCGTGTTTTTTCTGTTAAAGCGTACAAGGTAAGGAGAATGAAACGGCGCTTCGCTCTGGTGAAACCCAGCTGGCAGGAACAGAGACACGATCCTTATATCGCAGTAAAACTGGAGGTTAGAAAATAGTTCCTGGTATAAAGCAGATGCCAGTCTGCTCAGAACAATTCGTGAAAAGCAGAGAATGAAAATGAGAGAACACAAAGAATCGCAGTTGGCTTTGACGGTCACCGCACTCTCTGGCTTTGTGCGGGAGGTCCAGCGGACACAGCCTCGGCACATAGACTGCAGTGGCTGAATGTGCAAGTGTTGCTCAGCAATGAAGAAGCTTTTGCTTTCTCTTTCCATACCGAAAGCCATTCTCCCACTCTGTGATTTTAACTGATCATCTGTTAAATTGATTTACGCGCAGTTACAGCTTTTTCCGCTCCACGGCCTTGATTCACTGGCCGTCACAAATACCCTTTATAATGGGCGCTACGCTCCCAGGTGACAATTGTAGGCGTTAGGATTCAAATAAGGGCACACTTACCTGATTTCTCTTTCTGGTTTGTACTCTCAGAGAAACCCAGATAAGCTCATGTTTAGGAAATTGCAGAGTGTCATCGTTGGGGGCGTCAGAAATTCCTCTCTGAGATGCTGATGCCGTATCAGGCAGCAGGGAGCAGGCTATGAGGGACTACGTTTTTATGATGCAATTATTATCTCTTGAAATTATGATAGGTATAGAATGTTATATCGCATGGTTAATAAGCCACAAATATTGGTCAAAGGAAATGACACAGTGACTTGCGAAGTCACTTTGTGTTATATTCTGTGAGGGTTTGCTGTTGGGGAACAATCCTGATCCAAACACACAGAGAGAGAGCAGGTTAAGCCGTTTGAGTACCTAATGGCTGTTTGGTTTAGTTTCCTTATAACGACAGAGAGTTTTCTGCAGCAGTAAAATCCTGGCATGTCCCTTATATATCCCAGAGGATTTTGTAAAAGGATATGTAATGTCACTACAGGGATGCAGTTTGCAATCTGCAGTCCTATCGAGCTTTTCTCTCTCCTGTAAGCCCTGTACTGCATGTGAAGATGAACTATTTAACAAACAGCTCCAGCCGCCTCTTGCAGAGCCAACGAATTCAGTAACTTGATTCTTCCATCCATAATTAGAATCTCTCTTATTAAATAATGAAGAGTTCCTGCACTCTGGGTACCTTACACGTTGTCTATAGAAGGAGTAACGAAGTAGCTAAGAGATCGTGTTGGACCAAGATCTCAGTAGTTTAGATCCAGTTATAATACACAGGGGAGACAACAGAATGGATGATTTCTCTTATTTCCAGTGCCTGGGGTTAAGTATGAATAGCAAATAATTCATCTTTTGCAAGGTCAGCCTGGGAAGTGATGGTGATTTTTGTGGATGGGGATCATATTACACTAAATATTTACTCAACCCTCTAGAAGGCCAAGAGAATTAATTGTGGCTCCATTAAAAGAAAATCAAGGAGCTCTGGTTTCTTTGGATTTATTGCTCGCAATTAGCAAGCGTTCGAACAAGTGAACAGATACGGTCATGCTAGAGCATGGATTTTAGAGCAACAGATTTTCTACTGTGTTATTATTGTTTACAGCACCAGATCAGCTCGAGACTGCAGTTGGGTTTCCCCTCCGGTGCATCACCACAAAACCTGAAGAGAGCAAGGGAAAAATCTCAGAGATGATCAACAAACATATGCAGAGTATTCCATGCTGAAGTTCAGTGCTTCAGTGTTAAAATTAATCCCTCTTCTGTTCTTAAAACTGAATAAATCATCCAGCCCAATTGCAAAGCCCTCGGATGGTGAGGAGTTTTAATACCATCCCAAGCAGGAGAGGCTTGAGGATTCCCAGCATTCATTTGCACGGTTTGACTGACTTCAATTACATATAATCTGTGAACTTAGCATTGCGTGTGTGTGAATGAAGTGTCATTGCTCTGCTGAATCATAACCATATATTCCAACATAGCAGCAACACTTTCATGCCGCAGTTAAATCCTTTTTCTCCTCCCACCCCCAAAAAAATCTATCTGGAGTTTAGTGAAGCATTTGATTACCAAGTTCTACTCAATCTTACTTGGAAAGAGTAATATTTTTAAGCTGAAAGACGAGACGTTTAGTTTAGATGTTAGGAAGAAACGTTCTCCTGTGAGGGTGGTGAGACCTCGGCAAAGATTGCCCAGAAAAGCTGTGGATGCTCTCCCACTGGATCAGGGGCTCCAAGTCCCATCCAGCCTGGCCTTGAGCGCCTCCAGGAATGAGGCAGCCAACACTTTTTCTGGGCAACCTGGACCAGTGACCCACTGTATCAATACCTGTTATGCTTTAGGACACTGCTACCACCTTAGCTTTGCCTTGACCTTGTGCTATGAGTCCTTTTTAAGTCAGAAATGTGTTAGCTCAGACCAAATACCACACAGACACAGTCGTTTCTGCTGGGTTTACATTGGAGCTGGTTTGTGTCCTGCCAGGTGAGAGCACATTCATGCCTGCTTCCAGGGTGCAATGTCATACACCCCGATATGATTTAGCCAGCAAATATTCATGCTTTCCCACTTGTCCCCCTACCACTAACACACAGCAGCATGCAAGAGACCCATCACCTCTCTACTCTGAGTCTCATCTATCCAGAATATTGTTTCTAAACCACCTCCTGTTTTCTTCTTTTCTATAGGTCGCTTCTGTTCTGAGGGATTTGCAGTCCCTCCATGCCCAGCAGGGAGTTTCAAGCCTAAAGAGGGAATTCACACACCCATCAGCAGCTCCTCATGCGTGCCAGGTCTGTGCCATGAAAGATCTTCATTTTGGAGTGATAATTCTCGCTGTAAATCAGTGTTGAGTACATTCTTATGAGGGAGCTGGCAGTTACAGTCCTTATTTACTAAGATCTGGCTTGGGCGACGCTAGAGCTGGATGGAAGGAACGCCCATAGAATCTCCTCTGAGTCACCAGATTCATGGTGAAGCATTCAACGCTTAGAAAGCTGTTAATCCAAAGGTGTTTACTGTCTATTTATTTTTATTGAAACTGCCTTTATGGATACAAACACTGGTATTTAGAGATCTGCCCCGTGCAAAGTTCACAGAAGTTGCAGTGGAGGGAAAAGGTGATTGTTGTACTTCCAGTGGAAGGAAAGAAACTCAAGGAATGATCTGAAATGATGTGCTAAAGTCATCTAATATTCATTAGATGAATATTAAAATTCTTAAAGCTTAATTGACGTGCCCATCCTGTTCCAGCCCCATGGGTAGGGACACTTCCAAATGC
The DNA here is from genome assembly GCF_017976375.1 of Cuculus canorus. NCBI lineage: Eukaryota > Metazoa > Chordata > Aves > Cuculiformes > Cuculidae > Cuculus > Cuculus canorus. Next base: position 3,968,759 of record NC_071423.1, read on the forward strand.
ATCAGGTTGCTCAAAGCCCCATCCAGCCTGGCCCCGAACGCCTCTTTTCTATTTGATCATTTCTTTTCTAGCACAGACTCAGCTGCTGAAGTGTCTTGACTGTTGAATGATTTTTTTACTCACCAGCAAAGTTTGGGATATCATTGCTTTCTGCCCACTTCTAGAATTAAAACCAGAAGTGCGCTTACATGATGCAGCGAGGAACAAACCTCCCATCTCATCTAGAAAGCGAAATTCAAGAGACGGGGCCAGTGGCACCTGAACAAACACTGCAGAAACTGCAAAATAAATTAGGGTTTAAAACCTCTTTGATTTAATAATGTAAACTGTTAATGCTGCACCTGTACGACTTTATATAATGATGTTATCAACTCTCCAAAGGAACACTTGGCAAAGGTAGGACAACGCCTGATGCAAGCAGGGAGGGGACACATGGATAAACTCTGACAAGCATTAGAATATTTCAAGTACGCTACTATGAGATAGATAATGGCTCGTAGCCTGTGCCTACCACCTGCACTCCAGCATGGTAAGGGTGACGTACTTACTCCTCAGTGAAACCACTTTTGTTTGCATCACATTTATTGCACAGCAAGCACAAGGGCTGGTTTGGTCCTGCAGAATAGACAATACACTGTAAATCCATGCCCTGATTGTTCTCATATAAAGTGGCGAGGCAGCCATGCTACTAAGACTGTTCTGAACACCAAAGGGAAGGATCATCTTCAGAAAGTCAGGCAAGAAATGGAAATTTCATGTCCCAATAGCCAAGTGGTGTGGCTTCCGTTTCTACAAAACAGCAGTCCAAATGGATTTGGTGGGAGTGCAGATCCACACGCTGAAGCTTTTGTCAGCTTAAGGTAATTTTTAAAGGGTCCCACAACTCCCTGACATTGCAGCCCCTGCTGAGAGTGTTGATTCAGTTACTGTGCTCAGAGTGTGGACTTCTGTAGTCTTGAGAAATGGGAAACAAGATGGGAGGAAACGGCCTCAAGTTGTGCCAGGGGAGGTTTAGATTGGATATGAGGAAATTTTTTTTCTCTGAAAGAGTGGTGAAGCACTGGCAGAGGCTGCCCAGGGCAGTGCTGGAGTCCCCATCCCTGGTGGTGTTCAAAAAGCCTGGAGACATAGCACTTTGGGATCTGATTTAGTCGGCACAGTGGTGTTGTGTTGATGGTTGGACTGGACGATCGTAGAGGTCTTTCCCAACCGTAGTTATTCTATGATTCTATAATGAGATATTTCTGAGGAGTGGGAATAAGCAGGTGTGCAGAAAGACAATGGGAGTCATAACCCTTAAACGTGCTTTGCACTCTGATGAATCCAAATCTGACCCTGCGCCTTCATTCTGTGGAGGGGGAAACATAGATTTCAAAATCTTGATAATTTTGGGAGCGCTGTAAGGCTCCATTCTCACCAAGAAAGGCATATACACGCTAGCGTATGCTTGAACCTTGCCTGGACAAGCATTTGGAAGGCGGCAGGGGTTCAACCTGCAAGTCCTTCAGGAAGCCAGCAGCAGCAGCCAGTGTTTTCCCTTCCCCCTGCATTGCTCTCTTTGTTCTGTGCTGTTGAAAGGCCCAGTTCAGGAGGAGAAAGCATCTCCTGAGCTAAATTTGTTTTTCCTTTTTGCTAAGTTAAACATTTGAGGACATTCTGTAATGAAACGCAGTTTCTGAACATGGTAACGCCAGTAAGGGATCGTTGGTTTATTACACGTTGATCTTACTAGTGTTCCTTCAAGTTACAATGCAAGCATCTTTTGTTTAACACAAGGGATTTTGGAGATCCCAATTGCTCAAGTTGGCTGTCATTCAAGCAGGTATCCGTGTGTTTGTACTGAGTATATTTCCAGTCTGCAAAACCTCTTAATCTCTCTCTGTATTCAGAACACAAACATGGAAACAGCTCAGCTTTCATGGAAGCCCCAGGCTCTCTTACAGCTGATGCTTAAGCATCATGATTATTAAATATACCTGCATCCGAGTGTGATTGAAGGCTGATGGTTTTGTTTATTTTTTAATGTATTTCATTTCTTGTGTTATCGGCTCAGAATACAGTCCAGATGGTTTTAGCACTTCCACGAGCCACTCAACCGCAGCAACATTCAACTAATCCAATATCACCACCTTCTGGCTTTGCACTGACTTTATTGCTGGTGTCAATGAACTCCCACCATACTTTCTTGCTGTAGCTGAAAGCAAAGGAATCATATTTTGTAGGACCCTCTGTTTTGTCAGCAGGTCATGCTCCTTTTGGGTCCTTCAATGTTTTCTCCCTCTTTAGGACTTGGATTGTGTTTGAAGTGTCCTGCTGGGTATTTCTGTCCTGCTGGAGCAAGTTATCCAGTCCCATGCCAGCCAGGTACCTACAATCCACTCCAAGGACAGGATGAAGCTGCTGATTGCAGAGCCTGCCCAGCAGGTAGAGCTTGTACTCAGGCTGGCTTAACCCAGCCGGATGCGGAGTGCTTACCAGGGTAAGTCTTGGTTGTTTTCTGGACTTAATTTTATATCTCTGCACATATTTTCCTTCCATTGTTTTTGCTTTGCGCGGAGGGAGGTGTAGGTGGCATCCTCTGCTGTGGCAAGGTGGTAAAAAAAGGCAAGAATGAAGTTGGGTTGTGCATCCCATGGTTACAAACAACGTGACCTGGCCGAATAACCCACTTTTCTTTTGGTAAAAAAAAATGTATGACACAACCAGTCCAGTTACAGTGTTTAATTTTCAGTATCTCTGCATTATTGGCTGTCAGTTGTGTTGCTGTCAGCCACAGCACCAAGCAGTTCGGCTTTTTCCCAGTGGCAGCATTCATCCTAATGTTCTGGTAGGGCACAGAATTTGTTTCACTCTTACATCAAAACACTTGTCCCAGCTTGCCCGCTGTATTTTGTTAGGTATGTGTGCCCAGTGGGGTCATCCAGCCCTCATTTTCCCAGCAATGCCTGTCCTCCAGGAACAGTTGGCAATGACTTCAACCTCTTTGACAAATCCCAGTGTGAAACGTGTCCCGCTGGATTTGTCTGTGTGAGAGGTAAGTGGCTTTGTGACAAAGTCAACTGTGCTCTTTGGTATCCCGTATCACAGAGCCCACCAGCAAATCCTAGAGCAGGTCAGCGAGGCATCACAATGATAGCAAATGGGAAAAAGCTGTAGCCATTGGTCAAGTTGACTTTAATTCTACTACGAAATGTTCTCTTTATGCCACCCATGGGTACAGTTTTAACTTCATGAACTGGAAGCAGCTGGTTTTTACGCTTTTTAAAGGTTTAGGCTTATTGGTGACATCTTCGCTTTGATGTCTCTGCCAGCTTTGGGTATGGCCACCACGCAGGATGCTCGATTTGAACAATAATTGTTTTAGTATCCAGTTCTACGGCAGAGCCTCTCATCGTCTTTTTAAAAGACAGGTAGAGGAGGCGCTCGGGATATAGTTTAGTGGTAGATTGGAATGGTTGGACTCGATGATCCGAGAGGTCTTTTCCAGCTTGGTGGTTCTATGGTTCTATGATCAGCAGAGGAAGTAATTATTGTTATCCTGTTTTAAATAGAGGAAAGGTGCAAAATGAGAAGACTTAAGTTGTGGTCATCTAGCAGAACTGAAAACAGGGTTATGTGAAGCCCGTTTGATACCCATTAGGCTCTGCTGCTTCTCTTAAATTTGCCTTTGTGTTGACAGGAACGGGGGGGAAACAGAAGCCCCCCACACCATGCCCTGTTGGTCACTACTGCCCACCGGGCACAAAGCACCCACTGCAGCACAAGTGTCCCCCTGGCACCTGGAGCAATAGGACAACCCTGACCTCGGGAGAGGAGTGCTTTCCATGCCCTGCAGGCTGGTTTTGTGTAGGAGGAGCCCTTAGCCCTACTGGGTTGTGCAGTTCAGGACACTACTGCCCTCAAGGTAAGCAGCTTTTTGCAGGAATGAAGGATATTTAGCTTATATCTGTCTTCAGAAATTTTGTGAACTCTGAAATCATGCGCTGACTTTATCAGCATATTTTTTGTACCAAAGTATTTCAGTGTGGAGCTTTCTGCACAGTCAAATACTTCAAATCTGGACTGTTTGAACTGAGCTTGTTGGTGCCATTGTTTTGTTTCCCTTAATTTGCAAAGAATTAAAATGTAGAATCGACTGGGTGGCACCAGAACAATTATAAACATGAAACTTCCTGTGAGAGTTCTGCAATATTTGCTAAACGGCGATTGTTGTTTTGTTCTCAGAGCTGCGAGCTATGAATTTTATGTCTATAAATATACATACTTATATATAATTCATATAAATGCTTAATAGCAATGAAGAACAGGGCACTTACCACCTTCTTTCCTCCCAAATAAAAAATGATAGGACAAGAGGAAATGGCCTCAAGTTGCACCAGGGGAGGTTTATATTGGATATTAGGAAAGATTTCTTTACTGACAGAGTGGTGAAGCCCTGGCAGAGGCTGCCCAGGGCAGTGGTGGGGTCCCCATCCCTGGAGGGCTTCAAAAAACATATAGATGTGACACTTTGGGACATGGGTTAGTAGGCAAGGTGGGGTAGTGTTGATGATTGAACTTGATGATCTCATAGCCTTTTTCCAACCTTAACAATTCTATGACTCTTTGAGTCCGTCTCCAAGGCTGTACAAAGAATTAGGATGGTTCTCTCCTCTTTCTTTTTGGAAAGGCACGTGGAGGGGCACGCAGTACCCCTGCCCTGCAGGGACTTACAGCACCCGGCTGGGAAATAGCGGAGTAGAAGATTGTGCTGCCTGTCCTGAAGGAGCTTTCTGCACCAGTGGGACCTCCAAGCCAGTCCTCTGCCCAGCGTGAGTACTGTGTATGGTGCAGTAGTGCCAGGAACAAAGAGAAATATTTCTACATGGCTTTACTTAAAATCAGAAGCATTCTGAAATACTTTTCTTAAAACATTAGCAAGTTCCCTTTACCTTGGTCCAGGCAAGTTTTTCCTCAATCAGACAATTTATTGGGTCCAGAAATAGTAGATTTCCTCTATGAAAAAACTAAGAAGGCAGACCAGAGGTGCCCTGTCCTTTTCTTCATCACTTCACTGCCCTTTGTGACTCTCCCTTCTGATGTATTTTCTCCTACAGTGGAACCTATCGTGTGGAACGTGGTGCAGAAGTGGCTGCAGACTGCATCCCTTGTCCAGGAGGGTATTACTGCCCCGAGCTTGGCACTGTTACTCCTCGAACATGTGGTGCTGGCAATTTCTCAGTAAGTAGCAATAATTTTATCCTGGCATCTGTTTAGCGTAAGGACTGAATTTTGGCAGAAAGGAGAGCTTTGAGGAGAGCTTCAGAGTTTGAGTGCCTCAAAGGAGGAACCAAAATGAGCCCATCTCATATGAAGAATGTAAGTATTTGAGGTAATTGCGTGTTTAAACAATTGGCCACCTGTGTTGACCCTAAAAGTAAGGAGTGAAAATGCTAATCCAGGGAAGGCACTGGGAATGTTCCTGCTCAATCAGGTTTGGAGCTGCTCCAGACACGATGCTAGAAGTCTCTATCACGTGTACAATACTGTTGTTGCTGCTCTTCTCGCTCCAGAGGCTTGTGTTAGCCATCCGAGTATATCCATTGCGTGTCTGGCAGTGTGTAGTTGAGCAGATACTTTGGGTTTCCATGATATATTTTACCCTGGCAGAGAGCAGACACCTGTAGTTAATCCCTACTCAAAGGGAAATATTTGATTGCAACGGAGTTAAAATGATCAGTTAACTTTGGTAGGTAAAACAGCAAGACAGAGTCTCAGAAGGGAGAAGTGATGGCATAACCCTTCTCACAAGAAGGTGTTAAAATCTGTTCTCATTTATCAGCCCCAAAATTATAATGAATATTTCTAGTGATAATTGACGTTTCCCTGTTGATGGAATACAGGCTTGTCACTCCTAAATCTCTGCCTACACCACTTTTCTATCACTGTGTGAGTTTGATAGTTATCACTGGAACCCTTTAAGATTGGAGAGGAGATAGAAGATGAACAAAGATTTATGTATGGCAAATAGACCTAGAATATTTCTTGTTTGCGCTTTGGAGTTCAACAAAGACAGATGAAGGAATGTGTCTGTGTTTCTCTCTGTTTCTCCTGCAAAGGGTGTGGGATTGACTGTTCTGAGGATCAGAACCTTTTGCATGGATAATCAACAGGCAGTGCTGGGACCGGCTTCTTATTTGTGAAGCACGGGCATTCTTGCCTGCAGGGTGAATACACTGAGCCATAAGCAGTTTGTTTTTCATAGGGTGGAATTTTTAAAGGTACATCTTTGTGTTTCTAATGCTACAACTGAACATAACCGAGAACATTTCCTAAGAGCAGGGTCCTGTCGTCAGTTCCCCAGGGCAATCTTTGATGAATAGCCACTTATTGTGGCCCGGTTTGTTTTCTGCTGTAGAATTCTTTGCATTCATTTCCTTTGTTTTCTGCCTCAACGTGGCTGTCAAATACGCAGGGATTGTTTAACGCTCTAGAAGTGGAAACATGTGCCTTTTATGTTGTAGGACCAGGGTTCCGTCTCCTGCTTGCCATGTCTTGTTGGACATTACTGTGCTAGTGAGCACACCAGCCAGGAGGTGATGCTCCTTGCCATGGTCTGCCCAGCTGGTCTCCTGTGCCCAGAAGGACTGGCAGTTGTGCCAGATGCCAGTGCAAACTCCTGTCCAAGAGGATACTACTGTCCCCAGGGAGACAACGTGAGTGAGTCTGCTTCGGTCCTTGGGATTCACTGGTCTCTTCATCAAGTCTGCTGTGCAGTTACAGGCTGCTCTGGGATAAGTCTTGCTGTGGGAGCCTTTCCTAGTAATTCTTTTTACTGATCTCTGTACTCTTACGGCGTTCTTAGATCTTAGCAGTATTCACCCTACATAAAACCATTCATAATAATGGGATAGCGTTTTATGCGCTGCTTTATACGATACAGAGAACTGGATCCCCATTCTGTTATGCTGTCTTGTCAGCCTTCAAATGAGATTCCTAGTGTTGCTTTTCAGTGTTTTTTCCCAGTTAGTGGGAAGAATTATTTTCACAACTTGTACATTTACCCCGTGGGATGCAGCACTCATATCAGTACATTAAACACTCGTTTTCCTACTTTATTTCAAGGGCTTACACGGTAAACCTTGCCCCAATGGGACCTATGGTGAGCAGAGGGGTCTAAGCAGCGCTGATGAATGTTTACCATGCCCTGTACGGAAGTACTGCTACAGAGATGGGATTGAGCCTCCAGGAATCCCCCACCCTGTGAGTATAGTCCAGGATCCCCCAACTTTTTTCTTTCCAAAGGCTGTTAATGTAGAAACTGTTAATGCAGAAAGCCTAAAGCATGTTTTCCATCTTTGCTTTGCCTATCAATGCAGGCTATGAAAGAGACTTCAAAGGTCGGGAATTGGTTGCCTCTCTGGTTGTGATGAGTTTTGGGATATTTCATTGTGATTATCTTGTCTCTGGAAGGAGTGAACTCTTCAAATTTTAGTACCTATTAAAAAAAAGAAACAGTAAAAAGTTCAGTTGGAATCTCCTCAATGTGATGAATCCGTGTTTCTACTTAAGAGTGAGGTGATAAATCTCATCCCAGTTATAGTTCTTTTCCAGCTGTGGAAGAACAGCATCTTTCCCGTAACTGTACAGGCAAAGTGTAGGGCCGGTATCAATCACAAGATTTTACCTTAGAGGAATCTGGCCTAAACTAATATCTGACATGATCAGAATTTTACTGGTAATACTGTGAATTCCCTTCCTTCCCTTCTTTTCTGTCCCATTTAGTTGCTGTAAAAAAAATTATTCTACGTTATCTGAATTGTAGATGAAGCTTGGATGTTTGTGTCGAATCTCAACAGATTCCTACTCAGAAGACAACAAAGCCATGCCTGACTGTGTTTTGCTTTCCAGACTGGAGATTGCCCACCTGGCTATAACTGCCCTCCAGGGACTGGATTCCCTTTCTCCTTCCCCTGTATGCCAGGCTTCTTCTGGGATAATTCCACAGCAGAGGATGAAGACGCTTGCAGGCTATGTCCATCTGGGTACTACTGTGACTCTCCTGCCATGTCACAGCCCAAAACTTGCCCAGCAGTGAGTTGCTATGTCTTGGTTGTAGAATCATAGAATCATTAAGGTTGGAAAAGACCTCTGAGCTCATCCAGTCCAACCATCAGGCCAACCCCACCGTGCCAACTAAATCATGTCCCAAAGTGCCACATCTACATGCTTTGTGAACCCCTCTAGGGATGGAGACTCCACCACTGCCCTGGGCAGCTTCTTCCAATGCTTCACCACTGTTTCAGGAGAGAACTTTTTCCTAATATCCAATCTAAACCTCCCCTGGTGCAACTTGAGGACATTTCCTGTTATCCTAGCTCTTGTTACCTGGGAGAAAAGACCAACACCCACCTTGCTCCAACCTCCTTTCAGTGAGCTGCAGCGAGCGATGAGGTCTCCCCTTGTCCTCCTCTTCTCCAGGCTATACAATCCCAGCTCCTGGGGGAATGGTATTTGGGAATCTATTTAACAGGAGATCCTTAGATGCTGTATTAAGCTGCCTTTGTTTTGCAGGGCTTTTACTGTGTGGAAGGCACCTCTAAACCTGAGCCCTGCCCAGAGGGTACATACAGTAACAAGAAGGGGCTGTCTGCACCCTCGGGGTGCAGCCCCTGTGGCCATGGCTTCTACTGCTCTGCTCCAGGACAAACTGGCCCAAGTGGTCCCTGTGAGGCTGGATTCTACTGCCAGGGCAGGGCTGTGAGTCCGGTGGGTAACCTGGCAAGTTTTTCTCCTTCCCTTCTAATCGTGCCTCACTGCCATGTTGTTTGTTTTTTTCCACCTCGATGCTTTTTATTAACCCAATCACTTCAAGAGGTACAATTTTGTACTGCTCACATTCAAGTTTATGGCGTGAGGACCAATCCTGCTGCCCTCAGAGAGATTGGAACCATGTCATATTTTTCCCTCTCAATACTAAAAATGTAGCCAGGTGAAGAGGTCAGTGGAATTCCTAGCATAGAAAGGGAATCCGTGTTTATTGTTTGTCTGCTTGCTACATTTCCCTTAAGTAGGTATTGTCTTTTCTCTATACAACAGAATATGTCTCTCTTTTTCTTTTCTGGGCCCAAATCAGGATGATGCCTTAAATATTTTAACCCCATTTACTCCCTCTTTACGATTGATGTCTTTTTCAATTTCAGTTGCCCACAGACGGTGTGACGGGAGATGTGTGTCCCGCAGGGGCATACTGCCCACCCGGCTCTCCCTTACCTATCCCCTGTCCTCCAGGAACTTACAGCAACGTGAACGGGTTGAGAAGTCTCCATGAGTGCTTGGAATGCCCACCTGGGTGAGCAACATCTTTGGAGAATATGACTCCAAGAGGCATGACTTCTCGGCCAGGGGTCTTGGAACTAGATGACAGTTAAGATCCCTTCCAACCCAAACCATTCTATGATTTATGATTCTGTGAATTAGTTCTGTCCCCTTGCAAAGGGACCATCCAACCCTCAAGGGACCAGCCCAGCCCTCTTACCCTCAGCCCTCTTGCGGAGGAGTCCCCTCTGCTCCCAGGACTCTACTTCAGCTGTGCTACTGATGTTCTTCATGGCTACATACCTGGATCAGTAGATTTTACAATAAGGAATTTGAATTGTCCGAGTTGTCCTCCAGCTTTTACCATTCGTTGGCTTTTGTCAAAACTCATTATATCTGCAGTGCAGGATGGCTTGACCTAGCAGCTCTTGCTTAAACATTCTCATTAATACTAATTGGGTAGTCTATTTTTATTACCAGATAGTATAATTCACCACCCTGCTGCGTTCCCTTTAACGACACCAAAATTACACGTCTGATTCGGAAGGGAAAGGTATGGATTGTGCAGCTTGTTAAGACTGGTGAGGCACAGCCTGACTTTGAAGTGGTCATATCTTCATGCTGGCGTGACAAATACTGCTTGGAAGATCATCTGGGGCTTAGTGGCACAAGATCTGTCGGGTTTGTGTGTTACTGTGAAGGTGGAAGCCAACTGGGAAGGGATCGTAGATCTCCATGGGGTGGAATCCAAAGCTCTGAGACAACCCAAGTTCTAAAAACTGCCCCTCTATTTTTTGCTTTTTCTTCACTCTCTGTTTTCCCAGGAGAGGAAGGCAGGAAAACGGAGCATGACACTGCTCTGAAATTTGTATGCTGTCCAGAATTTGGAGGGGATGCCATCAAAGTTCCTTTCTTTTTATATATTTTTAGCCCAAAACTGCAGGGAAGATTTGAAGATAACCAACATTTGGGTGTTTCTGTGATCTTTATTCAGAAATACACACAGATGTCACTCCCTGATTGTAGAGGGGAGAATTCTTCCCAGGGTAGAGCTACTGAATCCGGGTTTTGGTCTTTATAAAGCCTTTATGAGAAGTGATCCAAATCCTCTGAGATTCACTTTCAATGCTTGTAAGCAAACAGGAACCAGGTCTCTAATATTCCAGGTAGATCACCGGGGTATTTTTGTGTTGGGACTGTGCTATCCAGTGACAAAAGGAACTGTTGCTACCCAAGTGTTTTGTTTTTCTTCACGTAGCCTGTATTGTGATGGGACAAATAGTCAGACTCCCTCAGGACAATGCAAACCTGGCTACTTCTGTACAGGAGGTGCCAGAAATGCTCTTCAGCAAGTGGTGATGGAGGGGCATTATTCCTTAGCAGGAGCTTTCAAGCCAGAGCCGTGTCCTCTTGGCAGCTTCCAGCCAGTAAGTATATGCTGTGTAAGACACTTGTGGGGTCATCGAAGCCCTTGGAAACTATAAAGTGTGTGAATAGAAATTCATGAGGCATTTGTAAGCGATCAGCTTAAATAGGGGGAGGACTTGGGGTTTCTCCTAAGCTGAGTAATCGCCACCTCCTTTGTTTTAACCCTGCAACAGAACTCTGCGCAGAACTAAAAAGGTTTGGGTCGGGACCTCAGGTTTATGAGCGCTGTTGTCTATAGCTCATTTAGCAGTTTTTCTGAACTTTTCTTGCGCGGTGTGAGTTTAGAAGTGGACCGGCGAGGCTTTAGCCTAACACAACTGAATTAACTCATGTATGCACCATACTGCTCTATCAAGGCTGTGCCCACCACTGCTCTAGCGATGCAAAGCTATTCAGGTACCATGAATCTGTTGCATTTGGACTGCAGTTCATTTGCTTCGGAGTGTTTATTTTGTAGTAGGGAGTCTCTAGGAGCTGGTAGAATGTGCAAAATTTATCCGTTCATGCAGTAAGCAGCGATACCCCACATCAGCCACATTATTTCTGCATTCCCTCTTCAGGTCCGTGGTCAGTCTCTCTGCAGGGACTGTCCAGAGGGGACATTCTGCAATGAGACAGGTCTGGCTACACCCCACGATTGTCCCAAAGGGCATTTTTGCTTGGCTGGGAGTTCCTTGCCTCTCCCATGTCCAGCGGTAAGAATCAAATATGGACTTGTTTTTCAAGTAGCAATTTTCAGGAGGCTTCCAGGCCCTTGGCAACATTCACTGCTTCTCTCTCTTTGTGCAGGGAACTTACACAGATGTAGGCAGGGCAGGTTTGTGCAAGCCCTGCCCAGCAGGCATGTACTGCAGCGTGGCTGGGCTGACGGAGCCAGAAGGACGTTGCCAGCCAGGGTATTACTGTATTCAAGGTTCCAGCAGCTCCTCACCCGTGAGTACTGAATATCTTGCATGGCTTCAGACCTTTTGGCACCACAAAAGCTTTCATAAATGATTTTAATTTCATTTTCCTTGCTTCAGGTAGGGCTTCCATTTGGAGATCTTTGCCCACAAGGACATTATTGCCTTGCTGGCACAACGCACCCTGAAGAGATGCCGTGCCCTGCTGGCACCTGGAATGGACATAGAGGAGCCCAGGATGCCTCTTGGTGTCTGCCTTGTGTCCCTGGGTTTTTCTGCAATGTATCTGGCCGAGATGCTCCTGCTGGACCTTGTGCACAAGGTGAGACAAAGCCAGAACTCCTTTAGCTACTTTGGAATCCAATTGGTTTTGAATGGGAGATGGAACTCAAATGCTTTCTGTTTTAAGGCTATTTCTGCACAGGAAGAGCAAAGACTGCAAAACCAGAGGATGGCATCACTGGAGATGTCTGTCCTCAAGGACATTTCTGCCCTGCGGGCTCAGCAGCACCTTCTCCCTGCCCCAGCGGAGAATACAGTAATGCGACAGGTCAGGACTGGATCTTTGCAACTTCAGCGTGAGTTGGGGGAGGTAAAAACACGGATCGTGGGTTTTGTCTGTACCCAAGAACATCTTGATAGCCCCTGGCCAGCAGGAGTATTTTGGGGCGTGAGCTGTGGAAGGCACTGGCACTCTGGGGCTGGTGAAGTGCATTGAGAACCTTGCTGAATGAAACGCTTCTAGGAGGAGGTACTTGTTTGAAGACCAGTTAGTGAAAGAGGGCTTATAAAATAACTTTATTTCATTTTCTGCTTCTTTAAGTGCACAACCAGGCAGAGGGAAGTTGTGCACGTGGTATTTTTCTTCCACTTCATTACACGGTTCCTTGACCTTTACAGGGCAAGACAAATGCTTCCCTTGTCCTGCTGGGTTTTACTGTTCAAAAGGGCTAACACATCGCTGTCCTCCCGGCTTCTATTGCCCTCAGAAAACTGGAAGCACTTTTTATCCTTGTCCCCCTGGGACTTACAACCCCTTCTACGGACTCAGCCAGGCAGAGAGGTGCCAGCAGTGCCCTGCAGGTGAGGAAACGACCGACTTCTCTGAGTGTCCATGTACAACAATGCCTTAGAGGGTCATCTCTCTGCATATCTTTTTTTCCTAATCCGCTGATGCGTGCTTTACCCATAGGAAAAACAAGTACAAAATTACACAGTCAAAAGAGGTTCCTTATCCCTAATGAGCCACAGGGGGTTTTGAGGCTTTGTAGAAGAATTTGGGGTTTGCCAGAGGAGTGTGATCTGAATTGTAATGCAGTTTTATCCTGGTTATGCTGATGCTGAGGGCCTGGCTCTCCCAAACTCTTCCCCTTTGTCTTCCAATCAGAGCGTGCAGCACAGCAGCTCTCCTGGTTTTTCTCCTGGTTTACTGATACTGTTTTCCCTCTGTGGTCTTCCAGGAATGTTCTGTGGAGAATGGGGATTAGCCTCTCCAAGTGGACTCTGCTGGCCAGGATTCTTCTGCACAGCAGGTATTGCGTTTAGCTTTCACAGGGCAAAAAGTGAAGTGAAAAAGTAGGAAGCTGAGACCCTTTAGGAATTGTTTCTTCTACATTGTCTGTGCTGTCTCTCTGCCTCTTATTGCAGAGAGGGTCAGGACAGTCCTGAGGAATGAAGCTCCCAGTTTTCCCATATAAATAAAATAGCTTCTATACATACTGGCCCATTCAACAAAGAGATGATTCTGGGTTTAGCATGGGAGGTAGACGTTTCAGATCACTAACTCTTAGTTCTGGTTGCAGCCGCAGGAACTTACATAAACTGTTCTCTTCTGGATATTGTTTTCCTGGCTCTACATCAGAGAGGTTTATACAGGCCAGAGAAGGATTTTGTGAGCTATAGGTAAAGCCCCCATTCTCCAAGAGCAGTAGGTCTATGTTCTATTCCTCTTGCTGATAATTGTTCCATTCTGCTGTAGTTTTTTTTTCTTTATTATCATAACCAACAATCTGCTGTTCCCTTTTCCCAGCTATGGAAATGATTCTTTAGGCATAGGGAACAGATTTGCTTAGGAATAGCAACCCATCTCATTCAGGATTTCTTTGGTCTCTCTTTCTCATGTAGGGGCAAGTGTCCCAAACCCTAATGGAGCCACTAACACAAGCACTGGTGGCCCGTGTCCACTTGGACACTTCTGCCCCTCTGGCACAAGTATCCCCCAGCGATGTCCTGTGGGCACTTACTCAGACAGGTAAGCTTCTAGGTTCTCGTGATGCTAAGTTTTATTTTCCTTTTCTCTTTACTTTCTCCTTCAGTCCTTTAAGCAATAAAGTGCAGCTCAGTAAGGCTCGTTAGACACATCTTTGCATTGAGTACACAAGTTTCCTGGTTGTTTCCCCTTGGCCAGAGGGGCAGGTTGTCGATGGGCTACCTGCTGAACTTGAACACTTGCCAACAGAAAACCTGCTTGTGTCCCTCACCAGGCTCTACAACCAGCAGGATTCCAGCTGCACAGTGTGTCCATCTGGCTCCTACTGCAGCAGTGCTGGCCTCGCAGCACCCTCGGGACCCTGCTCAGCTGGATATTACTGCCTGCCTGGAGCTTCCTCACCATCACCACTTGGTGAGCTGCACTGAGTGCGAATCAGTGTCTTCATTTGTATGTGTCAAATAAATAAGGGTTTGGGCAAAAGGTAGCCTTAAAATTGCCACCTTTCCCCCCAGTGTTCTTGCCCCCTGCCTTCTCACGGTCATCCAGACCCCCGTATTAATTTTTTTTGAGGTATTTGTGCCAATACATACAAGCCAAGGATGGAGAAATCTGTTGCTCCACCAGTCTGTGTTATCAAATGAGATATTAGTGTCAGACACCGGGAAAGCTATGAGTGCCTGTCGGTAATGGGCAGAGCCCAATTTTCCCTTTGTCATTTTATTGTGTCTCGGAAATAATGATATCCAGGGAAAAGTTCCAAGTCCCCAGTGGACAATTCCTTATTCTCCAGATTTCTCTGATCTGTTACACACGGTTTGTTGTGGTTCTGCTTGTGGAACAAGGAGGGAAGAGACGTGGTGACAGAGCATTTAATAATTCCTAAGCTGGGATGCAGTACTCATTCTAGTTATTGTGTTGTGTATCCTCTTAATCTGTCTTCTGGGACCCCAGGGGAGACAAGATCTTCACCAAGTGGGGTGTCGGCTCCCGGTGTTGGCATCGTCGCTCTCTCAGCAGCTCTCTTTATCCGCTGTGTCTCCTATTCCCCGTATCCTAGGTATGTGGGAGAAGGGAGGCCCTTGTCCTGTGAGCCACTTCTGCCCAGAAGGAACCAGCTTCCCCTTCCCCTGCCCTGCAGGGACTTACAACAACATCACCAGACAAGCTGCATGCTTCCGTTGTGCTGCAGGCTACTACTGCCCGGAAAATACCACCAGCTACAGCCAGAATCCCTGCCCCGCCGGCTTTTACTGCCCCAAAGGTGAGATGTGCCTAGGGAACGTGGCAATCCATTGGCCAGGCTGAAACATCCTTCTTCTTAAAGGCAAGGGATTATCGCTGTGAACGAAATATTTTAGTGTCACTAGGGTTCTTCACAGAAAAAAAAGCCCCAATCTTTTAAACCACACGGGTATGGCTGTCACTTAATCCCTTCGCAGACAAGATAAACAGCGTCTTGGCCACGAAGGGCAGGCTGTTCACTGTGGAGATTAGCAATGAGACAAGCTGGCAAAGATGACATGAATTGATACAGCAGGATTAATAGCCAAGATAGTATTTATAGTCCGTTCTTGCTCTCTCTATTCCAAAGGAACCAGGTTTGCTACTGAGTTTCCCTGTCCTCGGGGCTACTATAACCCTGAGCCCATGACACAGAGCCTGGATAGCTGCTTGCCCTGTCCACCTGGGCACTACTGTGGGAAGGAGAACCTGACAGCTGCCTCGGGGAAGTGTGATGCGGGTGAGTCTGGAGCTGTTCGGCTGTTGTACCACACAGCACTTGGGGCAGTGAACTCGGGAGGCTGATGTCTTGCAGGTTTTACTACAGCCTTTCCAGTCTGAATTGAACACTGTCCCGATAAAAGCAAAAGTACTAAACTTAAGGCTGTAAGATCTCTTATGATCTTTGCTGATGTGTTATTATATAGAAGCATCATTTCATCAGCTGCTGCATGGAAAATTATACCCTGGTGGTGGTTCAGCTTTGGAGATATTAGCCTGTCTCGTATTCCATGTGCTTATGGTTGTGCTGTGCAGACATTGCGTGAAAAGCCCATCCCAGCTTGTTTGTTCAAGATAATTTCTGGGGTTCTGTCATTGCTAGAGTTTCTCAGTTGTGTTTTCTGTTTTCAGGCTGGTTTTGCATCTCAGCTGCTTGGACCTCCCGGCCTTTCGATCTGGATAACTACACCAATTCCAACTGCCTCTGCCCAGCCACGGCCACTGGAGGGAAGTGCATAGCTGGTTTCTATTGCCCCAGAGGAAGCCCAGAGCCTCTTCCCTGCCCTCCAGGATTTTACTGCAACGCCCCAGGTTAGCATTTGCTCTGGAGAACATGTGTTACCTGTTTCAAGGGGAGCGGAAATTTTGTGGACAAGAAAACACTTCCTATTTAAGATCTCATTAGAGGACCTTAAAGCCAAGTTCTGCTTCTGGGTGATAAACCTGATTTTGCTCAGAACTTTCTGTGTGACCTTGAGTGAATCCCTTTGCCTCTGTGGCAATGTTCCTGCCTTCACAGGACCAGGACACGCGTTGTTGTATGTTCATAGACATCGACAATAAGGTTTTTTCCTGTCAGACTCCCATGTATAGTCTGCAACTGCAGAGCCTGCAGGTGCTGAGGTACTGACTGCAACTTCATTTTCTCTTCCTCCCTTTCTCTTCTCTCAGTGTGTTAAATTGGAGCTGGTTTTATCCTGATACTTCCATAGAGCTGTAATGGTGCTTGCAAGATGCTTTTGGTGTCTCCCTGGACTAGCAGAGAAACAGGCTCAGCTGTAACCTTGCAGTGTTTGCCCAGAGGGAGGCTTTGAGTGGTTGTTTTTCTGGCTTTTCTCCCTTTGTCTCGGTGCTTTGAGTGCCATTATCCTCTCTGTCTTCCAGGTCTGTCTGTCCCTAGCGGGGAGTGCACAGCTGGGTTCTACTGTAAGGGTGGAGCAGCTCTCCCTAAACCAACAGATGGTGTGACTGGGAATATTTGCCCTGTGGGGACCTACTGCAGTAAGTAACCAGCGTCAATCAGGACTGGAAATTTCATGTCACGTAATAACTCAAATACTGAAAATGTCATGTCATATGACATCTGAAACACTGATGATTGATTTTGAGAGCATGGAGGCCAGCTTGCTAGGGTCTGACGAGAGAGCCTGAAGTCCTAGATCTTCTACTAGTCTATTCTTTGAAGGTGGTGAGTGAGATGTTTGTCTGAATGCCTAAACTCATAATTAACTTCACCCCTGTCCCTGTTGGTAAAATGAAGCTGGTAACATCTGTCCTCTCCCGTGCAGGACCACTTGGTCTATGAGTTTTCTGCTTTCTCACTTATCCAGTTTCCATGCTGCTGTGTGCTCATCCAACCTCTGAATACACGGATCTCCTTCATTCTTTCATTGTTCATCTCTCTCTTTCTCGCTTCTGTTCTCATAGCTGCAGCATCAGCTGTACCCAAGCTCTGCCCAGCTGGCACCTTTTCCAGCCTTCCTGAGAGGAGAACTCTTTCCGAGTGCCAGCCTTGCCCCTCTGGCTTCTACTGTGAGGTTCCTGGCCTCAGCGCCCCAACTGGAGAGTGCTGGGAAGGTAAATAATGAATAAACCGCACTGCAGATTGACAGAGTCCCTGGGGAGTAGTGTGTTCGCGTGTAGTGGACAAGATGAAAATAGATGTCTTTCTGAGGATCACTGCTTTAGAGTGGAAAAGCCATCCTGCTGCTGGGCAGTCTGATGGGAGTCAGAGCTGCTGCAGAGCGTACAGACATCCAGAAAATAGGAGTCACGTCTTTCAATATCTAAATGTTATTTAGTGCATCCCTTACACGAGCGATGCCCGCTCGTGGTTGACTATGGATGAAATTTCAGAGCCTCACTTCCCGCCTTGGTGGTTTCTTTCTCTTGACCGAGAAGAACTGTTTGCGGCTCTGTGTGAAAAAAGCAATTAGAGATTAAAGCAATTGGGATGTGAAAGCAGAAATGGTAACTTCTATGTATTCTGAACTATTGAAATAACGGCAAGGGAAAACTTTATTTGAAGGCTTTCAGTAACCGAAAGGAAGCAGAGGTCGACGCTGCTGTCCCTACGTGTTTTCCTGTGCCACCGGTAAATCTCACCCTGTGTTCTGAGGACCACTGGGTGGTCAATTCTCTTCTAAAGAGTGCAGCAAGTGGAAAGCTTGGTTGTGTATTTGTCCCAGCAGGAGTGTGATTCGGATCAATAGTAATTTAAGGTCAGCAGTAGATTTATTTTTCGAGTGGCCAGTGAGGGGCTTTGTATGC
Organism: Cuculus canorus; assembly: GCF_017976375.1. Classification (NCBI taxonomy): domain Eukaryota; kingdom Metazoa; phylum Chordata; class Aves; order Cuculiformes; family Cuculidae; genus Cuculus; species Cuculus canorus. The sequence goes on from NC_071423.1 coordinate 3,986,870, forward strand.
CTAAGAGAAACCCGTTAAGAGTCTTCTCTCCTAATGAGCAGCACCTCAATAGCTGGTATCTCTCGTTGAGTAATTTGGCTTTCTTCTCTCTGTCTTCACTGCAGGCTATTACTGTGACAGCCAGCAAGGGCCAGTTATTGATTTTACCCTTTACCCATGCCCGCAAGGTTTTTACTGCCCAGCAGGGACAAACAGGAGCACTCAGCACAGCTGCCCTGCAGGAACCTTTGGATCAAGGCAAAAACTGAGAAGTATCAAGGAATGTCAAAGATGCCCACCGGGAAAATACTGCGAACTCTCTGGCCTCGCTGTCCCAACAGGTAGAGCACTGTTCTGAGCATCTTCGCTGCCAGCAGTCACGTTGGTACTGGGGGTTGGGGTCAGGGCTATCAGGTTCTGATTTCAGCTGAGGGGAATTGTCACGTTTTACTTGTCAAGAACTTTCTGAGATAAAAAAAAAAAGATTCTTTTTTCTATGGAAGAAGCGAGAAAGGGACTGCAGAAACTACAACTCCATGTATGATACCTTGTCAAAAAATCCACTGAGGAGTTTTCCAGTGTCAAACCTTTCAGGCTTTCTGTTCGGAATCAGTTTGGTTTTTTTCAGCCTAGTTCCCAAAGAACTAATCCTTGCGTGTAATTGATACACACGTGCTTAGGCTTAGCAGAGAAAGAGAGGGCAAAATACTCTTCTCACATGGATTTTTATTGCTCCTTGTCCTGTATAAAAGCCCTAATTGAGTAAACCACTTTAACAATATTCTGAATGTTCAGGCTCTGCTTAAGGACGTGTTGTATATGTGCCTGAGGAGAAATTTATGCTTGACTACCTGCACAAATATGGAGGCAGTGCTTAATCTGAGCTAAGTGAAGTTCTTCTTCATCTAAGAATTGTCACTCTAGCATCTGGTACCAATTCTGCACTCCTTCCATCAAGCAATTCTCCTGCCTGATGACCATTACATCGCTAGTTTGGGGACCGGCAGCGACTCTGCACAGTGCCACAGCAAATGACTATTTCAGCCTACATTCTGAAATTTGCATTTATACTCTTCTAATTTTAATATATGTGGGTATTTTTTTTGTATGTTATTCTGTTCTCCAGGAGATTGTGCTGCAGGGTTTTGGTGCAAAAGTGGGGCCCGAGTAAGAAACCCCCAAGATGGAGAATCGGGACGTCTTTGTCCTCCGGGTCACTATTGTCCTGAAGGTATTGTGCTCTGCTAAAGGGTAATTTTTCTTAATTGGTAGAAAGCGCAAAGTAGCATTTCCTCATTGTGGTGCAATTGCATTTGCCAGGTGCCCCAATTCCATTACAGTGCCCTCCTGGCACGTGGTCTGGCAGTGAAGGCGTTCGGAGTTTGCAGGAATGCCAGCCATGCCCTGCGGGACTTTATTGCAACAGCTCTGGGCAAACGGCCCCCTCAGGACACTGCAGCCCAGGGTAAGCAGAAGAGCAAACGCATTGATGTACTTCTTTATGTAAGAAGAGGTCTTCTACAAGGGGTTTTCTTAACTCTTTTGGAATAAAGAGTGTTCCTGTATCCCCGGCTGCAGGTACTACTGTGTCACCAGGGCTCAGACAGCAACACCCACTGATGGCCTCTCTGGAGCTCCGTGTCCGGTCAGTCACTTCTGCCCTTTGGGATCCAGCAGCCCCGAGCCGTGCCCTCCTGGCTCCCACATGCCACACACCCATGGAGACAAGTGTCTCACTTGCCCGGAGGGTCAATACTGTGTCTCTGGTGAGAACCCACAGCCGTGTCCCCGGGGTGAGTTAAGGTCAACCTAAATGCCTGATCTCTCTCTGATTTTTCCAAAGACTGCTGATTCTCATCTATTCTTTCTTTCCTAGGGTATTTCTGTCCCAATGGCACGGCTCTTCCACTTGCTTGTCCGGCAGGGTCCTACAATCCTTCACAAAGGCAAGCCAGCTGCCTCCCCTGTCCTCAAGGGTAAGAGCAAGACAGTGGGCTTAGTGTTGTAGCTATGAGCAAGGGACTATTGGAAATAATTGTTTATCCAGTCATCACGGAGCAGTGTGTGGTGGGAAATGAGTTATTTCAACACTGACAAGCACTTGTATCTGCGAGGAAGCAGAACAACTAAGTTTAGCAGCACTGTATAGCTGATTAGGGGACCACGCAACGTCCTAAACCCAGGTGCAAGTACACCAGAGGGGAATTCAGATCAGAAAGCTGTTCAGAGCAAGGAAACCATTGGCCCCGTAAACCTTTTTCCCCCGTCTGAAGTGATAGATGGTTCCCTTGGCAACAGGCTGGCAGAGGCGTGTTGAAGGGGAAGAAGATCATGTATATCACCTGATGCTGAGTCTGGCTTCTCCTTGGGGGATTCATCTCCAATTACTGACTGGATTTGACCTTGATTAACTTTTACAAGTTGATGAATCACAGCCTGGATATGTTATGACTCAAGTTAAGAAAATTAGGTCTCTGTGGCTTCTGCAATTATGTCATCAATTTGGCATACAAGGAAAACTAAGAAATGCAGCAATATGCATAAGTAAATCTCTTGCGGTCAATACAGCCAAAGCAGCAGCCACACCAGGCGACTTAGTCCCACCACTGAGTCATTTATTAGGTACTTGTGGATAGAATATTGCTAGATAACTGAAGTTTGGGGTTGTTTTCCCCTCCTTCCTTTTAATCTCTCTTTGGACCAGCTTCTTCTGCCCCGAAAACTCCTCTTCCTTTTTGGAGAATGAATGTTCAACCGGTCACTACTGCCCTACTGGTACTGCTTCTGCAACCCAATTCCCGTGTCCTAAGGGAACTTACAACCCACGGACTGGGAGCAGCCTGATGTCTCACTGCATCCCCTGTGAACCAGGTAAATGGCCAATAAGCATCTCTCAGGATGGTGAGAAGATGTATATTGAAAATCCCTGTGGTTCAGTGGATCAACTATGCAAGTATATAGCCTGTTCTCTGATGTATCTTATTTTTTCTGCTTGTACTGATGCCTCTGCATTGCTTTCTCAGGGCACTACTGCGCGCTTGCGGGGCTGTCGCATGTTACAGGACCCTGTTTGGCTGGGTTCTACTGCAGCGGAGGTGTTTCTAGTCCAATTCCTACAGATGGTCTTCTGGGGAACGCATGTCCGAAGGGAGCTTACTGCCCTCTGGGATCTGCTTTTCCGCAGCCGTGTCCTTCTGGTTATTATAGCAATTCAGCTGGAAATACTGGGATAGAGGACTGTCTCCTGTGTGATGCAGGTACAACGTTGAAAGAAAAGGTTAATGAGGTTCTACCCTCTAGGGCTTTGTGGTTCTAGAGCAGCCAATCATGAACAGTTGCTTTCTTGGAAAGGAAGAGAGCATAGTTAGACTAAATCTGCTACTTTTCCACATAAGAGGAAATTCATATGAAGTGCAAGGTTCTGCGCTGTGAGCTTCCCTTTCCACCCCTTCTCCAGATGCTTTTGTACTTGGAGATGCTGTTCGTTCAGGTGTGTAAGCTCTGTACTTGCAGCTATTCTCAGTGAAAGCATCTCCAAGAGTATAGATGTGGGTGACATCAAATAAGGTGCTTTGTGATTATTTCTTTGTTAGGCACTTGCTGTTTTCTGTCTTGTGTGACCAGTATCATTATGGCCCTTTTGTGGTCCCTTTTAATTTCAGGGTATTTCTGCAATGGGACTGGACTTGTCTCTCCGACTGGATTATGCGAGGCTGGATTCTACTGTAGTGGAGGAGCCATTTCTCCCAAACCTCCCAGGGTAGGGGATGTGGCGTGATGTAAATAATATAAAAGATCATATCTCTGGAACTGGAAATCATAAGTCTGTCTCTTTCAGCCCAGATTAAACTCTCCTTTTCTCCATCATCTTCTGTATCAGCTGCTTCTGGTTTATGGATAGCAAAAGGGGCTAAAAATGGCAAAATACACTTGGTCTTCCAGCTTTACATCTAAAAGCTAACCCAAAACCAGTTCTGGCTTTGCATATTGATGCTGCAAAGCCAAGTGGAACGCTGTATCAGCCTAAAATTACAGAGGACAGGAGTGCCTGAATTTGATTAGAAAGCTGCCTCCGTCAGCCCTCCTCCTAGGCAAGATACAATAGGAGTTTTTAAAGATGATAACTCAGCAAGATGCTGGTTTTGTGCCACAGCTTTATGTGAACTATGGATGGAGAAAAGGTGGTGCCATCTTCCAAATGGTCAGCCCAGTGACATTTGTTATGGGCAGAATTCTGATCCCTTATTTTGGGTAAGGATAAATCTCCAGCCTTAAAGCCTGAAGGATGAGCACAAGATTTCATACTACCTGTCTGATTCTCTTAGAATTAGTCTGACACAGATCTTTTTGAAAGGCTCCTCCTGAGTCTCTGCGCTGTAACCAGTGTTTCTCTTCAAAGACAACAGTCAGTGGAGGACCATGTCCACCTGGACACTACTGTGTGAGAGGGAGCAGCAGAGCCCAGCCGTGCCCTGCGGGGACTTACAACCCATCCTGGAGTATGGCACAGTGTCTGGAGTGCCCAGAAGGTTTTTACTGCACAACTGCTTCCACAAACTACATGGATTGTCCTGCAGGTGGGTCTGGTTGCACCTACCCACTCATTCTGAGAAATTTAAGGGATTAGCAGATCCCCCTAAAGCTATTTGGAGTAGACTTGTCATGGGACTGGGCTGCGCGTGGGACCGGGAGGCACAAATGTCTTCCACTGGACAGATCAGGGACTTTGGTCGAAGCATTTAAGCTCTTCGGGATTCAGTTCCTGTCTGAATGTGGGAAATGGTAAACAGAGCAAATCGTTTTGACGGTAGATATTTACCCTACGCTTTGAGATCTTCTTATTAAAAAACTACATGCTGTTAAAACTATGGCTAATCCTTAGCCTTGATCAGCTTCCTTTTATGCAGCCAATGTGATGAGGCTATCGTAGAGTAGTGATGGGTCTGCCATCATATTTTGGAATCAGTCCTTCTCAGAAAGACCTGAAGGGAAATCTGTGTGTGCGGGTTGGCGATTCTTCCCTGGCTGTTACCAGCATGCGTTAACCTTTATGAGACCTGTCATCTTCCCTAGGTCACTACTGCCCCAGAAACACAGAATTTGCCATGCAGTATCCTTGTCCCACTGGAACATACAGTGAAGCTTTAAATATCTGGGATGCTTCCAAGTGCCAGCTGTGTCCTCCTGGAATGGTCTGTTCCAAGCCGGGCCTTGCAAGACCAGATGGACCGTGCACGCCTGGATGGTTTTGTCCTTCTGGATCCACTTCAAGCAAACCAGTGTTCCTTGGAAACTACTCTGGTACAAAGGGGAATCATAAAGCATGATGATGATAATTATTGAGGAGGTGGTATTACAGAGCCACCTAAAGGACCTGGCCAGGTTCATGATGGCTTCCCTTTTTATTTTCTTTAATCCAGTGCTCTACTTCTGTTTTTCCTGAGCTATTTGGGTAAGATTGAATGCTTGCACTTGTTATGTTTCAACTCAGTCTGTGTCTTTTCCATTAGCAGGCATGGCAGTTCCATCTTCTGGATCCGTTGGGTTGTGCCAAGCAGGAACCTTTTGTCCACTTGGTTCATTTCTTCCTCTTCCCTGCACTCCAGGTAAGAGAGGAGTCTTTCTTCTTGCACAAGTTTTTGTGGTTTGGATTGGTTTTTTTGTATTCTTGCCCCTTTTTGCCAAGATCAGTAGGCAATCCCAGTCTTGTACCATGACTGTTTGGTGCTGGTGTCTCTTAAATGATGGCTTTTCTTCTGCTCCCTGCATTAGGTTTGTACTGCGCAACTGCAGAGCTTGCAGCTCCATCAGGTCCCTGCGACGCTGGCTTCTACTGCACTGGGGGCTCCACGCTCCCAAACCCCATGGATGGAGCAATGGGGAACATCTGTCCTCCAGGCCACTTCTGTCCTGCAGGGAGCTCTTCTCCATCTCCATGTCCCCCGGGTAGGTTCGATGATAGAGTCTGTGTGCTATCATCTCTTCCCAGAGCCCGATGAGCTGCCGAGATTGTCTGCGTCCGTACCGTTCTTCTGCAGCCCCTTGCTACTTTGTGCTGAAGCATAAGTTCCCCAAGAGACAGCTGCTGTCAGGACAAAGCTCAGCCTCTAATCCAGTGCTGTTGGATTGGAAACATCAGCCTTAAAGGTGCATTCAGAGAGCGATCACCAAACTGCCTCTGGAGCTTGTGGCTACGCGCTGCTGGGCAGAGAGAAGCTCTGCTGAGCCCTCCTGGAGGAGAGGTCACCCAGCCCAGCACATGTAGAGCCTCTGCCGCCCTCACTGCACAGTGAGAGCTGTCCTTTAACATCACCATTAATGAGAGAAAGGATTAAGTTGAATGAAAAAGTCTGTGAAATGTTTCTTTCCTCGGTTAAATTTATAGTTGCATTAAGCAAGAGGTTGCGCTGTTCAGACCAGAAATAAACAGGAATTCACCTTAACTAGCACTCAGGAACAACTCTTACACACACCTCCTGTAGGAGCTGTCACCTATTCTCTCAGGGAAGTGCTGAGATTGTACTCCCTTTGAATTTCTTCCAGCCAATGTCCTTTTGGCATCTTCTGGAAATGGGAGCTGGGGATAGTATAACTAGAAAGTGATTGTGTGAGCACCTCGTGCTTCTCTCCATAGACCTTCCTGCAGAGTCTAGGATGATAGGACAACGTGGTTTTGATGGCTTTTTTATTTTCAGGATTCTTTTTGCCTCTTCGTGGTGGGCAGTCGGCGCAGGATTGCCAGGACTGCTTCCCAGGGTGGTTCTGTTCTCAACCTGGTCAGAGCTCCCCAGAAGGTTTGTGTAAAGAAGGATGGTTTTGCCCAGAGGGCTCTGCATCAGGCCAGCATTCAGGTAGGAAATCTTTGGGGTCACAGGACACTCTTTATCTACAGGAGCTGCATGGCAAGATGGTCTTAAAATCTGCCTTTACTACAGTTTCAAGATAGGTTTAGAAATGTTTTCCAAAAATGTTTCCAGGTAGCACAGATGAATTAGTGAGTAATTGAGTGTAAATAAAGGGAAAATAGGGGATCTCACTATGGCGAAAAACAAACAAAAAATATCCCGAAAGGATTTTCTTCCTTGTGATCTTTTCACCTTTGTTTGAAAGAGCCGGGGAGGGAGAGGTTATATACAATTGTCTGTTCTCCCTTTGTTAAGGGTGATGTAGGGATGGCTGTAACTCAAGTCCTGATGTGTTAGAAACGTACAGGTGTCTCTGAGCAAAGCGAGTCAGGGAACCCCATGACAGTGCAGAGAGGCTGCAGCCCTTTCGGCTTTCTGAGAGCTGGGAAGGACAACACGCCTGCAGGGCTCTTCAGTTAAAAGCCCAGTTCAGAGATACATAAAGTTTACGTTCATAATGCAATGCAGGGGCCCCACCACTCAAATCTGTGCCGAGCAACGCTTTTAACAAAATATTTATTCTTCATAAAGCTTTTATCATAGAATAATAAGACTGGTTTGAGTCCGGAGGGACCTTAAGACCATCCAGTCCCACCCCCTGCCATGGGCAGGGACACCTCCCACTGGATCAGGGGCTCCAAACCCCATCCAACCTGGCCTGGAACCCCTCCAGGGATGGGGCAGCCACCACTGCTCTGGGCAACCTGGGCCAGGGCCTCCCCACCTGTATTATGAAGAATTTCTTCCTAATGTTGAATCTAAATCCTCCCCCCTCCAATTTAAAGGCATTAAACTTTCTCTTAATAAGTCTTCCAGTTCTAAGTTTGTGGTGATGCTTCCTCCGCTGTAGAGCTGTTCAGGACAGAAGCAGAGCAGTGACGTTAGAAGTAGATTTCTTTTTTCAATCCTAGACTATGTGTGTCCTGCGGGTCACTATTGCCCCACCGGCAGCCCAGAGCCCATACCCTGTCCTCCTGGAAAATATCAGGACCGGGCTGGTAAAAGCCAGTGTGAAACATGCCCAGCAGGAATGTAAGTGAGATGGATTCATTCCTTCCTCTTGGTGCTTTCCTTGGGAATTAGCGTGTGTTTTTCCCTCTCCCATAGGCTGCTCTGTGTGTTCTATCCTTTGCTATACAAAGCTCGTTTTATTGTTTCTGGTTTTATATCACCTTTCCCTTTATTATGTCTTTTTCTGTACTGCAACCCATGGGAGGCAGAAAATTCATCTTGGAAGATCTGTCTGCTGGGGTGGACAAAATAGTTCTGACAGGTTGCGTCTCAGCTTTCCATTTCTTTTCTTTCAAGTAATTTGCTTCCTTTTTGTTGCGTGGTCTTAGGCTGTCACTGTTGTGAACGAGAAGTTTCTTCATCTCTGGCAGAACAGAGGGAGAGGATGGGCTGAGGTAACATTTGGGGCATTCTTTCGGCAGGTTCTGCGCCCCAAACGACAACCTTGCTGATCTCCAGGGGAACTTCTCGTGTGGTGTATTCAAACCAATGGAATGTCCAGCAGGATATTACTGCCCGTCAGGAACAAGAGCCGCCAATCAGTACCCGTGCCCGGAAGGCACCTACAGTAACCAAACTGGACTGGGCAATCCCAGTGAGTGCAAGCCTTGTCCTGGAGGAACATTTTGTGCCAATGCAGGTAGGAATCAGGGACTGAATACAGTCATAGGCTGTTTTGTCTCTAGAAAAGTCAAAAAGTTCATAGAATCGTTCACGTTGGAAAAGACCTCCAAGCTCACCAAGTCTAACTCTCAGCCTAACACCACTGCGCCTACTAAACCATGTCCACCAAAGGGTGGAGTGTTCTCCTGTATGCAGTTCATATGACTTTTCAGGAGCATTTTTATTGATCTCTGGGACCCTTGAGTAGAGTTTCTTTGTGATAATTTTAAAGATTTTTACAAACTATATTTTGTAAGTAGATTAAGGTAGTTTTGTTTTAACAAAGGTTATGAAAACAAAAGCCAAACAGCTCTGGTTCTAGGACTCATTTATTCTTGGTTGTGTTTTAGTGGAAAGACAGGTATTGATCTGCCTGTTCTGTAAAGGTGACCTCAAAAGCTGTTCAGGCCTCTAGCTCATCAGTTGTGTAATTAAATATGGAGACTGCAGATCAAGCTTTTAAATAACAGAGCTGCTCACAGGCCAGTAGACTCTGAAATCATCGTGATGACAAGGCTTGTCTGGTTTGTTTAGTCTAGAAGCCGTGATTTATGTAATGCCACTGGTTTCTTTGACTCTGTGGTGGTTTCTTTTCCTTAGGACTCTCCTCCCCAAGCGGTCCTTGTTTGCCGGGGTATTACTGCACTTCGAAGGCGCTGATACCCAATCCTATTAATGACGAGACAGGCAACATTTGCCCTGCGGGCCATTACTGCCCACCAGGTAGCAGCAAGCCAGAGCCGTGTCCTGCTGGCACGTTCTTACCTCAGTCTGGGATGGTTTACCTTAATGCCTGTCTGCCCTGTCCACGGGGGAAGTTCTGCCAAGGAGAAGGCCTGGCCAGTGTTTCTGGTAGGTATGCCATCCACTCAAAATTTTTTTCATCTCCTAGTTTGGATTTCTTTTATTTCCTAGTTTGGATTTTTTTTTTATTTCCTAGTTTGGATTTTTTTTTTATCTCCTAGTTTGGATTTTTTTTTTCATGTTTTCCAGATGCTTAATTTTAATGCCAAACCTTTTCGTTCTAACAGGAACATGTTACGCTGGGTATTTCTGTGATCTTGGATCAACGCTGCCAGATCCTAAACAATGCCCCCCTGGCTTCTTCTGTCCTGAAGGCTCTGAATCCCCAATTCTCTGCAGTCCTGGAACTTTCAACTCCGATAGTGGAAAACGGAAGCCAACAGACTGTCAGCTCTGCCCAGCTGGCTACTTCTGCGGCGGTGAGTCTCTGTTGGAAATGGGAGGTTATCTACTGTGAGTCTAGATAGACACCCAGTACAGCTTTATTTCTTACAAGCTTGTCCTGAGCAAAGAAACAAACTCAGTAAGTGCCACACACCTTTGGTTAGCGATGGTTTCTCCAGCGTAGGCACCAAATATAAAGGTCCTGAAAAATTTATCTTCCCAAACTCCTGTTGGGTTCTCGGTAGCAGTCTCAGGTCACCCATAACACTTCTTGCTATGACACTTTCCATCTTCCTTGGCTCAGCCACCTCTGCCTAGGTGTCTAGGACATCTTCAGTCTCTCAGGGAAACAACATCCTGGCAAACAGGCGTTTGCCACTGGCTCGCAGCCAGGGTCTCTGCTCCGAGGCAGCTGCTCCCCCTCGGAGGCTCTCACCATCTGTCTGTACAAGATGTTTAGTTGCTCCCCCAACACTGAAAGTTTTGCTGTCACCCTGACAGTAACAGATTCACCCGTTGCCTTCCATGACACAAAGAGGGTTTTCCTTTCTTAAAGAAGGAAGTGAAGCAACAGAGAGGAATGATTTGACTGAGCTAACATGAGTTTATGGCAGAGCTGGAACCGCTACTGAGAGCCTCCCTACCGCAGCTGAGCATTTCAATTGGAAGCCTCTATTTCCCCCAGGCCTATAATGCAGAATTGACTTTGTAATAAGATGTTCTTTGTCTGAGGCTGAAGTTCAGAGAACAGCTACTCTCTAGTGCACCTTACAGGTATATGATGAAGGAGGTCGTGCTTTCAGGAGAAAAGGGCTTCTGCTGTCTTTGATCTGGCAAAGAAAAAGGAAAGGCTTTGATTTTTGTTGTTACAGAGCTGGGCAAAACCACTTCAGAAGGAAGTTCTGCAGGTTCCTACCGCCCACCTGGCCAGGCTTCGGTTACTCACGTTCCCTCTCGCTGTCCACGAGGCTTTTACTGCCCTGCAGGATCTGCTTTTCCTGTACCCTGTGAGAATGGGACATATCAGTCACAGGAGAGGAAGGACTTCTGTGACGTCTGCCCGGGAGGATACTTCTGCCAACAGCCTAATGAAAGTGAGGGGTCTGGAGGGGTCTGTGTATTGCGACAAAAAAGGATTCCACGTCACTAAGGGCTGTGTCTTCCTCTTAGACTTAGCAGAACAAAAAGGGATTTCTAGCTTCCTTTCTTCTGTTAACGTTCTACTAAGTCAGAGTTGGATTGGACTGGACGGGCAGGTGCACCAGTTTCTGCCAAGAACGGAAGCCAAAACACCTTTCAAAGATTGTGACTTGTAGGTGAACAAGTAGGCTAAAGCCACATCATTCTCCCATCTGGGGAAAGAACTCAATGCCCAGAAAAAATATAAGCAACGAAGGTGTTTCCGTGTGGTAGCTCATGCGCTTAACAAAAAGCCCCAAGAAATACGTTTGCACAGGTGGAATTGAACTCCCTGGGTGAGATTACTCTAATAAAAGTGTAGACAGCTTCTTTGTAGGCAGCTGTATCTGGACTAATATTCTGTACTCCCTCTGTGGTCAACGGAGAGAAAGAGGCGCTTCTGAAGGGCAATTTATCTTTCTCATTTTAGATGTCTGCCTTAGGATGAGATGAATTGCACTTGAAATGCAGTTCCTCTGGATGTGCTACTTCTCTCCAATTACTGAAGTGGGAAATCTGAACAACTAAATCAGAAATATTCATGATGAATCCCTCGTCCTGGGTCTGGCTGAACTAATAAGGGAGGAAGGCTGACTGTGTTGATAGAGAATGACATTGCCTGTCGCCTCTTGTAATATCTCCTGAGCAAGATGCTGTTCTTTGTATCGCAGATTCTGGAGCACATACTCCTGAGCTGTGCCCTGCTGGGTACTTCTGTCCACCGGGTACCAACTTCAGTACAGAGCATCCGTGTCCAAAGGGTACCTTTGGCCCCAGGACTGGTGTCACTAGTGAGTCTGACTGTGAGCCCTGCCCAGCGGGTAAGTGGGGCTTGGCACAAGGAACCCAGGGAATGTTGACTCGTGTTGTTGACTCCTCTCCTGAGTGATGGCCGTCACGTTGAGATTGCTTTTCTGTTCATTTTAGGCATGTATTGCTCAGCACCAGGTCTATCGCAGCCTTCTGGGTTTTGCTCTCCAGGTTATCATTGCGCCAAGGGAGCCATCAGCCCAGCCCCCTTCAAACACAGAGTGAGTGAGCGCCAGGCAGAAGCACAGTCAACTTAAGTGACCTGGGGACAAGGACTGGGCTGTCACAATCTCATAGCTTCTGGTGTGACGCTTTCCCAGCTTTACTGCTCCATATGGGATTGCTCATGCCTTTTACTCCTGCCCCTGAGAGCTACTCAGATGTAGCATCATGATGCTCTTATCTCCTGGATGCAACCTACTGGTAAATTCTGGCCAGACCTCCATTTCTGTAGATTGCACTGGACTGTGCTGTCTAATATCTCCTCCAAAAGATGGTATCAGGGATAGGACAGCCATATCTCAGCAGCCAGTGCCCCTTTTATACCAGCCGTGGCCTTCCTTTAGTTTCAGTTGCAGCAAGCACGTAGGACTCGGCTCCCGAGTGCCCTTTCCAGAACCTGTCGCTGTAGTACATTGTGTTAAATAGGATCACAGAATGACTTGAATTGGAAGGGATCCATGAGAACCAATGAGTCCAACTCCTGTCCCTGCCCAGGACAACCCCAAATTCACAGCTTGGGGCTGAGGGCCAAATGCTTCTGCAATATGGTCCGGCTTGGCACCATGACTGCTTCCCTGTGAGCTGTACCAGAGCTCCACCACCCTCTGGGGGAAGAACTTTTCCCTAATATCCAACCTAACCCTCCCCTGGCACATCTTCCTGTCGTTCCCTCGGGTCCTGTCGTTGGTCACCAGAGAGGAGAAACATTGCAGTAATGTTTTTTTCTCTGTTTTTCTGTATTTTTCTGATGCAGGTGGAATCTTCCAGCCTTGGTCTCCCTGGTAACGACATTTGTCCCATAGGGCATTTCTGTCCCAGGGGTACAGAGCATCCTGTGCCTTGTCCTCCTGGATCGTTCTCTACTCTCATGGGTCTGGAGGCAGAAGAACAATGCCAGCGCTGCCCTGCCGGCCGGTATTGCAGCGGAGCAGGATTATCTGATCTGGCCCAGACATCGCTGTGTAACGCAGGGTACGGCGAGACAATCACTTGTTAGCAGAAAAATATACCTGGCAGGAATGCTGTAGGTTACAGTAGAGGGACATCCATGCTAAACACACAGGGCTTGAATATCTGTTGTTGAATATCTTGCATGCAAATATTTGTACTCAAGATGAATTAAACTGCGAAGACTTTGTTCTTAGCCCTTCAAGTCAGCTCTAAATCATCTGCTTCATGATCTCAGCGGGCATTTCAGAGTCATTCCATTTCTCTTTATTCTTGCCTGACTTTCTGCCCCAGTCTTATATGTGAGTTTTCACTGTTCTCACCACAGGTTTAGCGTATCAAAAATCCCTTGTTCAGCCTCATAATCACACTTGCTGAGAATTTGACCCGAGCATCCTTTTCCCCTTCTGTGTTTTACCTCTTCCCCCACGAGGTGGTGCAATAGGCAGCCACAAATTAGGGTTTCTAACCTGCATAATGCAAGCTGAAAGTGCTGTCAGCAATATTTGTCCATCCCCCGAAGCAAGCCTCATGGCAACAGGCTACTGAAGCTTGGTTTATTTTATCTGTGAAAGAGAGCCTTAGGAGTGATTTCACTGTAGTGTCATGAGATTTCATGGGGAAATGTTTATGATAGTAAATGGCTCTTGAATCTGGTGCAGGAACTCGCGACAAAGTGTGTCTAGAAGTTAAAGCTAAGCTTAGAGTACAAGTAAGGGCTGCATTTGGAATGAGAAAAATTAATTAGACGCAGAAATAGAATCCCTGAGTATAAGAGGGATGTGCCACATCACGGTCGAATTTTGAGCCTTCCCAAAAATTATTTTGATTCTATAAGGTGTTGTAGCCTGCCTGCTAGAGCATTGGCTACGGTTTTCTGGGCTGAATGATGATGATTATTATGTGATTATAAATGACCCTTGACTTCCAAGATCTGTGAAGTTCTTGCCTTCCAACAGGGTACAATTTGCACTTTCCCTAGGCTGCTCTTCATCATCTCTATCACGTAGCATACGTCACTTCTGATAGCCTTCAGTCTATTTAGTTCTTGCTTCCAGGCACACAGCTTTGCTACTCGTTTGTTCAGTGCTGTTCCTTCTGCACTCGCTCATTTGCTTTAAAGCCCAGGAATCGCTGCTTCTTCAGAACTACATCCTTTGAATCCTTGTCTACAGCACGCAATGGGATCGTGGCTCTCATTTCCATCTTGCTTGGCTCTTATCATAGTAGCTTTAGTATTTCCTCATCTTGTTGCAAGCGCATGGGAGAGAAGTGATAAAGGGAAGAGTCAATGTAGAAGTAGATGGCATTAAAGCAGAGGGCTATGAGAGACTGAGAATAAAAAGGAGGCTGAGCAAAGACAGCAGGAACAGAATGTTTGGGCTCTGTGCTATTGAAGTAAAAGAAAAAAACATTTTTGAAGGCTTTGCCTTCTAGAATGCGAACGATTTCCAGTCAGCTTAGTGCAAAAAAAAAAACCAAAAAAAGCTTTTTGCTAGGATTTTCAGGTGGGTGCTAAATTACAGATGCAGAAGGGAATTTGTTAGCAAAACTGAAATAAACAGCGTTTCAAGGGATGTTTGTTAATGTTTGTGAATGTCCTGCCCTTTGGCTCTTGATTAGTGCCTCCTCCATCTATCGCCTTTGGACAGGGTTGTGAGCATATTGTTTCAGGTCTGAATTCTCTCTCTACAGATATGTTTGCCTGGAAGGAAACTCTGATCCCTGCCCTTCTGATGGGGTTCATGGATACAGGTGTCCCAGTGGCTTTTACTGCCCGGCAGGCACTGGGCTAGAGCTGCCCTGTGAGCCTGGTACGTTCAGTCCTGTGCCTGGAGCAAGCGTCTGCCTGCCTTGCCCAGCCGGGACAGCCTGCAGCAACGCTGGCACTGCTGAGCCGCTGAGCTGCCCTAGAGGTGAGCGATGCACGTGTGCAAACCCCCAAACACACACGTGGGAAGAGGTGTGATGTATGCCTGCACAACCCCTTCTGGCTGAGCCGGAGCAATGAGAGGATGGGGGATGTTTGGAGCAAGCTCAGGGTTCCCACTTCTTTCTTGTTTGAGCAGTGTCTCTCATTCGCCTCCTTAAATGTACAGGTTATTATTGTCCAGCTCGCACTGCTGTCCCCCTGCCATGCCCTGAGGGGACGCTGAACACCTTGGAAGGAGCAGTGGCCGCGGCTGCCTGCACGCCGTGCCCCGTGGGGAAGTACTGCAGAGGAGATGCCAACTGGGAACCTGATGGTGAGTTGGGTTAATAACACCCAACACATAACAGAGGGGTTGAAGGTGCAGGGAAGGAGAAAACCTTAGTGAACAGAAGTAGTAAAGGCTATCGGAGGGTACCCATCTACTCTGCCTGTGCCAATACGCCATTTCTTTTCTCTATTTCAATATTGAACTGAGCATTTGTTTTGAATGTTACTTTTGTGTTACCGCGTTACTTACTTTCGGTGTCTCCTTTAGTTTTCGTATGCTTTCTCTTTCTTTTTGCTTTTAGCCCTTATATTGCTCTTCTTTCTGTACTCCTAAATCCTTCCCCTCCTGTCTGAGGATAAAGTAGGGGCCAAAATGCAAGAGTTGGACACATGGCAAGAAGATAGGCAGAATACCTTCCACAGAAAACGAAAGACGAGGAAGCAGTTACAGAAGTGAGAAGGTAAGCAAATGCCAGATGAGCTCAGTGCGAGTAAGGAAAGGAAGTCATAGAAGCCAGAGATTGATGAGAAGGATGAAAAGCAAACCAAAGGTTTACAGCCCAGTGATAAAAGAGGACAGGGGTGGGTTTCAGTATCTCTTCTCTGACCTACCTGCCTACTACCTAGGGTCTGGAGAGGTGTCTCTTCACTGACCACGGTGCCGTGGGCTGGCGGTTGTCACCCTCCCTATTCTCCCGTGGCAGGTCTGTGTTCAGCTGGGTACTACTGTGAAGGAGGAGCCACCGATGCCGTTCCACGTGGGACACCCGCCTTCCCGCTCAATGGGCCCTGCCCAAGTGGGCACTATTGTCCAGAGGGTACTCATCTCCCACTTGCCTGCCCAGTTGGGACCCTGAACAATGCCACAGGTGAGTGTGACTTCACCTACGTGTTTCTCCTGTGGTCTGCAGCGATGGGGGACCTCATTGTTGGCACCTGTGGTGAAAGAGTGCCTCTTCGTCACTGAAGGATATTGATTGGTACACTCAGCCAGGCCTGATGGTGGGAATGTGTTATCAATTTAAATCAGTGCTGATGATGCTGTGGCTGTAATGGGTGTACTTTCATCTCCCTGTCTCGTTGGCCTTGGCTTTTGGCTTCCTCCTCAGGTGGTACCTCCCTGCAGAGCTGTGTGCCATGCTATCCTGGGTCTTTCTGCGCTAGCACTGGTTTGAGTTCTCCAACAGGACCTTGTTCCGAGGGGTTTTACTGCCCAGCAAACTTCAGCTCCATCAGCCCCACGGCATTCCTCTGCCCTAAGGTATTGCTTAGTGACAGAGGGGCAGTGAAAGAGGCGCATCCGGGCTCTGAGTGTCATAAAGGGCCATACGTTCCTGTTTGAAATATTGATTACATCCACACGGAATGTTGCCCTAGGCTTCGGTAGTTCTGGGATTCACCCTTTCCATAGACCTTAAGTTTGCTACCATCTCCATGCAATCTTCTTCCTCCTCTGTCATTGCCAGGGTCACTTCTGCCAGTCAGGAGCAGCCCACCCAATGCCATGCCGTGTTGGGGAATACCAGCCGGCCAGGGGCTCTGCATCCTGCATTCCATGCCAGAGAGGATTCTACTGCCAGGACCAAGTGACAGGAGACCCCAGGCGCTGCCCACCACATTCTTACTGTCCCACAGGTATGCTTAAACTTGCACACCAGCTGTGCTGAGGATTCAAATGTTCTGTGCCTTCACTGTGATTCCAGAGTTGTACAAAGCTACTGTGTACAAACCCATCTGCAGGGCAGCTGGTGAGGAGGTGGCAGTGAGCGAATGTGGCGTGGTTGCCGCCTTGCTTTCTGGGAGTCATCTGGAAAAGAGAAGGCTCTGAGGAGACCTTAGAGCAGCTTCCAGTACTGAGAGGGGCTCCAGAAAAGCTGAGGGGGGAGCTCTTGATCAGGGGGTGCAGGGATAGGATGGGGGGGAATGATTTTAAGCTGAAAGAAGGGAGATTGAGATGAGATCTTAGGAAAATGTTTTCCTGTGAAGGTGGGGAGGCCCTGGAACAGGTTGCTCCAAGCAGTGGTGGCTGCCCCAAGGCCTTAAGGCCAGGTTGGATGGGGCTTGGAGCAACCTCATCCAGTGGGAGGTGTCCCTGCCCATGAATGAGCTTTACGATCCCTTCCAACCCGAACCATTCTACGATTCTATGTTTTGTTACGCTCTGATATGGTTTTATAGCCTCATCAGGTCTCAACAGTCCTCCGAAGGGTTTTGTGGTCTCTGTGGTCTCCCCTCCAGGCACAGGGGCTCCTCTCACATGTCCTGAAGGTACCTTCACGCCTCCAAATATGACCGGCCTCTGGAATGAGAAGGAATGCCTGTCTTGCTTACCTGGTCACTACTGCAGGTTAGGATTCATTTCAATCTGGAATATTTTCGTTTTGCCTTAAGCAATTTGGCATCCTTGTTTTGAGCTGATACGTTGAGGCTAAGTTCCTTCCAGCTTCTCTACCACATCTCTCTCATTCAACGAAAAGAAATACAAGCTTCTACAGCTTTTTTGGTGAGGAGTTATTGGATCTGTGAGTCTTGGGAAACACCTCAAAGCAGTCTGAAATGATTGCCACGATGCAAAGAAGCATCCGAAAGGTAATTAGCATTTGTGAAAATGGGGAAGTGATCCAGAAAGTCACCCAGAATTTCATCTAAAGCAATTCACCCGTATCCATGAAAGTTGAACCGAAAGTACCCGACTCACCCTAGTAAACTGCGTGTTTTTGTAAGTGGAAAAAATGAGTCTATTTTCTCTCCCGTATCAATGCAAGCATTTTGTATTGTTAATATTTTATATAGTTCATAATTATTTCATTTAATATTACATATTTTTTTATTGAGACTTGGCAGAATTCATTGCATTGACCCTCGTCCTGCCTCTGCACCAAGCCATTAGTCGTAGGTCATATATAAATTCTCAGTGTCCTCTCTGCTCCAGGCACGGGCAGCTGGAGGGAAAGTGTGCTGCTGGATACTTCTGCCTTGCTGGGAGCTCTCAACCTACTCCACAAGGCCAGAGCTTTTCCTGGCGCTTCCTCGCCGGGTGCCGTTGGGGTCAGGTGTGTGCAGGGCTGTGTCCTGCAGGTAAGGGAGAATCCCGGTGGCATTTTAAGTGTAGAATACTGACTTTGCTTCTGAAGAACTGGAAAGTATCTGCTATCTTGCATAATGTGTTGTGATCCCTTCTTTAAAATTGTCATCTCTCATTGCTTTCCTCTCTTTTTACACCTTTTGAACAAAGAGCTGTGCCTGATCAAAAAGGCCACCTTGAATTTATGGTTCTCGACTGCTAGTCTAGAAAAATTTGAAGGATGTTGGCTTGGGATCTTTATATCACAGCATCCTAAAAGCTGTGTAGATGTTCATTCTACAACAGCAGAAGGCTCTTGCTGAGTAAGGTTTGGCATTGGAGGGCTTCACATTTTACTTTCATCTCTTTCCCACCTATTTCTGTAGGGTTTTACTGCCTGGAGGGATCAGAGGTACCTATACCGTGTCCTGCCAATACAATCAGAGATATTCCAGGGGCTGTGAAGAGAGAAGACTGCCTGCCCTGTCCACCGGGCCACTGGTGCAAAGCAGGTTGGAACTTAGGGGTGAACAGTGAGGGTTCAAGAGAGTTGTATGTATCCCTGAGTCTGGTGAAGGCTGACACCGCAGTGTGGAACAGTCCTTGCAGTAGGTCACACTGTCTCTAGAGATGACTTCTAGTGTCTGCAGAGAAAGGAGATATTCGACACTGTTAATATAACGTGCTGTTCCAGCAAACGTTGGAAATGTAAGAGAGTCTGAGATCACAGCTAGTGTCAAATATCCCTGTATGCCATCTCTCAGAAGAGGAGCTCAGATCGTGGAGGTGGGTTATACACATATGTGCAGCAATTTAGGAAGGACCCAGGGAGGACCCAGAAGAAAGATGTCCCAATGACAATGAAAAGGTGACTCCTCAAAGCCCTGCTTTCTGCTCGTTTTAGGGGATTCAGAGGCCTATCCATGCCCATCAGGACACTATTGCTTCGGAGGCAATGGCAGTGACCACAGCAGTCTCCTGGCACCTCAGAAATGCCCTCCACAAACTTATCGCAAGCACCCAGGAGCTCAGAGCCTGACAGATTGCCAGCCGTGTCCTCCAGGCTATCACTGCCCTTTATCAGGTAATTTCCAGGTGAAAGTCAGCCCTCTAGGGCTGATTACAAAACCCTCTACAATGAGATAGGGAAAGGGAGACGTCATTTATGCATGTAATGAGCAAAGAACCCTTCTCCAAAACGGTCCTGGCCATTCAGCCTCCCATGCTTCATTTCTTTCTCTTCCTAACAGGTCTGATCAGGTTTGAGGATTATCCATGTCCCCCTGGATACTGGTGCCCTGGTAAAGGGGATGCTTTCCTTTGCCCACCTGGCACTTCCAGAATCCAGCCTGGTGCAAAATCATGGGAAGAGTGCGATCCCTGCTCACCTGGATACTATTGCCCTGATCCAGCACAGACTGGGCTGCCTAACACCCAAGGAGTACCCTGTAAACCTGGCTATGAGTGCCCAGCAGGTAACCTCACCTTGCTCCTTTGTTTTCTTTATTTCCAGCTGGTTTTTAGTCCAATGGAACAGCAAACAGCAGTGTCCATACCATTAAGCGGTGACTATAATCCCATTCCTGCAGCAACTCTCCTAGGAAATCATCACTGATGGAGTGACTTTAGAAGCTATTTTATTACCTTAAAGCCTTTTCTTGGCTTTTGGCCTTCTAATTCCCATCTCCTGTCCCTCAGCCTTCCCTTCCTGGTCTCTTTTTTAGCTGAAGTTCTCAAAGAATATGGTCTGGAACTAGAAAAGAAGCAGATACCTTCCATTATCCGGGGATAGGTATGCAAGCGTTAGCTTTCCATGCTAATTCAAACCGATTCCTTATGGCCATATCCCCTTTTGTGAGCAACAGGAAAAGTGCCGTGTTTGTGGACAGTCACAGTTAGTAAAGCTCCCTTGCTCACTGTCTCCCCAACACATGCTTTCCTGTTGAGGAAGTCCTACATAATTGATCACCAGTTCCGCTTTTTTTTCCACCAGGTTCAGTAAATCCAAAGCCTTGCAGACGTGGTTTATACTGTGGTGGTCACACAGCTGTGCCTTCCGTGTGCCCCGCTGGGTATTACTGTCCTGAAGGATCATCGACGTACAATAGCCCTGAGCAGCTGTGAGTACCTCACGTGTTTGGTGCAGCCAGGTTTAAGTTTCTAAAAACTTTGAGTATTGTGAAATACGCCTACGATAGAATCATAGAATCATTTCGTTGGAAAAAAGACCATTGAGATCATTGAGTCCAACCATACCTACTACTAAATCACATCCCCCGGCTTCTCGTATGCCCGTCTTTTAACCCCTGCAGAGATGAGGACTCCACCACCTCCCTGGGCAGCCTCTGCCAGTGCCTGAGAACCCTTCCAGTAAAGATATTTTTCCTAATATCCAGTCTAAACCTGCCCTGGTGCAACTTGAGGCCGTTTCCTCTCATCCTTTTGCTTGTTATTTAGGAGAAGAAACTAACACCCACCTCACTACAACCTCGTTTCAGGTAGTTGTAGGCAGTGATAAGGTCTCAGCCTCCTTTTCTCCAGACTAAACAACCCCATTTCCCCAAAAAAAATGGGTTAATTCTTCACCAATGGCCTTTATGTGTTGTGCAAAAGCAAAAGTATCTTTGTATGTTGTGGCTTTGGTGACTGCAAAGACTGAAGAGGTTCATCTATGATTTCTGCTCGTTAGCTTAGATCTGGAATAAGATGAGAACCATTTCTAATTTTGCTCTCTGCTCACACTGGTGGTTGAATCCAGAAAGCAAAACATTTTCAGAGACTTTTTTGTCCATCTTCCTGCCTTTTTTGGCCTTCCAGGTGTGTGTTTCCCTACTACTGCCCCCCAGGCAGCGCCCATCCGCTGCCTTGTGAAGGAGGGTACATGGCCCTCAGTTTGCCTGGTCCAAGAGATTCCTTTGAGAGATTCTGCAGGATCTGCAATGCGGGAACTTATCGCAGCGACTCTCTCATCACCGCACCCTGCCAGCCCTGTCCCGCAGGCTTCATCTGCCCACCAGGTACGTGGAGCTGCCGTGGAGGAGCGGGGCAAGAAAGAGCAGCTTAAATTGTAACCGGAAAGCTTTAAGTTCTATGTAATAAAGCACTCCATCCTATACAGTTATATATATATATATATATACACACACATATATGACTGCTGGAGGCTGTCATATTAATTTGTGGAGCATTGATTGTGGTAGGTAGTTATGGTTGTAAGAGTTCAGAGGAATGGGTCAAGAGTGCTTTGGATATTGGTATCCTGCCTCTCAGGTCCCTGTAAGCCCTATTTTCTTCAATTTTGTGGCTTAGCTGGGAGTTAATGCATTTCCAGAACTAGCAAAGTGAACCCAGAAGTTCAAAGTTTGCTGTGTGACAGCCAGTGCTGCTCGGATTCTTCTGGAGTGGAGCGCAGGAGGAATGGCTTTACAAGCATTTGGAGTTCTCCCTTTGCTCAGATCCTGTGTTAAATTCACTGACACATTAGCTCCTGCTCTACAACCTGGAGGAGAACGTGCCACCCACTCTTGCCACTGGATTTAGATGGGACAAAGAAAATAATGGGACACAGCAAAATAGATGGGACAAAGAAATCAAGAACTATATTTAAATTGAAAAATAGTGAATATTGAGGAACTTTATATATGTATATGTGGGTGTATATATATATATTTATATTTTTGTTTGTGCATGCATATAGGCGTATGTGCAGGTGTAACTGGAATAAATAAGTGGTCTCTGCCTATCTCTTAGAGCTTGCTTAGGTCCTTAAGCAGCGTCTGTGTCTGACATAGCCCTCTCCTTTCTCCAGGCAGTGAGAATTACCATAAGAAGCCTTGCCCCAGGGGCTATTACTGCCCTCCTCTGGCATCTGCCCCCCTGCCCTGTCCCCCGGGGACCCTAGGGAGCAGCGACTTTGCGAAGCATATAGAGGATTGCCAGGCCTGTCCTGCTGGCTCCTTCAACCACCTTCCTGGTCAGGCTGCCTGCTTCCCCTGTGGCAGCTCTTCTTCCTCTCAGCCTGGTGAGTTGTTGCCTGTAAGTGAAATTTTCACCCCTGTTAAGAGAAAGGCTAGAAAGGAAATCAACTGGAAATGTCATTCCCTACCCCTGGTTTCACAATAGACCCCAAGCCCTGGGATCCTCGTGATGATGTTTGCTATCAATGCTCAGCTGCTCTTCCTCTGTCCCACCCAAAAGGAGGATTTGCTTTTCAGAGCTGTCTTTTGTTCTCTTATACTCTGTCAGCTGAGGAAAATTGATCTCACCTTCTTCAAAGCAAGGAAGAGATGAGCAGCCCTGCTAGTTCTCGCTCTCCCATTGCTTTGAAAGCAGTGGAGTTTTCCCCAAGAGTACTTTTGCTCTGAACTGGGGCACTTGCATGAATGTAGGTGTGCTCTTGAGCCAAAATTGAGCGCTGTAACCATGCCCAGCTCAGGCCATGATAAAGTGGGAAAAGGCTGGAACACTGGAGGGTAGGCAGCTAAGCACCTTCGCAGTGTCCTGAACAGTACTTCCAAAAGTAGCCACATTCCAAACAGAGTGGATTTGAGAGCATTGAGACACGAGAAGGGGTTGGGCAGCCTTGAATGATTTGGTCCCTCTACCATGCAATGGCTTAATGGGCAAACTAGCGGAGTGCTTGTCGAATGCTGCGGCTGCAAATGTCCAGTGGCCCTTTCTGCATCTCTCGTTCAATGGACACTTCAGGAAATGATCTGACGACTGTGTTGATGGAGCAGAAGGCAGGCTGGCTCCAGCTGTTGGAGCTCTGTTGGCTCTGCTGTGCCAGTGGGGCGGCAGACTCCAGGAGTGTCACTAGAATGAGTAGTGTGATTTGCTCAAAGAGTGTTAAAAGCAGGAACTCTTCTTTTTCAGTGATCACAGCTTTTATGAACTGTATTCCCTACCCTGATTAAAGCCAACCTCTTCTCTAAGGTGCTACCAGCTGTTCCTGCCATGGGCTGAACCGGGCGTTCCAGCAGTCAGATGCCTCCTGCATCTGCCAGGCAGGATACGTTTACTACGATGAGAGAGGCAAGAAAGACCCTGACAGCAACAGCGATCAGGACTGCCGACCTCAGGTGAAATTTGGCTTTAAAACAAAGTTGGTTTGTGACAAGCAGGAGAAGGAGAGCAATTCAGTGCTTTAGGCCCTGTCTCAGGGGGTGTGCGTAGTCTTAGCTTGTTTCTCTGCGATGCTGCAGACACAAGAAAGTCCTTTAGCTGTTTTGTTTGAGACCCTTCTAGGATCTTGTGAGGTTAAATTCATAAAGGCTGGAGGCCAAAGATGTTCCCATGCCAGGGCAGTGGGAAGCAGCTAAGCGTCTCAGATCACAGATGCAGGAATTTAAGCCTCTGTGTTGTTACTATGGAATTTTTCCCTAGACCTGCTTGAGGAATCTTACCTGGAAGTGAAATTGAGTTCTTTCTTCAAGTTGCCTTTTAACAACACTTCTTGGATTACTTTTGCGCTGAATGTCAGCGGTGTGGGTGGGGAAGGAAGAGAATTCTAGGGCTTCTGCATCTCAGTTGAAGTGCTAGGGATTGTGTAGTTGAGTATTGTTCTTCCAGGTGGATGAACTCTGTGCTCCTGGAGAGGTCCGTCTAGCATCTACGCGCCAGTGCGTCCTTCCTGAGCGATACGACTGCTCTCCTTCTTGTGGGCCAGCAGGTGGAGAGATTAATGCAGACCTGGGCATGTAAGTCTCAGCCCAGCCTCTTTTTATGGAGCACTTCACAATTAGTTCTGAGTGCCTGAGTTAATGATCCCATGATCATAGGGCTCTGGGAGGTGTTTTTGAGAAACTTTCCACTGCTGGAGTTCTTTTCTGTGGAGTTATTGGCCTTCAGACCTCATTCATTGACCTCATCCCTCTACCCTGGAGAGTACGCCTGTGCTTTCAACATTTCCTAGTTATTTTTTTATGCTTGGATGGAGACACCAGCATGAACACAGAGTGGCAAAGTGAAGGTGGACAGGGCTCACGTTGTCTGAGGTAGACCTTTTCCATGTGCCTCAGGTTGAGCCTTCCTAAAATGAGTGCTCACTCTGTTAGATATAAACCAGAATTCCCATCTCTCCTTTAATACTGACTAAAATATTGAAGCTGGTTCTTGTCATGTGATACTACTTTTTTCACCTTATGAACAAACTTCTGTATTGCAAAACCCTGACATGGATTGCGCAGAAATCTGATGTGTTCAAATTATACTCTGTTGCTTTCAACTGTTTTATTAAAACAGAACTCTAGGAAAGGATTCATAATGCTCTGTTACAGCACTGAAGTTGATCTCTATTAGACACCAAGGCCTGTTAGAAAGTAGGGTATCACATTTTGGCCCTGCACCGAATAGCAGACACAGTGAGATGGATGAGATGGACCATGAGTTTGCTCAACAGAGCAAAGTTTGTGGATGCTTCGTCCCTGGAGGTGTTCAAGGCCAGGCTGGATGAGGCTTTGAGCTCCCTGATCCACGGCACGAGGCGTGGAAATCAATGAATGGTCTTTCAGGTCCCTTCCAACCCAAACCATTCTATGATACAGAGTAGGCCCTCAAACTGTTTGAGATAGTGAGCTAGCCTGGCCATGTTACCTGGCCATCGGTATGTTGTAGCTGTTTCCTCAGGGATCTCAAGTAACCAAGACCTTTCATCCGCTTTACAGATGCCACTGTAAACAGTATGTCTCTGCTGAGGAGCTCTGTGACCAACTGTGTTTGCTGAGAGCCCCAAGGATCTCCTTGGGATTTGGCATCAATAGAGAGTTTCTTCTGAGGATGAACGAAGGAGAAGTCAGGGTAAACATGGAGTGGAGGAATCTTTTCTCAGTATGTACGTTTGGAGGCTGAGGTATGGTATGAAGCTGTGAGCTGAGAGAAAAAGGAGAAACTCAGTAGGTCTCATGACCCAGAGTAGTGGTCAGGTAGGAGATGCGTGACTGAGAAATGATGGTTCCCGAATGGCGTGGGAAAAAACTCTCTCTAGCAGTCTTGTACAGCTGAAGGTAAGGTTGATCACAAACCAGGTTCTGAATCCAGACTTGATTATGTCAGTGCTCAATGTTCTTTTCTGCTTTTAATAGGAAGTAGCAAACGTTCTGGGCCCAGATGATCACGTGCAGAAAAGCCAGCGGGTGCACTTGGTTCTGTTTAGTCCCAGTGGAGTGCTCGGCTTCATTGTCTCCAGCACAGAGGTTCTGGATGCGTTTCTCATGGGTAAGGCTTCAGAACCCAAGTTCCAGTCAGAATAAGCCATTCGTTTCCTTTCAAGCTGGTACAGCAAGTGGATAACTGGTTGGCACAGAGGGAATTTACTGTTGGATGCTCCAAACTATTTACAAAAGAGGGGTTATCTTCCCTCTAGGAGTAAGCAATGAGGATATGCACTGACTGAAATAGACTCCCTGGAAACCGACCAAATAAAGATTGTAGGATGATTCTGGCCTTCTAAGGAACTAGAAGGAAACTCATTTTGGGGAGGCAAATCTGTTGGCAAGCATGTGCTGGCTCCTGGTTCCAGTTGCTCCTCATTTACGGTAGTGTGACCAGGAGTAGAATTTGGCCTCATGAGCTGCCCACAGATACAGAAGAGATTGTTCTTCATTGCCAAGGTTTAGATGTTTTCACATGCTGCTCACATTGTGGAATTCACTTGGGTTTTTTGATGCTTGTGTCAGGAGACTTTTCATCAGATCCATTGCTGCAAAAAGGTCTTCAAGTCCAGAGGAGTTCTTCCAAAGGTATCCATGCCTTGCCTGTCGTTCCTAACCCAGTAGTGTGTTTGGAAGCAGGAGACACAATCCTTTTCCAGCTTAGCATCAATTCCCACAGTGAGTATTGTTTAGGTCTGTGTGTGCTCTTTGCAGATGTATCTGTCCAGACCCCTTTAGAGCAATGACTCCACGTTTGGTAGTACTGCATGTAGGAGCACATTCCTTCACCTCCCTGCCTCTTTTGCCTTCACAGAATTCCAGAACTTTAAGGTAGGCTCTCTTTGTGACTTACCTGCTGCCTTTTTTACTGGATTTCTGTAGAATAGAGATGATCTTTTTCCTCTCTTAGAGAGTGTAAGTCCTGTAGGGCAGCAATGCACACCACAATTAAATGAGTTTATACTGCATGGCCCTTTAAAAGAAGTGCAGTCACATCGTTCTTTACCAGACCGGTGTCAGCTGTCCTCACTGAAGTGGATCAAAGTTGCTGACACTATGCTGAACTATTCCCAGATCGAGCATCCAGTCATTACCCCGTTTATCAGAAGCAACATCTGTATAACAGCAACCCAAGCTGGGATTTTGGACCCTTCCGAAGACTGGAACACCTCATCCAGGAGACTCACCTCAACATCTCCTGGTAAATTCTGGTGTGATTAACGGTGCGTGTGTTACGGGCAGGACTTGAGAGCAAGTGTTTCACAGAACCAGCAGGTCCCTGGCAGTGAGCGGTATGCAAAAACACCAGAGTTTGATGTGTTCATGCGTATGTATTTGACCATTGTCATGAATGGAAGCTAAAGAGACCATGAGAGTGGGGAGGCCCTGGCCCAGGCTGCCCAGAGCAGTGGTGGCTGCCCCATCCCTGGAAGGGTTCCAGGCCAGGTTGGATGGAGCTTGGAGCCCCTGATCCAGTGGGAGGTGTCCCTGCCCATGGCAGGGGGTGGAACTGGATGGGCTTTAAGGTCCCTTCCAACCCAATCTATTCCATGATTCTAAAGGAAGCTTAGATCAAACAGTGCCATCCTTACTTCTTCCTTTCAGGTTTGCCCATGTTTTCCTGGAGTCTGGGACATATGTTTTCAGGGATAGGACCATTCAGGAACACTTCTTGATTGTAACTGTGAAAGAAGCAAACGTGAGCTGTGACCCCAGAGATGCATCCTTCCAGCCCTCTTCTCTGTTCCAGCTGGCCAGACATGGGGTTTTGAAGCAACGGGGACTGAATTTAGCTCCTGACTGGGCTGCTATCACAGGTACAGCCAGAAAACTGTGATACCTTCCTTGAACCTTAATACTTAGACCTGGTCTTTCTTTTAATTCTTTGGGTGTGTTTAAACAAGCAATTTTTTTTATTATTTTTTTTTAAACCATCAAACTATTGGCTTTGTCGATTTAATCCCTTTCTCCTGTGTGGCTTCCTTTCCCCAAGTTCGCTGCTCTCTAGCTGAGAACCTGTCTGTGTAGGAGCTGAAGCAGGGACAGTGGGAAGGAGCAGTTGTGTTTCTCCCCATGACCTGCTGGAAGAATTCAACTTAATTGAGGTTTTTCCTTGGCTTGAAAGCAGAAAGTGCCCGGGTGTTTCTGTGATCAACTAAACTAAAATTAAATGCATCATGTAAAAGTTCACTAAATGCTAAACGCAGGGGCAGTTAAGGTCTATCTCTGTTTAAGTGCTGTGCACATAGCAGTCCCTTCTCTGAGTGAGAGGACAGTGAAATGAGAAATGAAAGTGTAGCTCGCGAATATGATCCTCGTTCTTTTGCCTTCAGCTCCCAGTCCTGAAAACACTTTGCCTCCTTGCCTGCACGCACCAGATCAACGAGGGGAGAAGAAGAAGCTCGTGTAACGAATATGAAAGTTGCTAAATATTGGTTTTGTGGGGAAGGGAAAGTGTTCAGTAAAGCATAAAAGGGAGATTGTGCTGTTGCTTCCTGTGTTTCTCATTCCTTGCTATCCCTCTTGGCTTCCACAGTGGTCGTCTTCATTCTGGGCTTCCTAATTGTTGTGCTGACAACCTTGGCTATAGTGTTCCAGCCTGCTGTTCCCATCATTAGCCCCCTGAAGAGCTGGAAGCCACGATGGAGAAGCCTGGGCGAGCCACACATCCCAGCAGAGTACATCCTCCTTAAAGACAGGTAAACTGCCTTTGCATAGAATCATAGAATCACCAGGTTGGAAAGGACCCACTGGATCATCAAGTCCAACCATGGTACGGATCAGGAGCTCAGACCTTGATAGTACAAAACGTGTCCTCTTGCAATTACCATCTCTCTCAGGCCCCGATGCTGGACTTATCAGCTTTACAGTACGCTGTGTTTCTAGCTGTACACGGAGTTTTTTGGTATTACCCAAATTCCAGCTCACTTCCAGTATGGTGTAGAATAGCTCTCTTGTGTCTTCTGCACGGAGTACTATTTCCTGAGCTGCCTGTCCTAGGTTTCCCGACATGTTTCACTTCAAAATCTAGATGAGAAACCTATCCTTCTGCTTGATCTAGGCTGGTGATGCTGCAGTATTTGATTTTACTGAGAAGAATGAGATGTTCTCTTCTGTCATTTCCTCTAGCCTTCAGTTCTATCAGACAGTTGGACCTCGTGGTTCCGGAGAAGACGCTGCCTTTGGTGAGAAAGGAGCTGCACATAATGCAGGTGAAGTTCTGTGCCAGCCCCAGATGTTCTCCTGTTGCCTTCTTCCCGCTTAGTCCCCATTCTGGTGTCTTCTGTTAACTCTCTGGTATGATATTGATACCCACTCACCCAAAAATTCGTACACGCGCATGTGGTCACGCAGGTACTTTGGCTGCTCTCACTTACGTCTTCACATATATTTACACACACGCTTCTATTCTTGGTTCATTTGACCTCTTCAGTTGGGGATTGTGACCTCCTGTTTGGAATGGGTTAGTGGTTTCTTCGGAGTTAGGGTGGTGAGTGGCCAGTCCTTAAAATGTCTTTTAAAACAACAGCGGGTTCGAATGACTTGTGTGAAAAATAAAGATCTTGAAAACTATTTCCTGGGGTTCTCCTCTTGGTCATGGCATTCTCTGAAAGCACACGACTCACGGGCCGGCGCTTGTCTTCTGGGGATGACCTTATCTTGGGGGATTTCGGGATGTTCACAGGGTACAGCAAGTTCAGAGCCCAGCAGATGGCACCATCTAGTGATGCTGTGAGCAGCTTACAGAGAAATAACACCCCGAGAGTTTATTGGATGAGTTAGGAATTGATAGTGACGCTGTCATCTCCTCCTCGCTGAGGAGCAAGACTTTCTTTTGCATCTCTTGCCTCACCCGTTTTCCTTCTTAGCAGCACACAAACTGCTATTGTCCCCCATGGACAGGCAATGCCCCTTCTGGGAAACGAGTTAGAGACTTGTGAGACTTCCCTTGTGTTTCAGAAGAGCGTTTTCCACTGAAGGTTCTGGAGGATTTCAGTGTTCGCACCCTGTATGACAAACTGGAAGATCAGAATTTGCACCTGGCATCTCAGCTGGCGAAGCACAGGATGGATGCGTTGGTGTTTTACAATGGAATCCACCAGCAGATACAAAGCCTCATGGTCAGTGAGAAGGGGCTCTTGGAACTGTGAGATTTGTAGGATAAAACAGCCCTGAAGTAGCAGTTTACTGGGGGAGAAGCTTTACTCTTTTGGTACCTTATTCTGGCATAAAATTGTTATATTATTCTCTGTTTTAGTGAGAGGCAAAACACAGAATAAGTGGTTTGTGAGGTTTGCAGAGTATAATACTGCTGCTTTCTGCACACAGGACGTGGTGCAAGCCTGGGGCACCGAAGGCCTGAAAACCTTTGCCAGGCAAAGGATTTGTGGGAATAAACCTGCAGAGAGCAGCTGGGCAGCCGTGGGCATCGAGCAAAGCGATGAGCACTGCAGCAACAACTTCCAAACAGGTGAGAGAAGGAGAGCACAGAGCAAGAGGGAAGTGGAATGCAAGCGTAGCATCGGTGGAATGGTTAAAACGAGGCTTATACACATGAAAAGAGATCCTACAAGGTGGTGTCTTCCAGTGTTGTTGTAGTTCTATGAGAGCTAGCAGCCTGCCTCCACCTGAACTTAGTGAGAAGACAGGTCTGTCGGGTTAGGAATGGGTAAGAAGAGAGTTATTTTGAACTGGTACAACATGAGGCACCTTGTGGAATTTCCAAAGGAAGGTTCCTGCTCTTGGTTTTCCCCTGGAGATAATTACAGTTCTTCATGTGGTTGTGTAGAGGTCCTTTTAAACAGCTTGTCGGGTTCGTTAGGTGCTCCATGGCAAGAGGCAACAGAGTTAATGAAAGCTCTGGTAACGCTGCTTGGCAACGCTCCGTACAAAAACACAGCTGTGAAACAAGAGATGGAGCGGAAGGTCCAAGGACAGAACGCAGTGGCAGTTGAACCTTCACTGGGTAGCCTGGACAGTGGAAGTAAATCGGAAGTAGTGGAAGGACAGGTGAGTTTTGGGTGTCTGGTAGAGGGCTCTCTCACTCTTTTCTGCTTGCTTTTTCTGTTTGCCCATTTCTTTAACTCTTGGACTCTTTTTATCCCCCAGGATCATGAGCTGCCTCAGCAATATGAGCTCTTCAGTAGGAAAGATGGTTTTTTCGGCTTCGCTGGACATGAAGAACATAGTAAGGGCAGTGACCGGGTTGTGGGTTCCACAGATACTTCTCAGAGATCACAGTAGAAGACTAGTTCAGTGAATTCTAGCTTAAGAGAGGGCGTGTATATTTGCTAACAGAGCAAATGTGTAATTACTATTTCCCATTTATGCTATTTACTTTCACATACATTTTTGTGCTGAGGCGGACAACTGACGTATCTCCAGTTCAGGAAAGCCAGTTCTTCCTCCTCTATTCCTCTGTAAGAGGGAAGTCACGGAACTTTTGTCCCCACAGACCCTTTACACTGATACATTAAGCGACCACAAGATATTTTGGGTCATTATATTAATTAAATGCTAGTGTGAATAGGTCAGAAAAAATTCTATACCGTGAGTTCTGTCATCTCCGAGTCTCTGGGCAGACATTGTCGCTGCTCAATACAGTATTTCCTTGTGGTGGGACGTACATTGCAGTCATCCAGGCATGAAGAGCTGCTGCTTCCATTAGTATTGAAAGTTCTCCCTGTTTCCATCAGGTTTGGATCTCCAGTTGGCGTATCTGACCGAGTTGGAGGTGGAGGGCCTGATAGCAGCTTCTCCCCTTGCCAAGACTCTGTGGGAGATCAAGCAAGCTTTGAATAACCTGCAGCAGCTTTAAGAATTTGTTCATCCAGGTAACAAATCCTACTCTGTATTACAGTTCTTGTTTCCCCACAGTGGAGAGGATGTACGACTACCAAACGGGGGGGAGAGGAGCTCTCTCTCATCCTTAGCGCCTTGCTAAAACACACAGACAAATGTCTGCTTTTCAGCTGCAACTCATTAAAAAGAAGTCACCCAAAGGTCAATAAACTGACCAAAGCGCTTGATTAATCCACATATGTAGACTTGCATCCTTCTTTTTCTCAGAAAGTACTTACACAAACAGGATTTTGGTGCCTCGTGAATTCATTCGTTCGAGCTTTCTGTTGACTCTGGGGGGGAATTGTTGTGGTACAGCCAAGATCTGCGATCTCGGGGAGCAATGAACCAGCAAGAGAAAGAGGCAGCTGTTTCTCTTCGTGTATACCGCTTTGTAGCAGTAAATAAAAGCGACTTTCCAGTACCTGAAGGGCCTACGAGGAATCCGGGGAGGGACTGTTTACAAAGGCTTGGAGTGATAGGACGAGGGGCAGTGGGTATAAACTGGAGAGGGCCTTTAGGGCCTTCAAGGAGACCCCTCTTGGACCCACAGGACCCCTCTAGTGCCCACTGGGGCCCCTTTAGGGCCTTCCAGGACTCCCCTTGGGCCAGCAGTACGCCACTAGAGCCCCCCAGGACCCTTTCAGTATCGCCAGAACCCCTCTAGAGACTCCCAGGACCTCTCTAGAGATACCCAGGACTCTGCTAAAGGCCCCCGGACCTATCTAGAGCCCCCCAGTACCCATCTAGGGCCCTCAGAACCCCTGTAGGGGACCCCCAGCACCCCTCTAGAGCCCCCCAGAAGCCCTTTAGGGCCTTCTAGGACTTCTCTTGGACCTGCAGGACCCCATTAGAGACCCACAGGACCCTGCTAGGACCCTCTGAGCCCCTCTACAGCCCCTTGGGGCCCCTTTAAGACTTTCCAGGACCCCTCTAAGACCACCCAGGACCCTTCTAGAGCGCCCTGGGACCTCTTTAAAGCCTTCCAGGACCCCTGTAGGGTCTTCTAGAGCCCCCTGGGGCCCCTTTAAGGCCTTCCGGGATCCCTCTAGAGCTACCCAGGACCCCTCTAGAGATACCCATAACCCTTCTAAAGGCCCCCGGACCTATCTAGAGCCCCCCAGTGCCCATCTAGGGCACTCACGACCCCTGTAGGGACCACCAGCACCCCTCTAGAGCCCCCTAGAAACCTTCTAGGACCCTCAGGACCGCTTTAGAGCCCACTTGGACCCCTTTAGGGCCTTCAAGGACCACTCTTAGACCTGCAAGACCCTGTTAAAGACCTACAGGACCTCTCTAAGAGCACCAGGACCCCTCTAGAGCTCTCTGGGACACCTTTAAGGCCTTCCTGGACCCCTCCAAGTCTCGCAGGACCCTTTTAGAGCCCCACCGGATGCCTCTACGACCCCTAGGACCAGTCTAGAGCCATCTGTAACCCCTTTAGGGCCCACTAGGACCCTCTGGGCTCCTTTAGAGCCAACTCATGACCCCTCTTGGTCTCCTAGGACCCATCAAAAAAAAAATCTCACTCACCTTAACTGCTCTCCAAACAAAAGCTGAAAGACTGAGGTGGCATTCCCAGAGGAAAGTCAGCTTTCTCCTGCTCCCGCACACGTCCTCCAGACGACAGAACACACACTTTTTTACAACATAAAAACTGTTGATTGTTGCTTTTGCGTAAGGCAAAGGATTGGGTTTTTTTGCTTTCAACCTGCACTTATCCAGGCAGATTTGGCTTTCCCCGGAGCTGCAATTTGGGATTATTTTTTCTCCTACCAAAGTCAGATTTTATTCCCTCCAATGCAAAATCAGATTCAGGGGGATTGGAGGATTTTTGTGCCATGGCGGCAGCTCCCTCACTGTACGGATCGCTCTGACAGTCTTACAGAAGATGGTTACAAATCAGCTTCCTCTCTGAACTTCTAGAAAGCCAAAGCCCTCCCCACCAAACTCCAGCAGGGATAAAATCAGACTCAGGATCGGGTTTTCATTTCCACGAGGTTTAATAAGTTAACAGGTTCAGCCATTACACAGCAATGGAATTCTTCAACATTTACAAAGCTGCAAGAACTTTAGTCCAAATTAAGTCATTTTATACTCATCTCTTAAATAACTATACAGTTCCTATTTCTTTTCCTTTAAACAATCTGGGTTTAAAATAATCCACCCAGAGAGAAGGCATCAAAGTACAAAAGAGCACGCACAAGGAAGGGCACTAATTCCAAATCAGTGTGGGTATTTGGTCCAGTACCTGTTTGAGCAAGGAAAGGTGGTGGGGAGCGGTCATGCCTGTAGAAGGAGCTGCGATATTGCAAGTACACAGAGACCTTTCCCAGGAGTTGGGCCATCACTGGGATTGTTACTCTACCACGACGCTTGCCACGACCTGAGGGCAGAACAAGGCAAAACCAAGACCCCAAAACCACACAAACACCAGCCCGCCCAACTTTCAAGCCAGGAAATGACTTCTCTGTAGGTTTAGCCAACAAGGAACCAAGAGAAACTGTTGCAGGAAGGAAGTGGCATCACTAAAGAAAACCGGCGGAACAGAACTACTTTTAAGCGTATGCTTTGCCATGTACCCAGTTCTAGTCTAGAAACAGCATGTTGCTATGGCCCTCTGTGAAGAGTTTGATGACGTTTTAATCACAGTCACCTCCACAGCGCCGTTTTCTGACCAGCTCTCTAGCGAGTAGTCTTCCATCCATTTCCTCTACTTCAGCCCAACAACCCATCCCCACCCCAAAAGCAGCACAAGGTGCTTGCAAGGCAGAAGTTGGACTCTGTTTGCTCAAGTCTGCCCCTGTGGGGGTCACACAGACACGTTCCGTGGAAGTCGCGGAAGCTGGCAAGGCCGCTTTCCCGACCCACGCACCAGCCCCACTGTGTCACTTTGCAGCATGACTCGTATGGGTCTTTGCAAAGGGCTCTAATTACTGGTGTGTGCAAACATGTACACAATCCCTCTGCCCTCAAAACCCTCCAAGTATCAGGCCTCAGTCAGGCAGCCGTCACACTATAACCTATGGCACCCCCAAAACACTCAGGTTTTGCAGTTCCCTTCATTTCTTCCCGTGTCCTCGTTTTCTCTCACCTCAGGAGGATACCCTTCGCGGGCTGATGCCCAGGGCTTTTACGACAGGGAGGCTCTTAAAAAGCCTTACCAAAACATGGGGAGAGAATGTATGCAGACAGAAATGCACTTAGAAGCATATTTACAGCTAGGGAAATCTGTTTTCTTCAGAGAAGTATAAATATACATCACATATAAGTTCTAGTAACTCTGCTCAGCCAAAACAGCAAAAAAACTTCCCAAAGAAATAAAAATACGTATACTTTGGCTTCATTCACCGGTCACTGTTTCTACTTGTGCAACCGACAGTGAAACGCAGGCCCTCACACACAGGCTGAGCTCCTTCCGAAGCCTCCGTGTCTTAAAGCTGCTCTGCCGCTCCTCTTGCCTCACTCGTGCAACTGAAGACCAATTTCACAAGGTGCAAATATTAAGCCTACCCTGAGACGGCAACCTGGCAACTGCAGATCATTCCGGGCTAAAAAGTTGGATGGCAACCCATGCCATGCACTGGGGTTGCTCCGCGGTCCCAGGCATTCCGAAATACCACAGACCCCCGTGAGGGCTCTGGTATTCGGAAGAAGCTAAACAGGGAAAAGCAGGGATTAAATACAAAAGTCATTTCTTTAAGTTCCACGGGGGAAAACTCCCTGGGACTGCCTTTCCAGCTTCTGGAAGCCAAAGGCCTCTGTGACCTTTCCTTCTGAGAAGATTAGGATAGAAGAATCATTTCTCACACCAATAATCACACCTTCTCCACAAGGCAGATTCATTCTTGGCTTTATGAAGCCAGGAGAGTCACCCATGCTCACATAACTAACTAATACTTCGTTAGACTAACATGTAGCCTGCTCTTTGGGGGATGAGAACAACTGTGCGTGTGAGAAATGAAGCGATGTGTGGATATGAAGAGAAAGGATCAACATGTTAATTAGGAGCACATCAGAACCAAAAGTATCCTGGTGTACACAGCTGAGCCATTCCCCCTCTGTCCCTCAAACAGCAGTTTATCCAAGCATCCGGAAAAATATTCTGCACTTACCCCAAACATACAGAAGAAGATAAAAGTTTATAGTATCAGTTGTATGCTGTATGACTTTGAAAAGCAATGAAATAGCAGAAAGTACATCACTAGGATTCCCAAGAGGGTGTGGGAGCTAATGTCTGGGGATGCGCTCTGTCATCCCTCTCCTTCACAAGCAATCTAACCAAACAGAAGCCTTCATAGCAATTTACTGCCCATGATAAAGAGCGCTGTCAAAAATTCAAGAGAAGATACACACTGCCCAATCTGCATCCCATCTGCCGTCCCTGCCGCAGACTGCAGCAGAGGAGATAAGTCCTCCCAGAAAAGTCTTCTGCCAAGTCAAAGCTCAAAAATCAAAACCAGCACCTCTGCTGTGATTCATCAGCAAGCATAGCCTGGAGCCAACAAACCCGGAACAGATTCAGGAAAGCACATGGATGGAACTGCATGTTTAATAAGAATACGAAGAGATCCCCAAGTCCAGTGAGGAATTCAAGCTTTGGTTTTACTCCTAGCTTTCCCAGTACCTCCCTTCTCCAAGCCAGACCAAAATATTCCAGTCAAAATCTAGGCACGTGTTGGTTGGACATGAACCTCACTTGCCTTTGCCACTTCAAGCACATGGCAAAAACGTTTGCTTGCCCTGGCGGCCCTCCTCATGTACATGAGCCCAATTCACACTTTGGAGGTGGGTGGGAGCCTCCGGTATTCGCCTCCAGCTGCTCCGCATTGAGACAACTCAAGGTGCTCTTGCTGTTTAAAAGAATGCAGGACTATTAAACCAGACCGGCAGATTGTCCTGTGATAAACCCACAACTAAACGGTTGCCGGCTCTTCAGAAAGTCCCTTTCCATTCAAACCAGCATTTCTAAGGCCAGGTTTCACAGCCGTTGCACCAGAGAAGCAGTGCTGTCAGGGCTCAGCCAGCACTTTTTATTCGAAGCAACCTTAATAAGGTATTAAAAAAGAACAAAACCTGAAGCGTTAAGTACTGTTAGGACACAGGCAGTCATAGCTGCAAATCGGAACCAAAGCTGCCGCCAAGCTCCGGGAACAACGGCATGCCTACAAAGGACAGTGCTGTGAGTGACACTGCACTGACCCTTCACTGCACTGATGAAGGCTACGTCAAACCGGATGGCGAGAGGTAAGCCGCAGATTGCCAACTTCCAGCAGCACGAACCAGTCGCTCACATTGGTGAAAGTGATTTTCAATGAGAAATGGCAAGCGCTCTGACATCCGAAGGGCACAGAGCTGCGAAAAAAGCTACAGTACCATGTGGACGAGGAAAGAAACAAAGAATAAAAGACATGAAAGAGCTCAGGGACCGCAGAAAGCCTCCTGGACCAAAACAAACAGATGGAGAAGAGGTTCTTGGTCAGCCAGCTTCTCACATGTGCCCAACTTTGTAGGGAAATGGCAGCAGAAAAGGAATGAGTCCCTCCTGCTGGCGTGCACCGGCACTTTCAGTTCAAGCCCTTGGCACCTCTGACCTTTCCTTCCTCCAGACATTTTCAAGAGATGCCCTGAAATTCCCGTCTGTAAATCTTTTTGCAGGGTCATACTAAACACATCCCGGTCTTTGGAAATGACGCACAACCACCATACCAGTAAGCCAGGATTTGTCCTTCTGAAGAACACAACGTGTTCTCTTGACAGTGTGCATTAAATAACAACTGCTTTCTCAGTTGTTCACATCCTGCATAAGATAAGGTGACAGTCCCCACCTCAGGAGGTATCGGAACAGGACAACAGAGGTGGTGATTCCAGCCAGGCCTGGGCAACTGCTCTACAATGAGGTTTTTCCTCCCCTTTGCCCTCTCTCCTTAACTATAAAACCCAGAGGACAGCAGGAGCTTCCGTTCAAACCAGGCGCACTGACAGCCCATGAGCATTCCTCCAAAGAACTTCGTTACAGAGCCTCTGGGGATATTCACAATGTGTGAACATCAGGAGACTGAAAAAAACATTCATCTATAAGGGCAGCCTCCTCCCACGCAAGGAGTCGATTTTCTCCTGTGCACCTCTCCCTCCGCAAATACCCACCACAGAAATGCCCCCTGTTTGAAGATGGTGGATGGTGGTTGCTAGAAGAACAGAAACACCTCGTGCAATCAAGAAAGTCTCCTTCTACTCCAGGAAACCCCTTGACCAGTGAAAACATGTAAACTCTTGCCTCTTTCTGCCATGTGGCTTCAGGCTCCACATCAGACTGCCCTTTTGCTAGCATCACTACATTCCTTGCCGTCCATTGCCAGCACGATGACAGTCCTCAGTGTGAGAACCAACAGAGTGTGAGAGACCAGGTGTTCCACAGGTCTGGAAGATGGCTTGGCACCCTGCTGGAAACACACTCTGGAACCACCGACTGGCCCTAAGGGGAAGGGTTCCACTCACACAACAGATAGTGCACACGTGCAGGACAGCCCCTTCCCCACTGAAGAACAGGAACGCAGAAGGAGTGCTGTCTCATGGAGCGGCAGCACCAACAGGACCGACCTGGCGCTCATGCAAGGGCTCGTGCTTCTACAAAAGCTCACCCAGTCGTAACAACTTCCTTCTTCTTAGAGACTCTTTCCATCACTGGCACAGCACAGGAAGCAGGCACCCCTCAGCACTGTCTGATTTCAATGGCAGAGCCAGGTTGAGAACCGCAGCTTGTTCTCTTGACAGCTCACAGCCCGGGAACACATCACCCCGCACTGCACCACAGTCAGGTTACAGCCTCTGCACCAAGCAGAAGCAATAAGTGCATTCAGATGACCAGTAACCGCGTTGTTGCCACGCTAGAAGACCTGAGCGAGGCTACAGCCCACAATTCTCGGCACCGTAGCAACACAGCTAAATCTTAAAGTTTCTCAATATTTAACTCTGAGGGCTGCCACTTGAGAGGCCCTCCTGCCCTTTCCAGGACACACCCAGTGATGCCAGACAGCTACGCAGGCTTCTGCAGTTCCTGGGATCTCTGCACGCCACCTGGATTTTCTGGGAGAGCATGGTGGGGTACGACAGTCAGAGAGGGCTGAACCAAGGCAGACGAGCAGCCTCAGCTCCAGGTTCGCCACCTCCAGTCCCCAAACAGCGTAAAGCACTGGGGTGTCTTCCCTTAGCCAGGGTTGGAAGGAACTGGACTGTAGACCACAGATACCGCAGAGTGGTAAGACAAGAGACTAGAAAAGGATCTCTGCACAGACTTTCCAACAGGCTTCTCCCTGCTTCAGTTCTCACCCGCTGTTGTGCTGTCGCTAGCTTTGGGTTTGGATTTAGACTTGAAAGAGAAGCGCTTGATGAGCCGGCGGGAGAAGCTCCCAGTTTTCTTCCTAGTGACAGAGTTGGCGGTGACGTTGGACAAGTCATCATGTGACTGGCTCAAGCCCGCTTCCTTCTGCTTGCTTTTTCTCCGGAAAATTAGCTTGGTACCACTCCGAAGAAAGCTTACTGCAGAGAGAGAAAGGAAGGAGACAGAAACCATGACAGCATCCCGCCTTGGCGAGTCTTGGGGACAATGAACGCACCTGGCCATTCGGCCAGTCTCAAAGGAGTAGCAATGACTTTTTTGCCCAGAGAGGCAGAAGCACATGGCAGGGTGGCAAATCCCACCTTCCAACTGTAAGGACAGACTGCAATACCACCAATCTGCTTCACTAAGTCACACGTGAAAACTTGCTTTTACATAACAACATCCTCCCTTGAGTGGAAAGGTGCAGAATTGTAATAGGAAGCTCACATGAACGGAAAACAAGCGAGAGTATCTGCATATGGAGACACTGGGGAGAAACACACAACAGGAAAACGGCCTCTTAGACTAGACAGGCCACCTCAAGGGCACTCAGTTGGTCATCAAGCCTCCAGAAAACTGCCCACAGTTTCCCAAGATGCCCAAATCTGGAGACAAATAAAAGCTCTGTTTAAAAGCAGAGACTTTGTGCGGATATTCTCTGGTACAACAGGTTAGAGTCACTGGCTGCTTTGATGCTAACGGAGAAAGAGGGAGGGCATCGAGGCCATCGAGGCCCGTAAAATCCACATTGTGGGGTGGCCTCTATTTCAGTGCCAGAGGCAGCTGGATTCAGAGGAGGAATCATTATTTACAGACAAGCTCCTGACCTCTGGACTCAGGGGCCAGGGAGTCAAAGCAGGTTCTGGGGAACATGCAAGCTGACATCTAAGAGATCATAGAAACTGAAAAGGCTGCATGAACTGGATACCTGCAATTAGAGGAGTTTGGAACTGCTCCAGCAGGAAGCATGTGAGACAGGCAGGCTCTTCCAGGCTCCAGCAGAAGCTGCTCTTCACCATGCCAAAAGCTGGCTGCAGCCCCCACGCTTGGGCAGGGAACTCAGACATCACTTTGTCCTCAAGTACAACAGCCTAACGTGAGCTTCCATCTAATGGTTCAGCCTTACCTTTGTGATCTTTCAGGCTTCTGGTTTCAAGGGCTCCAGTGGAGCCAGTTTCAGACTCAACATCTTCCACCGATGGTCTCTCTGAGATGTCCGACCGTGTTGTCTCATCCAGCTCCTGACTGGCCCTTTGTCCTGAGGGTGACGTTTCCAGCAGCTGTGATGATTCAGTAGAATCGTGCATCTGGTCAGCTGTGCGCTCTGCCGCAGAATCCCCACATGCTGTGGCCTCCAAGGATGCGGCATAACCCAAAGAAAGGGCCATTTCATCTTGAGCAATGGGTACCTGGAGTGGTTTAGAAGGTCAGACAGACAGGAAGACAGGGTCTAAAGGATCCCATTCATCTTCCTTCTTCCAGTCACACCTACATATGGATGCTCCAGTTCCAATCAGCAGTGCTAGACAGCGCTGATGCACAGTCACCACTTTTTTGCTGAAACATACTGGAACAGAGCTGATTCTAAAGCATCCTGCAGCACCTCACTCCTGCACCTAAGTCCAAGGAGAACTCAGATTCTCCACAAGGTTCCCAACCAGCTATGGCAGCAGCTTCCCTTCACACAGCTGCTCTTTGTGAACTCCCACTGGCAGCCGCCTGCAGGCTGGCGAGGTACCTTTGACACTCGCTGAGAAGCAGTGACAAGCTGCAAGGAACACCAGAAGGCTTCTGCCAACAAGTCATCTGCTGGAACCTTCCCGCACTGGTCCCTACAGGACAGGGTGGTTCCACACGTGCATCCCTAGAAAGAAACTCCCAGACTAGAAGTAGAGCCCAGTTAGACCACAAACCTTGGAAACTCCTGAGATGATCAGCGTGCTACGTTTTGTTGGGGTCTTCTTGGCGGGCTTGTTATTCGTCTCAGTTAGCTGCCTGATTGCTGTCTCGGCCACCGGATCCAAGCCATTGGGCATATGGTTATCTCCTGCACCCAAGAAAGATACCAATGCTTGAAGTAGAAACCTTCAGCATGGGCAAGAGTTTGCTTGCCGATTGCAATGCTTGTAATAGGCAATGACATTTGCACGAAGGTAGAGAACAGAATTTATTCCATATAGCTCTCAGCTCTTCTAGAAAACTGGCATTTTAGGTATATCATCAAAATACTTTTCCCACTCAATAAAGACTTCCAAAGACTCCCAAGAGTTTGGGCAGCCTTGGCCGCAAACTGTCATAACAGATGCAGCGCTCTGTCCCCAAGACAGTCAGAGTCCCGAGTACAAGGTAAGCAAAGCTCTTTGGGTCTGGATAGACTGGAATGTTCTTGTCAAGTAAGGAAACACCCAGAGTCATGGACTGGATAGCCAAAGTCGAGTTCCTTTTACCTGCCCCCACTCGCCACCACCCCTCTGCCCTGCCTACACTTGGACACTTAAAACATTCTCTTCCGCAAATGAAGATGGGTTCAGTGACCCACATTCACAATGCTACTCTTCAAGAAAGGCTAAGGAACACCATCACTCTGGTAAAAGCCTTGGATTTCCAAGCACTTACGGCTACCACTGGGCAAGGGGCTGCGAGGGCAGCCACTCTCCAAAAGCACTGTTGTCTTCTTTTCAGTCACTTCCACCTTGGAAGGCGACCTGGATGGTGAATCTTCACAGTGAAAGAGAAGCAGAGACAGAGACACCAGTAAGTGGAGATGAAGCTTAAGCAACTTCACTACTGGATTGCGGCTCCCTGCATGCACACCCCCAAAAAGCCTCCAGTGTGCAGAAAGCCTGCAAAGCCTGGATCCGTGAGGCTTCACGGCAGCAAAGTACTAAGGAACCTATTGAAAAAATACACAAAGCAATCCTGTCACGAGAGTCTGTTCATGCTGTTTCCCAGTCCCAACTCATGGAATATTCAGGACCACAGGGCTGTATCCATTCCCTCCCCCACAGTTACACGTGAGTCTCCCGCCAGCCACAAGACCCTAAGGGAATGGCAATGATGCCCGTGTTCCGACCCAGAAGCCAAAAACACCACAGAAGGTGCGAGTCTGCAGCAACCACCACATACAATGGCTAAACAGTTTTGCTGCTGCCTGCATGAGCAGCCTTAGGCATACCGTGGCGGAAGCCGCGGCCACCCAAAGAAGACACCTGCCGCGGGGCATCCTCACCCAGTTTGCAGTCTGCCTTGGGCCGGGACTGGATCGTGGTGACAGTGGTCACGATGGTGCCGTCAGGCATGATGGTCCGGTCCATCTCCACCTTCTTAGTGGGAGTGATGCTAGTTCGCAAAGATGAGGCATGCTGAGCATTCAGAGATGCAGGAGACTCTTGGAATAGCAGCTACAAGGAGTAAAGCACAGCTCAGAGAGGCTCTCCTCCTCCCATACAGGAAGGCAGGCATACAGGTGACAGAAACTACTGCTCTGGGCACCAAGGAGCCACCCCCACTTCGACACCAGCTGCGTGAAGGGAGGCTCAGGGACCAAGGTCCAGGTGACAATCCCTCCTCAGCCTAAGGGTCTGCAACGAGCCCAGGCCTAATCACGCTCGTCTCCTGCTAGAGGCTCGAATCATAGAATCATAGAATCACTAGGTTGGAAGGGACCCGCTGGGTCATCGAGTCCAACCATTCCTAACACTCCCTAAACCATGCCCCTCAGCACCTTGTCCACTGAACACTTCTGCAGCATGCATTTGTGTCGAGCTTATGCAGTCGGGAGCTCACCTCCAATATAATGGTAGCTTCAGCTGCCAGTGACTGCCCAGCTCCTGGGGCCAGTGAGCAGACCTGTCTCCCAGATGGCTGTTTGCCCAAAGAATCAAGCAAAAGTGTGGCATGTGCCAGCAGCACATCTGTGGGAAGGAACAGGAAAACAAAACACACTACATGACCTCAGCACCTCAGGTGTCTCCCAGGCAACCCCAGCTTTTGGGAAGCAGGCCTGTGCGCCAGCTAAGCCGATTCCCACCCAGTAGTTCCCAAGTTCGAGGTGGGGAAGGTGCGGGTGACATTCCTCTGCTCCTGCTAACCAATCCAGAAACTGACTCCCTTAAAGAGGTGGCCGTCATGCAGCCTCCATCAAAATTAGATGCTGTGGTTAGTCCTTGACCAAGTACAAATGCACAGAGTTAAGAGCCTTCTGCAACGTTTTCCCAATACACAGGGGGCAAGTCCCTACACCCCTCTCCCAGCTTCAGAATGCAGACAGGCAGGCCACAGGAACCTCCTGGGCACCAGTAAGGTCAGAATAAGAGCGTTTCACTAAGAACAACGGGCTCCAGAGTTGTTTCACTCAGAGGCTCGTGTAAAGCTGGATATGAAAAATTCCTTTTCACACTTCATCACACATCATCCTGAAACAGAACTACCACAGGCTCAAAGCACAAGAAGTCCCTTAGGCATTTTCGTCTTCCCATCTTACAATCCCTCTCATGGCTGCCCATACTCACTTCCCCCTCCATCAGTGTTCCCCAACACCTGTAGCT
Organism: Cuculus canorus; assembly: GCF_017976375.1. Classification (NCBI taxonomy): domain Eukaryota; kingdom Metazoa; phylum Chordata; class Aves; order Cuculiformes; family Cuculidae; genus Cuculus; species Cuculus canorus. The sequence goes on from NC_071423.1 coordinate 4,029,959, forward strand.
TCAGCTCTTTACTTCTAGGTCCCAGCTCCCTGTTGAAACAGAAGAAGACAAGATGGCATAAGGCTATTCTTGCAAAACAGCCACAGAGCAAACAGTCCCATTCCCCATCTTCCCTCTCTCAAACCTCAGACACCTCGTCACCCTTTCCAAAGCTCCAGGTGTGTGCGGTACTGTGAAGGACATAACAAGGGTCAGCACACTATACAGAACAAGAGAACTCCAGTTCAAGTCCCTGCAGGACTGTGTTGCCTGCCAAGGGAAGCAGAAAGGGCAATCTGTCTTGAAGACTGATTTATACTCCAGGTCTTCCGCACATGATGCTCCCACAACACCCCCCGTAACCAGTGGTTCTGCCCACCCAGCTAAAACACAAAGTGTCCAGGAGAGTGGGAAATAAGTACGCAAGCTGGGGCAAATTGATGGAATTGGTACCCTGGCACGTGGGCAGCATAAACACACAGTGCCCTGCAGCGCAGACTTCACCTCTGCACCACCTGCATCAGTTCTGTGGTGCAGTCACAACACCTAGAGTCCATACCAGCCTGCCTTTGCTGTGCCAGCCGGAAGGAGGGCAGACACTTACAGAAGCAACTCCTCGTTCCACTCCATCTCTGCTGCAGCACTGGCAATGCTGGCTGTCACCGGCCTCGTCCGCTTCTGCTGCAGGGGACTATCCAGCTCTGCCACACAGCGGATCTCCCCAACTCCTACAACAGAGGGACAGAGCGCATGCGTGCGCTTGTCAACACAGGGAAACGGCTCAGTGGACACACACCCCTCTCTTCCACTCAAACCGACACAAAACATTCACTCACTCCAATCTCGCCACCTGCACGCTTGCCTTTGCTGATCACCAGTGTTTTCATGCTTACCTCCCTTCCCCTGGCAGCCCAAGTTCAACACTCGAAGATTCCGGAGCAACAGCTTAGAACCCTGAGGCGCTGCTGCTACTCTGGATGGGGACTCTCGAGTCAACTTATTACTAGTTACCTGAGGAACGACAAAAGTGAGACCAATGCCTTTATAATTCACTCACCAGCAGAAGCACAGCAGTAGATGCACAACATTTGTCCTTGCATCTACTTCTCACACCACCTTAGGGGTATACCCACAGAGACATCAAGAGATGTTGCAGGTTCCCAAGCTACTGACCCCTGGTGGGGCCCCACGTGCTTTCAGGTGGGAAATTTAAAGCAGATAGGAAAACAGACAGACAAAAACAAGCTTGCTGGGTGCCAGACAGACAACTGAGGATGACAAACCATGGACCATTTCATGTCTGTAAAGGCTGTCCTGGGCAGAGCCTTGCTGTTCAGAGCATTGGAAAGACTGCCAAAACAAAGATGCAACTCAGGCAGTCTCACTCCACCTCAACACCACCAACACTCAGTGTTGAACAAACAAGGTACAGAGCTGCCTTTTGGAGCAGTTCCTAGTTATCTCTTCTCCCTGTGTCACACAACCGCAACTCCTAGGACGGCGCAGGCTAGGATACAGCTGTTACCCAGAAGTTAGACTCAACCTTTGGATTCCTGCCTGAGCATCTGCCCTCAGAAGCATGCTGGGACACAGTGTTTGAGGCAGAGGAACGACATGAGGTGGGAGCCTTACCGCACCAGCTCCAGCAGGGCAGGCCTTCAGGTTCACCATCATTGCTGGCTGCGTGCTGACAATGGTATCCTCGATCAGATCCTTGATGGTGGATAGATTCGCTCTCCCTTCGTTCTTCACAATTCAAGAGGAAACGCACAAAAATCATAACAAGGCAGACACATTTTCTCCTTACACAGTTCCAATTGCTTCTTGAGCCTGTACGGCACTTCACAGTCCCTCTCCTGATAATAACCTCCCAGGTACTCTTCTCATATGCTATATTCACTCTCGCCAGTGCTTAAAGCTTCTATGTAACAGCTGCTAGAAAAGCTGGGGAGGGACTTTTTACAAAGGCATGTAGTGACAGGGCTAGGGGGAATGACTATAAATTGGAAAGGAGAAGATTTAGACTAGACAGTAGGAGGAATTCTTCAGTGAGGGTGGTGAGGCAATGGCACAGGTTGCCAAGGGAAGTTGTGGCTGCCCCATCCCTGGACGTGTTCAAGGCCAGGTTGGATGGGCCTTGGGCAGTCTGATCCAGTGGGATGTCCCTGCGCATGGGCAGGGAGGTTGGAAATGGATGATCTTTAAGGTTCCTTCCAACTCAAATCATTCTATGATTCAGATCACAGAAGCGCAATTATGCCCGCATTCAGCTCGTTAAACCTCTAATACCCATGGGTTCCACAAACTAATCTCAAAAAAAAATGCCAAACAAACAAACAAACAAAAACACTCCAGCAAAACTCCCAGCTCATTTTGCAGCTCTATATCTGACAACAGCAGGAGGACTTATATAAATAGAAAGTATTTTTTGACACACAGGTTCCCACTTGGCTGTTACACCAAACTCGGACAACAGAGATCTGTTCTGCTTCAGCCCTCTTGAGGATGTGCTGTTTTCACAGAGCTGAGCTAGTATCGATTCAAGGGCAAAAGAATCCCTAAAGGGCCATGACAGTGAGTTGCCAAACTCTCCCCTTCACACCCTTGGCTCAAGGCTGTTCCTGCCCCTCCCCTCTTCCTCCACTCCATTTCAGCCTCCCACTCTTTGTCACTCACCTCACGAAGTTGAAGTTTTGGAAGAACAGAGAGGTTCAAGTCTGGTCTGTCCTTGAACATCCATGACACTAGGAGACCTTCATTCTCTATCTCCTCCAAGTGGATCTCCACCTGGGCCAGAAAAAACACACACAGTCACGAACAGTGTCTTCTTCCACCAGGCATTTTTTTGCCCCGCACCAGATTCAGCAGACGAAAAGCCCTCACACCAGGGTAAGAGTAGGAACTCTGTCCCAGTATCTCCCATAAAAACAGTAGGAGCTTCTGACCCAGAGTAACAAAATATAAAACACTTGTAAAGTAACTGACAGATTGTCATTTATTTTCAAGTCATAAGTCGAAAGCGACAGATCTGGGACAAGGCAACCAGGTAAGCAACCAAGAAGACACCCATAAAAGAGGCAAAGCACATTTGCGAATATAGGACTTGAAGTATTCTGACTGACATCCACATGGTAACAGTCAGTAACCTGACTGGCATTTCACAACGCAGCAGCCAGACCTCAATTAGAACGCCACACACAATTCTCCACAAGAACAATCAACCCAAAAGTTCAAGAGGCACAGACAGGAGACCTAGGAAACGCCAGCACGTAGAGGAGCAGTTTGATGAACTGTGACAAAGGCCACTTGGCTCCCAGGGACTCGGCAAAGGTGAAAAGCAACCGCAGCCACTGCCCACGACTACGTGGCAGCTGGCATGCTAAAGGCCGAGGAGAGAGAGGAGCAAGTGAAACGACCATGGAACAGAGGTCCAAAACCAAACCAGGAGGATTTCATATATACACGCTGAAAATTTTAATAAAGCTTCTGAGAGAAAAATGGCTCAACCTTCCAAGCATAATTCCTGAAATAGTATAGGATTGGCTTCTTCTACCAGAGTTGCTTCGAATTTCACTCATAGTGCAAATGAACGCACAGTCTCCAAGCAAGATACCATCTCCAGCATCAAGCCCTTCTTCACGATGGGAATAAAATCACATTAAAAAAAAAAAAAAAGGCAAATCCAGTCAGAAAGTGACTGTGGAGTTACCACCCACTGCGATTTCACAGAGCTTTTGGAAGAAGCATCTCTAATATTCAACTCAGACAAAAATCTGTATCACACTCTTGTGAATGTATTAAGGGAGCACTGACAAATAAACTGCTCCTCCTCACCGTGGATTTCTTTTTCACACCAAGAACCAGGAAAACACTATAATTAAACAGGTGCACAGGACACATCTTTTCCTATCCATGACACTGTGAGGGAACCAGAATACTGAGGACACAGTGTAGAGTGCTGCCATCCCTCAATCTCTCTGGATTTTGTTATGGCTATGTTACGCAGCCAAGACCTGCAGAACAATACTCAGAAAACACAACTCAGCAGCCAATCAGGAATATTTGCTATCCCACCAAGCATTAGTGACAGCATGCCAAGGCCTTCTTCTTCCTTGATTGGCACGGGGCCAGGTGAAAGAACAAGTTCGATGCCAACTTTTCACAGTCTTTACCTGGGCCTGCAGCACAGCCAAGGTGACATGATAGGTGTCCACAGAAACAGCAGCTGGGGATTGCTGTGTAACAGAGACGGGGAATTTCACAGCCTCAGCTGACAGACGGCAGGATAGCACCTAGAAAGAAAAGGAAGGAGTTACATATTTGGCGAGAGGCAGCTGCACAACGGTAAAACCTCTTAAAGCAATAGGCACGGTTGACTCATTGTGGCAGGAAAAAAAACATCAGGCTCACTCCCAGGCCCAGTTCCATGCTGTGAACCTGTTGGTTCAGACTCTGTACGTGAGGCAATAAAGATCTACCAGCAACAGGAGCTCTCTTCTCCTTTCCACTGCAGGACCCAGATATTTGGGCTCAGCATCCATACACCCCTGCTCCACCAAAACACCTCCTCCCAGAGCTCTCCCAGAGGTCACTGATGCACAGCCCCAGAGCCGCAACCTCACAAGCCCGTCAACAGGCCTCTAAACTCAACAAGAAACCTCACTCCAAACTGCCCTGGTTCCACTATCCCCATCGCACAGGCCTCGGCAATCTCCATGGAACACACCATCAGTCGACAGAGAAAGCTCACGCCATACAATTCAGAACAGCGAAGCCTTACCATGCTGTGATCCGACTGTTCCTTGCACGTCACACAACTGATATTTGCGGCTGGCGGTAACTGGGGACCCTCTTCAAACGTGATCTGCACGGAACTCTACAAAAAGAGAACTCCATTAGGTCTCAGTGTTCAAGGTACCCTAGACAGTTTCAAAGAGGAAGAATGATTCTGATGTGGGGCCCAAGAGACACTGCAGTCCGTTTCCATGAATCTAGGAGAACTGTTGTGCACTGCAATTCTACCCTCCTTGGCTTGTCCGTACAGAGAAAGGGAACAAAGTCTCCAGCCAAGGCTTACACTCACAAACACTAACTTAACTTCAGACAAGCAAGCCTAAATGAGAATGGAAAATTGTATTTTAGATTACAGTCTCCACCGCAGAAGCATCCCTCTTCTTCCTTTGAGAATATCCTCATAACACAGGACTGGTTCTCCACAGAGAACCCTTCTCAAGAAATACAAGATCAAGATCAAGAATTCAGAGCACAAGGATAAATGAGACAGCACACCCAGAGGATGGCAAAGGTGGGACAGCTGTTGTCAACGTGAGGCTGACTTCACCTTGTTGCACCAAGCTTATAAAAGACTGGAAGAGTACTCTCTTAAAAAATGTTTTCGATTACGGTTAACACTTTCATATTATTGAGTCCCTACTCTCTTCTCATTTTGCAGCTCTCTACATTGCTCAAAAACATAATTCCTCAGGGCATACAAGTTACTCAGCCTCGCAATACGTTGCAACGACCTAGTCTAAACCGGTCTTTCTTCTCCTTCCTCTACTGATTTGTCTGCTGACACTACAGGTTCTAACGCAAAAGCTCTTGTATAAGTCAGTAAAGAGCTCCTTGGCAGAACGCATCTCGCAAGAACTCGGTACCGAAGCACTGGCTAAAAGATAAAACATAGGAAAATCAGCGATTTTGTTGTCTGGTAAAGAGATATCTCAAAAACTATTGCATTATAAAGGATGGCTGTATACTTTCTGCATGTATCTCAAAGTTTAGGTGTGACTGAAATCATGATGGAAATAGTTATCTCAAGCAACAACTTCACATCTCTGTAGCTCTGCAAGCACTACTGGGATTCAGGACCCATACAAAGGCTTCCATCTCTGACCCTGACTGAAGTCCATGCATTTCTTCCTCATGTCTGAAAGAATTTCCATGTCTTAATTCCAAGACTCAAGGAGGAAACACAAATGAAAATATTATTGCTATCTCTTTCCCAGTTACACACAATCAAGCACTTTATCCCATTTTACAAGGACTAGGGGTCTGAGTTCTGGAATTCTGAAACTCAAAAGCAACGCAGGGCATTGGCAGGAATGGGATACCTGAGGGGCAGGAGAAGAAAAAGATCCAAGACAGAGTACTTTTCCCAGTTAAACAGATCGAAGGCTGGGGGGAAGAGAGGGAGAGGAATGGAAGAGGCAGAAGGAAGAACTTTAGCAGCTGACATGTTAAAATACCAGCTCAAGCTTCTCACCTCTCACCTACTATAACCACCAAGGGCATAATCTTACAGTACATAACCCAGTCTCGTTCAGTCCCAGACAGAAGATCCAGCTCCACCTATTCCCATTTCCTAACACCAAACAGATGGTTCTAAAAGACAATTTAATGTACCACAAGTAGCAACAACGGAGAAACTCTGCCAACTGCTCCAAGTCAATCTAACATTCAGTAGGTCAATCTACCAAGGCAAAGGATGAGGGGAGAGCCTCACCACACACGGGACAGACAGAACTTCAGGTAGGAAAGTAAAGGACTGAACAAAGAAAAAATTCTTTCTTCAAAAGGAAAGCAATAAAACCAAGCTGGGGAGCATCAGCAAGACGAGCCCAAGGAACCAAATCTGTCCAGAACTGTGGCAACATCCAGCTCTGAGTGGGGCTCTGACACGCTTCAACATAGGAAGATGCAACATTAGACAAGGGTTAGAAAGGTAATGTCGGAACAGGTCAACGCCTCAATCTATCTGTGACAGGCAGAAGATGCAGCTTAGTAGATAAAATTGTCAGCCAGATAACAGGGGTCCAGAATCCTACACAGACAGCCCATCCACATTCACACATGTGCAACACTTGTAGAAGATGACCCCGCATCTCTTAAGAGAACAAGACTTTCCTTGAGACATGCTGCTTTTCCGAGTAGGAACACGCAACCTCCTCACCTTGTAGAAGTGACAGGCAACAAAGACCTTCAGAACACCCCCTGCTCCCACACAGCCAACCCGTGGGGTTGCAGCTACAGCCAGGTGCAGGCACGCTTCATTCCTCCCACCCTCAACCATCCCCTGATCTTTTCATAGAACCATAGAATAGTTTGGGTTGGAAGGGACCTTAAAGATAGAATCATAGAATCACCAGGCTGGAAAAGTCCTCTTGGATCATCAAGTCCAACCATTCCTACCAACCACTAAACCATGTCCCTGAGCACCTCATCTACCCATCTTTTAAATACCTCTAGGGATGAGGACTGCCCCCCTCCCCAGGCAGCCTCTGCCAGGGCCTCATGACCCTTTCTGTGAAAAATTCTTTTCTGATATCCAGTCTGACCCTCCCCTGGCGCAGCTTCAGGCCATTCCCCCTTGTCCTGTCCCCTGTCACTTGGGAGAAGAGCCCAGCTCCCTCCTCTCCACAACCTCCTTTCAGGTAGTTGTAGAGAGCAATAAGGTCTCCCCTCAGCCTCCTCTTCTCCAGGCTAAACAACCCCAGCTCTCTCAGCTGCTCCTCGTAAGATCTGTTCTCCAGCCCCTTCCCTACCTTATCCAGTTCCACCCTCCCGCCACGGGCAGGGATATCCCACTGGCTCAGGCTGCCCAAAGCCCCATCCAACCTGGCCTTGAACAGCTCCAGTGATGGAGCATCCACAGCTTCCCCGGGCAACCAGTTCCAGTGTCTCCCCACTCTCACCGTAAAGAAATTCTTCCCAACATCCAGCCTAAACCTGCGCCTCTCCGGTTGACACCCGTTTTCCGGGGACCCCGTTTTCCTGCTCCCCCTCCGCTCCAGGGATTTACCAGCTTTGCCCAAAGCGGACACCCCTCGGGCCCCCAGCTCCCTTCCTCCCCACACGCGAGCCCCTCGCCCCCCTCCTGGCGGCCCCCTCACCGCGGGACCCTTCGTACCCCGTGCCGCCGTGCCTGCCCGTTGAGCGCCCGCACCCAGGCGCGCCGCCACGGCTCCCGCAGCGCCCGCAGGGCGAGCAGCGCGGCCAGCGGCGCCTCGCGGCCCGCCCCGCCCCTCCGCCGCGCCACCGCCCGGCACTGCTGCAGCAGCCAGGCCGCCACGGTGAGCAGCGACGCGGCGAACAGCAGCACCAGCGCGACCCAGCCCGGCTCCGCGCCCATGGCGGCGCCCGCGCCGGCGGAGGGGGGGGCAGCCCCGCGCGCCAGCGACAAACATGGCGGCGCCGGCGCTTCCGGCGCGCGCGGCCGGCCATGGCCGCGGCGGGGTGGCCGCCCCGCGTCGCTCAAGCCCCCGCGCGCCAGCGACAAAGATGGCGACGCCGGCGCTTCCGGCGCGCGAGCGAGGGACGGTGCCGGGAAGGAATAATGGCGGCGGCCGTGGTGGGGTGGGCGCCCGCGCCGCTGCTTGTCAACCTCGGCGGGTCGCTGCTGGGCTTCGCGGCCACGGTGACGCTGATCCCGGCCTGCGCGGAGCGGTTCGTGGCCGCGCGGCTCTGCGGGCGGGACCTGAACAAGGCGTCGCGCCGTCCCGTGTGAGTAGCGCTGCGCTGCGCGCCGCGGCCGCGCCTGGGCCGCCTGCTGACCGCGCTGCCTTCCAGCCCCGAGGCGCAGGGCGTGATCAGCGGCGCCGTGTTCCTCGTCACCCTCTTCTGCTTCATCCCCGTGCCCTTCCTGAGGTGCTTCGTGGAGGAGCAATGCGCCGCCTTCCCGCACGACGAGGTGAGGCCGCCGGGCGGGCAGGGGCGGCGGGGAACGGGCTCCCGCTGTCCCCCGCTCTGTCCTCCGCTCCGTCCCGCTGTCTCCTGCTCCGTCCCCCGCTCGCCTACTCTGTCCCACTCTCTCCCGCTCTGTCCCGCCATCCCCTGCTCTCTCTCACTCTGTCCCCCTCTCCGTCCCACTGTCCCCCACTCTGTCCTCTGCTCTCTGTCGTTGTCCCCCACTCCGTCCCGCTGTCCCCTGCTCTGTCCCCCGCTCCATTCCGCTGTCCCCTGCTCTCTCCCGCTGTCCCCCACTCTGTCCCCCGCTCTCTCCTGACATCCCCTGCTCTTTCCCGCTTTGTTCCACTCTCTCCCGCACTGTCCCTCTCTCTGTCCCACTGTCCCCCACCCTGTCCTCCTCTCCCCCGCTCTATCCCGCTGTCCCACGCTTTGTCCCCTGCCCTCTCCCACTGTCCCCTGCCCTCTCCCACTGTCCCCTGCTCTCTGCTGCTGTCCCCCACTCTGTCCTCTGCTCTCTCTCTTGACATCCCCTGCTCTCTCCCTATCCCCCACTCCGTCCCGCTGTCCCCTGCTCTGTCCCCCGCTCCATCCCGCTGTCCCCTGCTCTCTCCCGCTGTCCCCCACTCCGTCCCCGACTCTCTCTCGCCATCCCCTGCTCTCTCCTGCTCTGTCCTCCACCCTGTCCCGCTGTCCCCCGCTCTCTCCTGTCTCATTCCTGCAGTTCGTCGAGTTCATCGGCTCACTCCTTGCCATCTGCTGCATGATCTTCCTGGGCTTTGCGGACGATGTCCTGGACCTGCGCTGGCGCCACAAGCTCCTTCTTCCCACCATGGCTTCCCTCCCGCTTCTCATGGTCTACTTCACCAACTTTGGGAACACGACCATCGTGGTGCCGAAGCCCTTCCGTTCACTGCTGGGAATGCACCTGGACCTGGGTGAGTGGTGGCTGCTTCACAGGAGAGAAGGAATTTCTTAGGAAGCTGCTGCTGCCCAGACTCACAGCAGAGTGTTGTACAAAGCAGGGAGCGTGGGCTTTGGAGAATTGGCCCAGTACCTGCTTCACCCACAAGTGCTGAAGTGCGTGGCTGGCTCTGATCCGCAGGTATCCTCTACTACGTGTACATGGGCATGCTGGCGGTGTTCTGCACCAACGCCATCAACATTCTCGCTGGGATTAACGGCATTGAAGCGGGACAGTCTCTGGTGATAGCTGCTTCCATTATCATCTTCAACATCGTAGAGCTGAATGGTGAGGAGGTGACACGGGTGTTTGCAGATACAAAAAGCAAAGGGAGATGGCATCCTAGAGTCCAGTGTCTGGTGTTACTGAAAATCAACCTGCCCTGCCTCACCACAAGCACATTCTTTTCTGTTTTCTGTAGGTGATTACCGAGAGGATCACATTTTTTCTCTCTACTTCATGATTCCCTTTTTTTTTACCACGCTGGGGCTGCTTTATCACAACTGGTAAGAGGATGGTCATGCAGAGTTTCTTTGAAAGCATCCTTTGCTTTTACTCTCTCCCTTTCCGAACAAACCCCCTTAAGGGACACGCAGGAGCGTAGACAGGCTTCTTGCCAGAACCAACGCATTGATGCACTGATAGCTTTTGTTTCTCTTAAAACAACTCCGATTGTGCTGGCTCACCAAAACACAGACTACGCTCCTTTGGGTGTCTCACAAGCCGTGTTTTCATACCATATTCCCTGCGAGTCAGGCTGTGGGTCCCAGTCCTGCAGTTCTTGGCATAAATATCTGCAGTTGTTGCTTTTACTGTGTCAATCTGCTGCCATTCCCCTCCTGGCCCCTCACCTGCCATGCGGAAATACACTTAGCGCTCATAATGTCATTTTCATGGCAACAGCAATGGTGACAGACCTTTGCTTTTCTGTCCTGTGGGCCGCAGGTACCCATCGCGAGTGTTTGTTGGGGACACCTTCTGCTATTTCGCTGGCATGACCTTCGCCGTGGTGGGGATCCTGGGGCACTTCAGCAAAACCATGCTGCTTTTTTTCATCCCACAAGTGCTCAACTTCCTCTACTCCTTGCCTCAACTCTTCCACATCATTCCTTGTCCCCGTCACCGGCTGCCGAGGTAACGTATTGTGGTACCACAGATTGTTCCTCTTAGCTTTGGCACCACGTGGTGCTTGGTGCTCTTTTTAAAAGCCACCAAAGTCAGTTTTGTAGTTAAAAGTCAGCTGCCTCGCTCTGCTGGCTGTGGTCAACTCATACAGTGGAGGTTTCACAAAGCTGAATCCTCTGACTACCTGTGTCCCCCCCCACCCCAGATACAGAAGAGTGAATTTTAGCTGTGCTGGAATAGGATTATTCTCAGCTATAAGACTGAGAGAAACGGGCACAGGCCACTTTCGGTGCCGTTGCAGTCGGATCTGCTGAGATCTTGCAGTAGCAAGCAATCTGTGGCCCTGTGCCACATCAGCCACTGTCTCTGCAGATGGTAGTTTCTTCTTTTTCAACCTAAACAATTCTGTGATTCTGTATAATCGGGAGGAGTCTCCTCCCGACTCTGCCCAGTCTGAGGGCTTTTGCTAAGTGTATTGGATTATTCCTGCATTATTCCACCACTAGATTTCTTTCTCAACTAGGGCTCTAAGGCCTAGTTACATAGGGATTACATAGGGATCTCTCCCTCCTTGCTCTATCCATACTAAAACTGTAATGTTTCTTTTAGGCTCAATCCTAGTACAGGGAAGTTGGAGATGAGCTACTCCAAATTCAAAACTAAGAACCTCTCTTCCCTGGGAACAAACATTCTGAAGGTAATATCTGGAAAACGTTCAAAATCCAGGCACGTTTAGAGGTGGTGATCAAATTTGAGAGGAACAGGATGGGAGGGAACGCAGGACTTCTGGCTCAAATCCAGAAGAAAATACTCTGCGTAGCCCATCGCTACCCTTCATGGCCACTTGACTGTGTTAATCAGCCTTTCAGGAGACCTACAAATAACAGTGTCCCAGGGCTGTTATGAGCCTGTCCTGTCATAGTGAGAGCATGAGCCACACCACAGGGATGGTGCAGCAACAGGCATCTTGATCAAAGCCAGGCGGGAGCACCAGACATACCTTGTGAAATAGCACACAATGATGTTTCTGTCCCCAGGCAGTCAAGATCTTGCACATAGTAGATGTGAGGAACGGAATGGATGAAGATGGCGAATACACCGAGTGTAATAATATGACGCTTATTAATTTGGTCATAAAACTCATTGGACCCACCCATGAGCGAAACCTCACTCTCCTGTTGCTACTCGTTCAGGTCAGACAATGGTTCCTCCAGCAGAAAGATGCGCTCTGCAATAGAAACAGCTCCAAATCAGTCTGGAGAGTTTCAAGGGCAAAAGGGGGAAAGAAGTAAAGCATCATGCTCTTCCCACAAGATGCAGTTGAGTTGTGGAACTTGGAGAATTGGAGGTTTACAGAGCTCGAGGAGGAAATGGATTCCTCCCCCAACTCCAGCCTGTTCACTGGGAGTTAGTAAAGTCCTTAGGTCAGCTTGGGAAGATCCCAAGGCACAGATTGTTGAGTGCTAGAAAAGCATAAGAAAAGCAGAGTGCCTTGTCACTCGGATCCCGTACAGCCTTTTCCTATCCTCCTGGTTTTTCAGTCACACTAACATAGATCCAGAGCGCTCTCTGGCTGATGGACATGCGTGAGTGTGGCATACAGCTCAGCAGTATCTGGAACCTCAGTGGGGTGTGGGAGCGTTTTGAAGGAGCTTAGAGCACAAGGATAGCATGCCTCAGACCCTGCTGCTGCCTCTACTCAGCACAGAACTCGTGTGTGTAATGGAGTAGAAACTCTACTAGGAAGGGCACTGTGCTTGGTTGCTCATGCTTTTTTTCATCCTCAGATCAAACCTAGGAGGTTTTTGTTAGGAAAGAGAAGAGACACACAGCCAAATTCCCATTCAGGAGGAGAGATTTCCAACAAACCAACCTGGGGACCGCAGGGCTTAGGCAGACTGCATTGGGGATGGGAGAGTACAGGAACTACATACTGAGTAATCCTGAGCCCAGTCACAGCAGAGACATCTTGGCAGCACCTTCTTGTCAGGATGCTTAATTGCAGCTTTTGACAGAAGGTGTTTTCCACTACAAACCATAGGGTTTCCATAATCCTACAGGCTTGTGAAAAGGGAGAGTTGTTCCCAGCCATTTACCTCCTCCACTGTGACTGTGCAGGAACACGCAGAAAGCCTTCACAGATAGCCAGGATAGTCAGAGAAAGAACTGAGGACTTGGGCTAGGCTTCAACTTTTCATCTATACCTAAAAACCAAAAATCAGCCTAGATGTTGCTACGTAGCGAGCAGAGGCACGCTGGAAAGCATAGCAAATCCATCTGGAAAGGAGTTATCTGCCAGCCTGTAAGCTGTTTAATGCTCTGATATTTGCATTGTCTGATTTTTACCTAGGTTCTGGGCAGCATGATTGCATTTTCAATACGGTACCAACTTGTGCGCTTGTTTTATGATGTCTGATGGGAGCAAGGAAAGGAGCGGTACCTGTCCGTCATTTTTTTTCCGGTTGCTGACCTTGCCACAGCCCTCCGAGGGCCTCGAGACTCCTGTCAAAATGCAACAACTACTCTGCCAGGGTCTTGAACTGTAGCCATCTGAGTTTTGTGCACAGAGGTTTCTGTCCGATTCCGCTGACAGAAGAGATTCATTGCTGCTTGCACATCATTATCACTGGGAATACCTGTCAGAGGGGAAGGACGTAGCCAAATGTTTACTCACAGCACATCGCGGAAGTGAGAAAGGTTAAATCTTTAAACCTCTGACAAGCATGTTGCTGTTCCCAAAGAGAGAAAATGGGAACATCAATTTGTGTGGACTCTGTACAGCAGGACAAGTAAACCAGAACCCTCTCCTGGCTTCTCCAGTCCTGTTTTTAGTCCATGGACATTGAGTGACATGGACCATACCCAAAACTCTGAGCGCTCTGAGAATAAAATAACTCACAGCACCTTTCCCCTTCAGTGCTTTGCCTCAAGAACGTCTCACACAGTGAAACCAGGTTACAGGACATGCTCTGTGGCCGCCTGCCCTGCCGGGGGCCATCATTTCTGCCCTAGACTCCCTCCTCTCTCTCAGCTGCCAGTGAAGTTCCCACCACAGGGCTTCTTTTCACAAACATCTTTATCGTTTGCCTTCCTTTGTGGAACAGGACACATCAGGAACAGGCTACCGGAGTGAGGATCACCGTGTCCTTGTGTGAGAGGACACCAATAAAAGCCTCAGGTTAATATGGGACCATAGCCCTGCAGTTCCCATCACCTTTTCATAGAATCACACAATCACCAGGCTGGAAAAATCCTCTTGGATCATCGAGTCCAACCATTCCTGCCAACCACTAAACCATGTCCCTGAGCACCTCATCTACCTATCTTTATATACCTCCAGGCATGGGGACTCCACCCCCTCCCTGGGCAGCCTCTGCTGGGACCCAATAACCCTTTCTGTGAAAAATTTTTTCGTGATATCCATTTGACCCTCTCCTGGTGCAGCTTGAGGCCGTCCCCCCTTGTCCTGTCCCCTGTCACTTGGGAGAAGAGCCCAGCTCCCTCCTCTCTACAACCTCCTTTCATGCGGTTATAGAGAGCAATGAGGTCTCCCCTCAGCCTCCTCGAGGCTAAACAACCCCCAGGTCCCTCAGCTGCTCCTCATAAGACTTGTTCTCCAGCCCCTTCACCAGCTTTGTTGTCTGAACACACTCCAGAGCCTCAACACCCTTCTTGCAGCGAGGAGCACAGAACTGAGCACAGGATTCGAGGTGTGGCCTCACCAGTGCCGAGTCCAGGGGCAGAATCACCTCCCTGGCCCTGCTGTTTCTGATCCAAGCCACGATGCCATTGGCCACCTGGGCCATTACTGGCTCATGTTCAGTTAATTAACACTCCCGAGGTCCTTCTCCATGCAGCTCTCCAGCCACTTTTACCCCAGTCTGTAGCTGCACAGGGTTGTTGTGCCCCAAGTGCAGGACCCAGCATTTGACCTTGTTAAACCTCATCCCATTGGTCTCAGCCCAGCGGTCCAGCCTGTTCAGATCCCTTTGGAGCCTCCCTACCCTCCAGCAGATCGACACTTCCTCCCAGCTTAGCATCATCCACAAACTTAATTGGGGTACATTCGATCCCCTCATCCTGATATAGGTCACTGATATAGATATTGAACAGGACTGAACCCAGCCCTGACGGACATCACTTCTGACCAGCCTCCAGCTGGAGTTCACTCCATTTATCACCACTCTTTGGGCCCATTTCCCACCCAGGAGAGTGTGCGCCTTTCCAGGCCAGAGGCAGTGTCCTGAGCAGAATGCTGTGAGAAACTCTGTCATAGGCTTCACTGAAGCCCAAGAAGACTCTATCCACAGCCTTTCCCTCATCCAGCAGGGGGGTCACTTTGTCATTTCCTCCGGTACCGATCGCTATCTGTGCGGCAGACTCGCCGTTGGGTTAACGCGCAGCCGCTGGGGAACGGCTCGGAGGCCACAGGAGGTTAACGGGAGTGGAAGGTGACGCGGCCCGGGCGGAAGCAGCCACCCCCCCACCACCTCCTTCCCGCGCTCCCCGTTCGAACTTGGCGCGCTCGGCGCTCATTGGGTGCGCCTCAGTGGGCAGGGCCGGCGCGGGCCAATGGGCGGAGACGGCAGCTTGGCGTGGGCCAATGGGAGGGCGCGGCGCGCGCCAGTGGGAGGGGCGCTCCCCAGCCCGAGCCCTTAAAAGCTCGCGGCACGCTTCCCGCCCCGCAGAGGAGGGAGCGGCGGCGCCATGTCTGGCCGCGGGAAGAGCGGCGGCAAGGCCCGAGCTAAGGCCAAGTCGCGTTCGTCGCGGGCCGGGCTGCAGTTCCCGGTGGGCCGCGTGCACCGGCTGCTGCGGCGCGGACACTACGCGGAGCGCGTGGGCGCCGGCGCGCCCGTGTACCTGGCGGCTGTGCTCGAGTACCTGACGGCCGAGATCCTGGAGCTGGCGGGCAACGCGGCCCGCGACAACAAGAAGACGCGGATCATCCCCCGACACCTGCAGCTGGCCGTGCGCAACGACGAGGAGCTCAACAAGCTGCTGGGCGGCGTCACCATCGCACAGGGCGGCGTCCTGCCCAACATCCAGGCCGTGCTGCTGCCCAAGAAGACGAGCGGCGGCGGCGCGGGCCCCGCCAAGGCGGGCAGGAAGGGCGGCGGGCAGCAGTCGCAGGAGTTCTAGGGCGGCCCCGGCCCCCACACAACGGCCCTTTTCAGGGCCTCCCCACCCCGCTCACCGGGAGAGCTGCGATCGCGGAGCCGGCGGCAGCGCCGCCACAGACTAACAGGGGGTGGGTGGAATGCACTGTATTTATCCTGTTACGCTCGCTGACCGTCGCATAGACAATAAACCACTTCGTTTCCATAAACGGGATCCCAGCCGGGCGCCCCTCCAGCGTTTCTACAAGGTGTGAGGGGACGGGGTGCAGGAACCGAGTTACAGAGAAAGGCGTGGCCGCCCCGGTTCGGATTCCCCCACTGCCCTCGGGAGCATTTGCAACTGCCTCTTTCCGCCCCCACCCCCCCCCCCAATTCCCAATTTCTTATTGGTAACCGCAAGCTTAGCACCGTTCCTCAGCTGAGACCTGTGCTGAACGTGGCATCTGTGCCGAGAAGCCCGGTATTGGGAACCCAGTCTTCCCCTTCTTCATTTCCCCAAACATTAATGACTCCTGAAAAGTACTTGGGTTCTGCCAGCACAGTGCTTTAGTACCACCTCAGCTGAGGCTCATTATAACCCACAACAACTGCCTGGTTCCTAAGCAGAAGAGGAAAACACAGATTACTTTCTTTTTTTTTTTTTTTTTTAAAACATCCTAACTACAAAAGTTGTTAAAAAAAACTTCAACCAGCCACACTTTGCTAGAGAAATGCAGAGGGATGAGAACCCCAAGCAGCATAAACTGCTCACAGGGTCATCAACGTGGTATTTCAAGTTTTTGTACCCAGGTAAGGCTGTTGTGAACGTTTAAGTAAATCCCTCCTTCCCAAGGAGGGCAATAAGTGCAGCAGCAAGGCTGGCTGGAGCTGGAGCTGCAGCGTGTGCCGACAGCACCGCAGGCTCAGTGGGCGTCGTTGAGCTGCCTGGCCACGCTAAGGATGTGCTTCGCTCCCTTGCTCAGCAGTAAACTGGCCAGCTCGACACCCAGGCTCTCTGCAGCATCCTGGGCCTGGCTGGGGACATTCCTGGCTGTGATGCCAACGTGCTGCACATCATCATTGGGTCCATCTTCATTCTGCAAACACAAAACACCTGACCTAAGGCAGAAGGCAACCAACAGTGTAAGCCCCATGTGACACAGGGTTAAATCCGTGGTCTGTGGCACCTCACAAACTGTTCAGTTACAGCTTCCGAGGAACCAGACCAATAAATAGCACGAGGCAGATTTCCAGAGGTCTGGTTTTGTTGTTCAGCTGACGGTTTGGATTCTTTATCCACAATAGTTCATGTACCTGTTGGGGGTAGTGAACACTGGTCTGCATTGTCTCCTTCAGGCTATCGGACCCATCCAAGCTGTAGACCGCTCCTGTCAAATACAACTTGGAAAGGCACACAGGAAGGGTTAAGACCACGTTAAACAGAACGCCAACTATCTCCATTTTTAAAGAAACCACACAACATAAGGAAGCTCCGTCTTGAGGGGAAAACTTTCATGGTCCTACAACACAACTAGGGGGAAAGTAATCTTAAAATCATAGAATAGTTTGGGTTGGAAGGGACCTTAAAGATCATGCAGTTCCAAACCCCTGCCATGGGCAGGGACATCCCACTGGCTCAGGCTGCCCAAGGCCCATCCAACCTGGCCTTGAACACCTCCAGGAATGGGGCAGCCACAGCTTCCCTGGGCAACCTGGGCCAGTGTCTCACCACTCTCATGGTGAATTCTTCCTAATGTCCAGTCTAAATCTCTCCCTCTCCAGTTCATACCCATTCCCCCTCATCCTGTCCCCACACAAGCCTTTACGAACAGCCCCTCTCCAGATTTCTTGTAGCCCCTTCAGGTACTGGAAGGTCACTATAAAGTCTCCAGCTAGCCCAACTCTCTCAGCCTGTCCTCATATGGAAGGTGTTCCAGCCCTCGGATCATCCTTGTAGTCTCCTCCAACAGGTTCCAACAGCTCCATCTCCTTCTTACATTGAGGATTCAATCACTGCTGGGGAGGGGGGCAACTTCCCAAGGGACAACCTGAACCTTTTCTTAGATCCTCACTGCCTTAATCACCCTCCATTTTGGGGGTCAGAAGCAAGACTTTCAGATCTCAGGGCAACGCTCCCTTTACAGAGGGGTGGGGATGGAGCTCTGGTACTGACTAGATAAGGGCCTTTTCCAGACAACAGAGCTTTAGCAGCCTGATGTCTTCTCACACTCATGCTTTGGACACAATCCCAGAAGGCCAAGTCAGAAGCCTACCTGCCCTACCTGGCTATAAAGGCATCTGCTGGAATTACTGTCCAGGAATGATCAAGGAACATGCACACGCTGGAACAAGTTCTCCGAAATAACCCCAGACAAAGTTCTCCTCACCTGGCCATCTTTCAGCACGCTGCTGACGGCGACAGGGACACTGCAGCCACCCTCCTGAAACAGAAAGCAGCTGACACTGAGGCACCTGCCTGACACACTCAAAGCAGAGGCCTCTGAACAGGTTAAGCTACACAACCTGCCTGTTGCTCTGCTTGTGCATTGAGAAGGGCCTGAAATCTCTGCTTTGCAGTACCAGTGAGGTGTAACAGATTTCACGTACTCTGGTGTCAAGTCAGCTCACAGAGGGTCCGCTGCAAGCGGAGAGCAAGGACACCCAGAAACCTACCAAAGTTTTCATGAAGGCTCTCTCAGCAATGCAGCACAACACGGTGTCTGCATCGTGCAGGGCAGACACCATATTCAGGATCTCTTGGTCTTTGGCACGAACTTCCACTGCTAAGGCACCCTGTAAGAAGAAACACACAACACGGTAATTATGATAATCCCTCAGTTCATATGTCTGTCTGCACTCAGCATTGTTCACGAGACAGAACTCAGAGGCTTGAGCACATTTCCCTAAGGAAGCGATGTTTAGATGCTTACAGAAATAATTACAAAACAATCCATCGGCTGCAAAGCCATCCTATCACAGTGGCCAAGCCCATGCTGTCACCTCCAACCATTTTAGAACCTAACTCAGTTACCACTTCTTATATAGAAACACCCATCCCAATGTCGCTTTGTGAGGAGAACGCTGGATAAATCTAAGCTTCTCAACCTTTTCTCAAGGTAAAGCTGAAGGAGTAGCAGTGACAAAACAATTCTTTCCTAAACTGGAAATTATATTACGGGGAAAAAAAAGAAGGAACTGTACCGTACCAGACAAATACATGGTCAAAATCCCTATTAAAGACTGAATTTGCAGACTAGTTGCTTGCAATCGCTAATGAACTGCCAGCTCGGGTTTCACAAGTTTGACACCCACTGTGCAATCCTGCATAAAATCCGCCACAGGGCCAGTGCTTTGCCTGCCCAGGAACACTAGGATGTGCTCCAAGGCAGTTGGAGCCCACCTCCACCCTATGGTAGTTGGGACACCACGCATAAAGGAGAGAACATCACAGGGCAAAGACGCTGCAGAAGTCCTGCAGTTATCCCAGTGTTGCACTGCTGCCCCTGCCAGAGCTGCCCCAGGGTGGATGTGCTACACATTGCCTTTACCATTTACCAGTTTCCCATTACCAGCAGCAATCAGCCCCCACCACAGCAGCTAACAGAGCTGACCACCATTCTTTCCACAAGCTGTCCTCTAAACCAGCGTAATGGCCAACGAGGGAGATCGACACAGTAGCTCTTGGGTAACCAACGCGTGCAAAGCATTCAGGACAATAAACTGCTCCAACATATCGCAAGGCTGCCGTCTTTCAGTACGGCTTCAGACATGGAGGTTGTCACGTACCTGTCCAACAGCATATAGACAATCCTCAGGGCTTAGGAGCTGGAAGAAAGTCAGATCAGAGTTAACTCCAGCGGCACTGGTCAGCAAACAAACGTGAGATTCTATATTCACTTTTAACATAAATTGCTTTTGTGCCAGACCAAAGAAGTGTCACCTCCCCCTTCCCATGCCTCTGTTTCTACCTCTAAACTGAGGTAACACTTCACCTGGACCAACACTCCATGAATGAGCTGATCAGAAGTCTTAGTCATGTGCACTGCTGTGCTGCCAGACATGAATACTGCAGAATGCTGAGAGATGATCAGATAAACTGTTCTTGCACCACAGAAAGACTAGCAGTGTAAATTTTGATACAAATAAAATATAACCAATTAACCACCAAAATGCGCCCTGAAGTGCATGAAATCACACACTAACACGGCCGTGGATTCACCAAACGGCACACTCGTCCCCGACGGGACAACCACAAGGTCTGAAAGGCAGTTGATGATGGTTCGGCAGAGAACAGTATTTTCTGTGTTGCTGCTCCTCACCTGGCCAATGCGATTCTCCCAGCCCATCCTCTTCAGCCCAGCAGCAGCCAGGATGATGGCACTGAACTCTTCCTTCTCATCCAGCTTCTTTATGCGGGTATTTAAATTCCCTCTCTGTAGAAGTGATTAAGCAAGCATAGAAACAGCAAACAGTCCTATAACCACCTAATGTTCGCTTGCGAGTATTTACAGAATGTACAGAACCCAACAGCCTCCCTCCTCAAGGAAGTGTTAATTATGGACAATCTTTTTAATTGCCGAGCATTATGGAATATTAATTCAAGCACGAACTCTCAAAAGATATGCATGTCATTATTAACCCAACATCAACTCCTTTCACACAGGGACGAATGAGGCCACTAGGACTGACATAACCGTGTCTTCTCCCACTGGTTCAGCAGCACACATAAGAACTAGTGGCCCAAATTGCACCCAGGGTTCTGGGAACCAGTCAGCATTTGGCCACATTGCTGCAGTCAGCACACAGAAGGCATCCGTACAGCAGGAGTTCAAATATTCCTTCACATAAAATCCAGCTGTGCCCTGGATCTCAGCTAGATGGAGGCTGCCCCTTTCTTGGAGCCTTGTGAGGAAGCAGAGGACAGGGCTCCCGTATGCTCCACGTGCATCTCAGAAGGGGGACAGCAGAGCGCAGCCTCTGAGGAAGCCGTTTGATCTCAGGGCAGGCAGTACAAATCAGCCTCAATTCTAGATCTCACAGTAAGTCAGATTTCGCCGTTTGCAGCTTTACTCAGCTCCCACGTTTTGCCAGGAAAGGATACAATATCCCTGAATTCCAGCTGAGGGAACTTCTTTTTGAGCTGGGCTGCTCTCCGAAGTGAGCTGGTTCCGATCACACTGTGGGGATAATAAAACCCATGAAATACAGAATACTCCTAACACTTACCTCCAGCCAGAGGGAAGTCTGAACTTTCAAGTTAGCAGTTAATGACTATTGTTTTAATCGATACAAAGATCCAAGAACTTGCCAATGATTTTAACCTCCTCAGAAGAAAGGAAAGCACAAAGCCTGGCTGAACCTAGATGCAGGTAAGCCACTCCCAAAGAACCAGTTCCCAGGAGACTGTTCTGGAAGGCAGCCCCCAGGCACTGTCAAGGAGAGATGAAACCTCACTTGAAGACCACAGTAAGGAATAAAGGACTCAGCTGCTCCAAAGTGAAGTTACTCAAACGGAGGGACTTCTTCAATGAAAGAAATGCTGTGGGAGGAGAACAGCGGGTTTCCAGCATAACTGTAAACCACAGAAAAATGCCAGGTCTTTTGGCAGCTGAGCGTGAAGCATTTCCTTCCTAGAGATGTAGGCTGTTTGCTTTTCCTGGTACTGGAATCCAAAACAGGCGTGATTTTCCCACTATCCAGACATACAGAAACACGAGTCTATATTTGTGTCACAGCGAGTTTGTTTATTTTACACAGGAAAAAAAGAAAGTTTTCTGTCTGTAACCTTAACCTGAGTAATTTCACCCAGCTGTCTCAGACAAGAGCCTGCAGTAACCTCTATGAAAAGGCAGGGAATACTAGTCCAGTTATTCAACATGGAGAAACTGCTCATGCTCCCAACAGAACCATAAAAAAAGTGATGCTAAAAGATAAGGAAGAAATCAGAACTGAGTGGATGAGAAAAACAGTACTGTTCAGGCCCACGCAAGCTGAAATACTGCCCCGGACAGCCTGTCTGTATTGGATGCACTCCCCTGCAGTAAGCACAGTACAGAGGAGCAGGAATTTCTTATGGAGACTGGGATACAAAAAGGTCTCACTTCAGAAAACACTGCAACTCAAGGGTAGCTGGAGAGATCCAGCCTAACTTGGCGAGCTGCACTCCTGGGAGAACGCACTCTTCGCTTCTGCAAATGGCTTCAGTACAATGGAAAGTTATGGAAGGAAGTGGAAAACCAGTACAGGATAAAGCACAGAGCTCACTGCTGCTGGGAATTATCAAATCAACTACTTCCATTTTTACACCTGTTTTCCCTTTCCTCTCTGCACTCACCTCTTCTCAGGAAGAAGGCTCAGTGTTTTATCACAGTTTTTGGGATGAAAGACAACAGCATCAAGTGGGTTTTCCCTTCTGCAAAACAAAGCAAGAGCAGAATGGCTGACAGCACATAACAGAAAGCTGTAAAGCCTAACAGTTCTGTGACCGGTCCCCAGAGGAACCTGCTCCGGCTCCAAAAGACCCCTTCAGCTTTGTAAGAGCAGGGATTTCCAGCAAACCTGCTGGCTATGGAACACTAGGACAGGTCTTATGTTTCCACCTTCAGAGAATACTCAGAGGGAAAACAAACACCCGGAAGGCCCTGAGCTGCCTTTGCTTTCCTTCCACCACCACTGTAAAATCCAAGCCCCTCGGAGAAATGAATCTTGCATCCAAACTTACTTGCAGACAGCACCAATGGTAAAGCCAGGAGGAAGAGAAGTCGGCAGGTCCTTCAAGGAGTGAACCACGAGGTCAACTCTAAAAATAAGAAGACAGCAATCGCTGAACAGAGGGCTGAGTTCACACGGTCCCTTCTGGAGGCTTGTGGGTCATCTACAGGGGTGCGTGAATCCATCCTGGGAATTTCAGCATTCTATATCCAGAATAACTACAGAATTCTAGTGTTGTTCCAGAAAAGCCTCTTCACCTTTCTCTGTCCCTCTTTTCCTACCTGTAAGATAAAACACCTTCCTCCCAACAGCCACGCAAGATATTACAGCAATCAGGCTGAGTGCGGGGAAGATGCTGGAGACGTTCACACGGAGGGATTCAGCAAACAAGTATGCAACCAGCACACTGTCTGGTGTTACAGTTCAAGCTGAAAATAACAGCCAGCCCAAATGAATGCTATCTGCTTTGTTACAAGGTCAATGAACATCACTTTAAATGCTTGATTCTCTGGTATTTTTTCTCCAACTTTACTGGGAACCACAGCATCATGTGCCTACATGTCAGAGATGCAAAAAAATATCTGCTTTTAAACCCACTTTAACTAAGGCATGAGCACCAATGAAACCCTCCTCGGGATAATGAAACAGGGAAAAAAAGAAGAGGAAAAACTAAAAGCACTGATCTCTCTGCTCCAGCAGCAGCCTGAGCTGAGTTTTCATGTAGAAAGAAGTCACCCAGAAAACA
The DNA here is from genome assembly GCF_017976375.1 of Cuculus canorus. Lineage (NCBI taxonomy): Eukaryota > Metazoa > Chordata > Aves > Cuculiformes > Cuculidae > Cuculus > Cuculus canorus. Next base: position 4,053,264 of record NC_071423.1, read on the forward strand.
GCACAATTTGCCCATGCCCAACTTAGCATGCAAATATGTTAATAAACGTTATCATGGAAACATCAAACACGTTACCCAAGAGGTTAACACCACCAAGCAAAAGTTTTAAAAGAACATACTGGTAAGCAGGAATTAGATCAGATCAGATTCAATCCACTCTGATGCACATGTTACACATGAATCACAAGAGAACACCATTCAACCAGCGCAGACCAAGCAACAACTCCACTGCAAAATCTGTAGCCTAAGCCCAGGGGAAAGGGGAGAAAGACAACGATTTATCAAAGGACTTCCTATTCATAGAGGTACCAAAATAGAAGGAAACCAGATCATACATGCAGCAAGGCTTAGATGTCCAAAGAGCACCACAAGTGCCAGAGCAGGAGAGAAAACAATGAGCCCTTACTCGTTTCTTTCAAGCGCATTTTCCAGCTCTTTGGTGAAGAGGCTCTTCTCCCCAATCTACACATAACGGAGGAACAGGAATCACAAAAGAAAAGTCTGCAACTACATCATCAAATACAATTACTTCTCCTGCAGAGAAAGAAGAGAACTTTTACCTTGGAAAGGGCTGTGTCCAGGATCTTGTCTCCAGTTGTTGACATGGCCACTGCTCAGAGAGAGAGCACAGGTGAAACATGAGATTGCAAATATTGACGCAATATGTACCGAAGCAGTGCAGCGCCACACCCTGCAGCATGAGCACACACTCATTGCTAGGGATACATCACGCTCAGGACAAGAGAGACTGAGACCTCCCTGTCCCTAAAAGAGTGAGAAAGACGGCAGCTTTGGGAAGAGCCAACCCAATGGGAATTGCCACAGTCTTTCTCTGTAGGGCCAGGAAAATGATGCTCAGCAGTTCCCTGCAGTGCAAGGCCAGGCCCCCAGTATTCCTTCACTGCTCCAGACAGGAAAATGTCCCTAATGCATAGTGTGGTACGGCCAGGATCTCAGCCGGAGCAAGATAACACCATCTGCATGACATATCCCGAGCTTCAGGAGCTCATGAAATACACCTCTCTGCCCTAGAAGAAATGAGCTGCAGCTGCTTAGCCACACAACTCATGGAATTCAGACGGCGGGATTTGATAAGCAGGGCTGGATCCATCTCCTCATGACAATACTCTACATGCACCTCTTGCACAGAGAGATAAGCAGCTGGCTCCTGCCATCGTCCAGCACCCAAAACCCCTTACCGATCTCGAAGCAGTGGTCAGGATAAAGCTTCTGGAGCATCTCGACTACACTGTCAGTCTGGATCCGAGCCAGCTGCAGGGAAGCAGAAAGCAAAGCCCTGTTCAAAAGCACATCATCTGTACAGCAGCCAGAGAGGACTCTGCCATGCCTCGATAGTCAGGCATATGTGGCTGCTGCATTCTCTACATCAAAAGTGTTAGTAATGAGTGGGCCCAAGTAAAATCACTTGTATATATGTACAAACTACTCAAATCACATGAGCTTGTATTGCAACTGGAGCACTTCACTGAAGAACTTATTTTATTGACCAGGGAACAGAAAAACATCTCCCCATATCCCGTGCTGTAGTGAGCTGAGAAGCTCGGACAATGCAAAGTAAGGAATTTATAGAGGTAAGAAGAGCAACTACAGCAGAAGACTCTGTGTCAGGATTTGTACACTCTATTTCCAGCTGTGTTATTAAGGTCCCCCAATCAGAATTCCATTTCCCCATGGCACCTTGGTGCCATTCTACCCATGCAATTTTGAATGACAAGGTTTCACCTCTGTGGACTGTGACTGCTGAAAGATGTTTGCTCATCGGCAGCCAAGCAGAAAGGTATGAAAAACCACCCTCCTGTTGCTTGGTGACAAAATAACTCACGTTGCATGCTGGGCAACCTCTCCTTTTTGCAGTAGTGAATGTTAGGATATCACCGTACCCCTGGAAAAGTCTAGAGTCACTAGCTATTCTGAGTTAGAATCACAGAATAGTTTGGGTTGGAAGGGACCTTAAAGATCATCCAGTTCCACTCCTACTGCCATGGGATATCCCACTGGATCAGGCTGCCCAAGGCCCATCCAACCTGGCCTTGAACACCTCCAGGGATGGGGCAGCCACAGCCTCCCTGGGCAACATGGGCCAGTGTCTCACCACTGTCATAGTGAAGAAACTCTTCCTACTGTCCAGTCTAAATCTGCCCCTCTCCAGTTCATACCCGTTCCCCCTCGTCCTGTCACCACAAGCCTTTATGAACAGCCCCTCTCCAGCTTTCCTGTAGGCCCCGTTCAGGTACTGGAAGGTCACTAAGGTCTCTTCTGAGCCTTCTCTTCTCCAGGTTGAACAACCCCAACTCTCTCAGCCTGTCCTCGTATGGAAGGTGCTCCAGTGCTCCGATCATCTCTGTAGCCTCCTCTGGACCCATTTCAACAGCTCCATCTCCTTCTTACGTTGAGGATTCCAGAACTGAACACAGTATTCCAGATGAGGTCTCCCAAGAGAGGAATAGAGGGGCAGAATCACTTCGGTCTACACTCACAGCAAGGAGCAGATCACTAAGCCGGACAGCAGAGGGTGAACCTTCCCTTGCAGAAGGCAAGACGAATAACAGCAGCGGAGCCCGGGCGGAGAACGATCCCACACAGGCAAGCGGCAGCAGGAGTAACCGCAGGGAGTCTCAGCCTCACCCGCCGATGAGCTGTGCGGCCCGGGGCGATGAACTCCGCTCGGGACAGCATCCCTCCCCCGCTCCCCGGGGCCTTATCTCCGCGGAACGGGCGCAGTTATCTGGGCAGCGAGGGCCGCTGCCCCACCCGCCCGGCCCCCCGCGATACCGCGCTGCCTCCGGGGGTCCCGACCCTACCTGGCTCCGGCGGGTGCCCACGCGGACCGTTCTCCCGCCACAGCCGTTCCGGCCCTGCGGCAGCGACCGGGTCAGCGCCGGAACACCCGCTCCCCTCAATTCACGGTCCCTTCTCCCCTCTACTCGCGACGCCCGTTCCCCGCTCCGCTCCCAGACCCGGTCCCCGCCACTCACGGTCCCTCTCACTCCTACTCACGGCGCACGGTCCCTGCTCCCAGACACGGTCCCCGCCACTCACGGCCCCGCTCACCGCTTCGCCCGGTCCCTCTCACTCCTACTCACGGCGCCCGGTCCCTGCTTCCAGACCCGGTCCCCGTTTCGCTCGCTCCCTGCTCCCAGACCCGACCCCCGCCACTCACAGCCCCGGTCCCCGCTCCGCCCAGTCCCTCTCCCCCTCTATTCACGGCGCCCGTTCCCCGTTCAGCCCCGCTCTCGCCCGCTTCCCGCTCGCTCCACTCACTCCTCCCGGCTCCGCCATGGCCCCTCCAGCTCTGGCGCTCCCGGCCCCGCCCCCGACGTCACGTGCACCGCCCACGTGATGCGTGCCCCGCCCACATGACCGCCCTGCTTCCTGCCACGTGACCGCCGCCCCGCCCTCAGCAGCCAGTCCTGCATGCGGTTGGGTTTATTGGGTCAGGTGCTGCGCGGCGCCGCCTCGGGGGCCGCTTTCCGCGGGGGCGGGTCGGTGATGAGGGTCAGCTTGTTGAAAACGCCTCGGCCGAAGTAGTCGGCGACCACGGAGAAGCCATCGTTGGAACACTTGAGCTGCCGGAGAGAGCGCAACGTCAACCGGGGCCTGCAGCCCCGTCCTCTCCCCGTTACAGTCCCTCGGCCCCGGAGCCCCGCAGCGAGGGCTGGGCAAGCAGCTGCCTCGGCTGCTCCTGCTACAACGGGTGCTGCTGCCTTCTGGCAAACGCCCGGTTCTTGCCTTCACCGCTTGGTCCTCTGAAAGCACCACACGGGCACAACACTGCTAGTGCAGCCCCATGGCACCGGCCGGATCCTTTCTCCTTAGTTTGGGCTATATGAGTTGCTGACGAGCCTCCACGCTGACCCACAGGTGTCTGTTTCTGGGCCAGGTGAGAAGAGTTCCACCTCTAGAGAGGCTCAGGGAACGCTAGGACAGATCCGGCGTTCCCACTGTTTCAGAGATTAAAACTACACTTAACGCAGCCACCCAAGGGCCCAACGCTTCATTATCCAGAACCAACGTAATCCTGCTTAAAAAACGCTTCCAGCCGTAGCCTCACCCACCACTCTCCCTAATCGGAATCTAAACCCAATTCATTTAAGTCAGTAAGGCAGGCAGCATTCCCCTACCTGATGCTGAAACTGGTCGTGCAGATCTCTCTTCTGCTCCTGCGCTCGGATCATGTCCATCACTTTGCGGTTTTCTGGCATGCAAGTGGGGCATTCCGAGTCACTCTCGGAGTAGCTTTCAAAGCAATGCTGGTGGAAGGAGTGTCCGCAGAGGAAGTGAACCGAGGGCAGCTCCAGGGCGCTGGTGCAAATACTGCATTTGGTCTTCTGAAAGATCTTGGGACTGAGGGAGCGAGAGAAGGCAGAAGGGTGAGAGAGGTGAAGCATATTTTCCCTTAACAAAAGAAAAAAAAAGTTCTATCCTAAAACAAGATGGCACACAGCCCCGCACCTTGCTTTCAGCTCCTCAATCTCCTGGCGGATCCGCGTAGTTTCCTCTCGGTATTTTTGAATTCTCTGCTCATCTTGCTCTATCTGGCGGCTCTGCTTCTGCAGCTTGTTGACGAGATAATCCTTAATCACGGACAGGGTGGCTGTGGAGTTATGAGCCAGCGTCTGCACAACTGAGAGCAACCAAGATGTTAAACACCAGCAAATAAAATGCCACTGCACTGATCCCGCCTGGACAGGCTTGCTGTTCTGGAAAATACCACTTACAGGCAAAGGCAGTCAGCACTCTTACTGCATCAGAGGGGTCATTTAAAGACTCTCAGTTTGACCTCTTCCAGAAATGTGTGATTGGGAGCGGGTTGATATAGGTTAGAGCAAAAGGGGAAAAGCAAGGCTCTAGGCGATTGGATTCCACTTCAACTTCTCCACTAAGCCCTCCGCCTCCCCACACCGACAGAACAGAAACCATGTGCAGACATCTCTACAACCGACACAGCAGATCCTCTTTCATAATTAGGGAGCCGTGACTGACACTTTTCTATACAGAGCAGGGTATTACTTCAAATAGAGGGTTCAGACTTCATTGATACTTCTGTCAAATTTCTATAGAATGCTATAAACTAGTTTGGGAGTGGAGTTTGGGGTGACACATGTTGTTATTACCAAGCAGAGGAGGCATAAGGTTCTTGTTCTCAATGTGTTTCAGCACCGCAGCAATATACTCTTTGCAGTCTTCCTCCTTCCGTGCAAAGTATCCGAGAGCCTGTTCCCACAGACAAGCCTCTTGGTCTCCATACAACTCGCAAACCTCAATCACCTTCTTGTACTGCTCGTTCTGCATGTGGTAGTGCATGATCTGTTGGAAACTACAGGAAAAAGAGACTCATCAGCTGCAACAATCCATCTCTCCTTTTGAGTCCAGGTTTTTGCACAGCCATGCAATCCCCAGACAGTCACACCAAGCCAACATAAGTCTGACATTCGCTCTCTGCGTAACTGCCCTGCTCTACCAACAAGATGTTCCACTGAGCAATGACCTACAGCTCCTGAGACACTGAAGAGGCCGTCATCGTTGTAAGGCAGGGACATTTACAGCTCAGAAATTCCTGGGGTGGTTGGGAGGGAAGGGACTCTCTGGACAGGAGCAACACTCACAGTTTGCCCTGCTCGTAGAGGTAGAGGACACCATCTTTGAAATTGTGCATCTGACATAAGACCAATGCTTTGTCAAAGACTGTTCTGAACCTTCCGCTCTTCAGGAGGGTGAGGGCTTCATTGTGCAGCTTCTCCTTGATCTACAGAGAAAGAGGAGAGGTCAGGGAGAACAACACACACTCACACAGAACATTTTGCACTAAGACCTGAGAACAATCTGCAGCTCTTTCACAGAGGAGGACAGTTTTGCCCTCAGTCTTTTTCAAGCAAAGAGGACACATTTCCTTTGCCCAAACAGCTAGCACCCTCAGAGATCTAGACAAGCAAATAGAGCTGCTATTGTGGAACAGGCATCTGCTTACAGAGGTTGTATTGTCTGGAATCTGTTAAATGAGATTCATACAAAACAAGCACAGCCTCGCGTAAAGGAATATTCTCCTGGCTAGCAGGCTGCTCTCCCATTTATGTACCATTTGTTCAGCACAGCACATGCATACCTAACATGAGGCAATGCTCATCTGGAAAGGTTACAGATTTGCAGGAGTGCAAGCAGGATTTAAAGCTACGAAACTTCCCGCTCAAGTCACAAAGCTGGAGAAGCCCAAACCTGCTCATCTTGTTCATGTGCCCAGTTCTGGAGCCGAAGTTCCAGTAAAGTGTCATAGACACCCTGTGGAGAGTCAGCTTGCACTTCAGTCATGTGCTCCAGAAAAGCCTTCAGTTCCCGGGAGTTGTTTGCAAAGACTGGGATGAACTCCTCCGAATTAGCCTGTAACACAGAGTCGAGCACTCAGATCAGCTGCAGCCAGACTGGTGCTTCTCCCTGCTGTGCAGAGTGCTCATTCCCAGAGTCTGTGAATAGACAGATGCAGCACATTATGGGATGACAATTACGTCGGGAATCAGTCCCGAGCAACAGCTTTAAGCGGTCTCTTGTCTCTGGGGTCACCAGTGCACCCGGACGGGTCTTCTTGCTATACCCGGAACACCAGGCCTGCACCACAAGGCATGGAGAAGCACTCGCTGGCTGCAACGTCACTACTCAAGACCAGCAGTTCTCTGTCCACGCAAACCCCACCTTTTGCCCTTCCAGCATTCCAGGGCCTTCATTGTCTCCCGATGGCCGGTAATCAGTGCAAAGGATCTTCAGCAGTTCTGTGGTCTCATTAGGTACATGGTGCATCAGGATTTTACCATACCGCTTCATGTTGCTCTCTGCCTGATCAAAAGGCAGTTTTCCAATGTAGCGCAAAGCCTCTTGGTAGTTCTGTGAAGACAGTCAGCAAAATACTCACACAACACTGGCCTCTGCTCTCCTCTTTGAGGCCAGGACAGAAAGCATTGAAAACACGCTGTGAGTATGGCACAAACACTGTTTGCTCTGAATTATTACCCAGTTCACTATTTCCGCTTGTTTCCTCCCCACAGAGGAAGACTGGCTGTGGCCTAGGGTAGAGTAGTATGCAATTAAGATCCATCTCTCACTAAAGACCCTCCTCCTTTTTAAAGGCCACTGTAAAAAAGTCACATCTGACACAGAACAACCCATCCCCTCTGATTTCCACCCCTAGTCTGCCACACAAGCCCACGGCGGAAAGCCAACACACGCGCAGCAGCAGGTGCTGGTGCTGCTGCCTCATCGAGACGTTCTGCACACTGGCCACAGGGGAGAGGTCAGTACAGCAGTATTCTTGCTAAAGAAGGTGCTTCTCCCTGGGTAAGAACACGGGAGCAATAATGGCTCCTCACCTTGATGTCCTCTAGCTGGATTTTGAGGTACCATTCATGATGTGCATGCTTCTCCGCCAGGTACACAGCGTGGGAGTAGTAACCTGCTTGGCGAAGCACCTTGATTGCTGTTTCCACATCAAAGCGGACCTCACTCTCACTCGTCTGCAAGAACAAAAGCAGAAAGGTGGTGGTTCCTCAGCAATTCCCCCAGTCCACAAGCAGCAGCCTTTTACGGAAGAAGAGGAAAGCCAAAGCACGGACAACTCGGCACCTTTCAATGCAAGGGAAAGAGCACTCATGCAGGAAGGAAGCAGCCTAACCACTTCTCCTGAGCTTGTTGGTCACACTGGCAGCACGCTCCAGACTCAAACAGCAAGCCAGCCAAACTGAGAATGTAACCAAGAGCTCGGAAATAATGCAGCACAGACAGGAGCACTAAGGGATAAACCCATTCTTCTTTCTCTCAGCAGCCCCACAGGGGCCAATTCACAATGTCACCGCCACCCCTTTTTAATTACTATGGTGACACAACAACTTTGAACCATTTAACCTTCCCCAAATACCTTAATGAACTCCTCCAGCTTGGAGCTGTCTTTGAGTTTCGTATAGCAGTTCAGCAGGAGCGTAGTGTGGTCTGCATTGGCCAGGGACTGCAGGTGGAGTGTCTGCAGATACGCAGTGAGGTTGTGGATACGCTGAGCATCCAGGAATTTCCGAATAACATACGACGGTTCCAGCTTCCCTATAGTTCTGAGAGGCAAACAGTCATGTCACAAGACGCCATATACTCAGGAAGTTAAAATAAACGGAGAAATTAAAAATGGAGCACAGAGAAGCCTTAACTTCAGCAGGCACTAACCCACTTGGGATCACTCAGCTACACAGAGTCAGCTGATTACGTTGAAAGACCATAATCTCACTGACATGTTTCTCTCTACTGGCAGGATTTTTACCTCAAGTCATGCTTTTTGGGGGGTTGTTTTTTTGTTATTTCTGGGCTGAAATGGAAATCGAGGACTCCGTGGTGCCTATCTGTCATGGCTCCACAGGACAGCCCACTTACCTAATGTACTGCTGGATGGCTCCATCGTGGTTCCCCTTGTTATAGAGATGATCACCGTACTGCCGAAAAATCTCTGACAAACCATCGCTGTCCAAGTGGTGACTTTTGGCCAGGTTAATGGCCATTTCAAATAAGTTCTTTCTGAACAGCATCTGTTAAACACACGGTAAGAACAGCATGAGGAAAACGCCACTCCACAAAAAAAGTTCTAACGTGTCTGGAAAACAAGTTATTTCTTCTTCTTGGTGCTGTCCACATACGTGTGTTCGGGCTTTTAAACACCAAATGGCTTAATACCACGGATTATGCTGAAAAGCTATTGGGTCACTTGTTCTGTAACTCACTTACCTGAACATTTTGGCTTTTCAATCTGCAGAACCAGTACAATCTTGCAGACAGAAGGCAAAGACTAGTAACAAAACAGATTTACGTGCCTCAAGTTTGGTTTGCGTATCTTTCTCCTGCAGGACGTGAATCTTCCCGTCTCTGGTCAGTACATACAGAGAGCCCCACTCCGCTAACACATCCACTATATCGTCAAAGATCGAGCTGTACGCAATGAATTTGTTGCACAAGTCATAGATATTCAGGACTTGCTTGTCTGAATTCTGCGCCTCATTCCCAGCAAACTCTGACCTGGAGAGCAGAAGCAGGTTTTTAGAATACAAGGAGAGTGGAACTTGAATTCTTGATACCAATGCAAACCAGGGATGTGCAGAGAGCAAGAAAAATGGGGTTCATTTGGGCAATTAAACTAACAAGACTCAGTGGCAAAACACCCTGTATTCACACACAAATTCTATCTATGTGTTAGACTGAGAAAACCATGGACTGGGAAAAAAACCCCACTCATTCAGCATGCTTAACTGTGCTAGTGTCACGCAAGAAGTAAATTGATAAACGGGTCTGGATGAATCTTAACAGCCTCTGACAAAGCTACCACTGGCCCACAGGAGCGAAGCATCACAGGGAAGGAGGAAAAAGAGGGAAAGCAGGAAACTGCAAGAGCTGAAAAAACTCATCTGTGCCATGGAGCCCTACTTCGGAGAAGTCTTTCGGTCCTTGGAGACAATGACGAGGTAGCCCCGATACCAATGAACTATCAGCTTCTGTCCCTCAAAGGCGAAGCAGGGGCCACGCTCATCTGGTTGATAAAGGTACACACACTCATTTCCCGCCACGACAAACTGGAGGTCCTGGGAGGGGTCGCTGAGAGATGAGCAGCGCAAGCCACAGCCACGAGTGTCTAGTTCCAGGCGAGGATAATCCTTCACTGAAAGCAAGTAAGACTGCAGAGGAAATGCAAGGTTTTGGGGATTGCTCCAAATCAGACTCTGATGCCCATACAATTTGCAAGGCAGAGTCCCAATTTTTCCCATTGACTTCCCACCTGGATGTTCTCTGTGGTTGCCACAAACAGATGTGTTGTTTTGCCAGACTGTCGGAATGCAAGGCCAGTAACCGGATAACTGCCTTCGTGTAGGATCTGGGTCTTACTATGTCGGTCTCGTGTGATGTCTCCTTTTGTAAGGACAACACTCCCGTCTGCAAAACCTGACGCATGGGACAGACTAAACCGTTACTCATACAGCACCCCTGAATTATCCAGCCCCAGCCCTGCGAGCTATTCCAGGCTGGAAGGCCACAACACACAAGCAGAAAGCTTTTTGAGTCCAGTGCAGGAACCAAGGCACTGAAAGTATTTGTCACCTCGCACCATCACTCCTCTTACTCTGTCACAAGTTAAGCATGAAATATTACAAAGGAAGGGTTAAATTCAAAAAGGGGAATTGGGTTTTTGCTTTTAATAAGAGGCTTCTATAAGGTGCTTGAACAAAAGCCCTCTGTAACACGAGGTATGGCAAACCTGATGGATTTTCCTGCACTACAACAAAACCCAAGTTTCGTACTAAGTGCAATAAATAACCTTACTGATTGGTGGGGTACTGAAAATACATGCTTCCCTTTCCAGTATCAAAGTTATTACTGTAACATATGCAAACTCAGGCTAAATTTACATATTTCTCCTCTCAAGAACTCCTGCAGTGCACGATACACCACCTCTTTTTGAGAGCAACATAAAAGCTGTGCGAGAAGAAAAACTGTCAGTACATTCTATGCTGATTTTCTTGCTATCTAATTGAAATTTCCTTACATGTGAGTAAGGACCGTGACGTGTTTCTTAAGCTATTGCAGCTCTGGTTTACTTACCAATAGCCATGAAATTCAGATTCTCGTGGACGGTTAGGCAGGATACAACTGTGGGCTTGTTACCCGGAATTGCTGGAAAAATGCGTGTGCAAAGAGGATTGCCACCATCTCTTTTCTCCAGGTTCCAGACTTTAACCTACAAACAACAATGATCAGGCATAAGCAAAGTGTGAGGCACAAGGAGGCCAAGACCCAGCATCAAATGTAGCGGTGCCCAGAAGAGCAAGCTACTTTAATAAGAAAGAGAATTGCAACAGTCATAGAATCATGGAATCATTAAAGTTTGAGAAGACATCTAAACTCATCCAGTCCAACCATAAGCCCAGCCCCACCATGCTTACTAAACCATGTCCCCAAGTGCCATGGCCACACATCTTTTTAACCCCTTCAGAGATGGTGACTCCACCACTTCCCCGGGCAGTCCGGTCCAGTGTTTCTTCACTTTTTCAGTAAAGAATTTTCCCCTCATATCCAATCTAAACCTCCCCTGGCACAACTTGAGGCCATTTCCTCTCATCCCATCACTTGTCACTTTGGAACAGAGCCCAGCACCCACCTCAACCTCACCACAACCTCCTTTCCAGGAGCTTGAGAGAGCCATGAGGTGTCCCCTCAGTCTCTTCTCCAGTCTAAACAGCCACAGCTCCCTCACCGCTCCCAGAACCCCTGGGCTCCACGCCCCTCTCCAGCTCCGCTTCCTTCTCCACACACGCTCCAGCCCCTCAGTGTGTTTTCCTGGGCCCAGAACCAATCCCAGGATTCGAGGTGCGGCCCCACCAGCACCCAGGGCCGGGGGATGATCCCTGCCCGGCTCCCGCTGCCGCCCCAGGCTGATCCCCCCAGGTGCTGCCGGCCTTCCCGGCCACCCCAGCTCCCTGTGCGCCAGGCACGGGGGTGACCAAGCCTCGACTCACCAGGGGGTTGATGCCCTCCTCGTCCTCGCCCACAGACACCAGGATGCTGTGCTGCTTCAGCTGGTAGAGGTGCGTCACGCGCAGCTTGTAGGCCTGGAAGCCGCTGGGCCGCAGGGAGCGCGGCACGAACCAGATCTGCCCTTCCATATGTGCAGCGGTCAAGGCAAAAGGCGCCTGTCACGGCCACGGCCGCCGCCCCCGCCCGCCGCCCGGCCCCGCCGCCCCCGCAGGATATCCCCGAACACCAGGCTGCCGCGGCCCGAGTCGCACACGGCGATGCCCGGCGGCAGCGCGAACGGCTTCCCGCCCGGCCCCTCCGGCCCCGGCGGCTCCTTCAGGACCTCCCGGTCGAAGAAGAGGAAGCGCCGCCACTGCAGGTACGCCGCCATCTTGGAGGGACCGCCCCTCCCACTGTCACCTGGCCACGCCCCTTCCCCTCGTCCGCCCCTGGACTCCGCCCCGTCATTGCTCCCGACTCCTCATTGGCCCCTCCCTCCTTGGCCTCCCCCATTCTTCCCCCTCCTCCTTGCCCCCTCCCTCCTTGGCCCCGCCCCTTCTTCCCCTCCTCCTTGCCCCTCCCTCCTTGGCCCAGCCCCTTCTTCCCCTCCTCCTTGGCCCCTCCCTCCCTGGCCCCGCCCCCCCCCTCCACCTTCCCCGTAGCAACCCACACGAGACCAAAGTGGAGTTCCAGGGAGCTTTTATTGAGTTTAATCAACAAAATCGGGATTTTACCATTCACATGTTTTGCATCAGGAACTCGTGAAGCTCTCCACGAGCCCGTGCGGCGCTGCCCATAGGGGCCCAAGAAACGCATTCTCAACAAAACCCAAGCTCCGCTGGACGCTTTGCCAATTGCCGATTTAACAGAAAGCCAATTTCCCCCTCCCACCCCTGAATGTTTTTTTTTCAAGAACTAGTCCATGGTGTTTGCTGGTTAACAGTAGGAATACCAAACTCTTGATTAGGGACCGGTGGATTAAGACGTTCCACCCAAATTGCAAATAATTTCTTTTCTTGAAATAAAAGTTCCAGTTTCTTTCAATAAAGGGAACAGTGACTATTTTCTTCTCCTGACACCCCTTCCCCGTAATTATTGGTTAAAATACAGCAAGGCTGTATCTTAATGAGCCCATCCCTCCCCCCACCCCTCCTTCCCCTTCCCTGACTGTCTACAGCAGAATTTAACAATGCTTCCATACAGGGACACGTTAGCTACACAACGGCGAATGGAGCAAAACCCGCACACAGCCGGCCAAAGCCTGGCTTTGAAGGTCAGATGCACGCTCCTTGGTCCAGAGACCTGGTTTATTAGGAGGAGAAACTGCAATTCACGAAAGATGGACCAGAAGCTCACAGCAATCTGAAACCTCTGACAGCTATTGCCCAACCTGTACCACGGCAGCCGTACCACCGGCATTCCCAGGAACAGAACTCACTCCCATCCTCAAGAAGCAACAGCTGCCGGGCCACAGCGGCACCACCAAGTCCAGCACCTGGATAAGAACCACCACAACAGCAGCACAGAAGCCATGGCATGGCACCTCCATAACATGTAGAACGGAAACTGAGGCAGGACAGCCGTCTGCTCAGGTTTGTGTCCTATCGATTGTTTGAAAAAACACAGAGTGTGAAGAAAGCATTTTTAAATCCTTGGAGCAGACACCCTCCCCATCCCAAGTAAAAATAAAGAACAAAAGATCAGAATGAGATGATTTGATACCGACGTATACGCAACATGAATTCATGTTGAGCTTCCCTGTTCTTACCCACTAAAAGTCAGAGGGCAAAGGAAAGATGCTCCCATCTCATTCTGGAAATTGAAACACGTATTTGAGACCAACCCACCCCCCTCCCTTTGGGAAAAGCCCTCCAGCAAGTCGGGCACTCCTGACGGCACACACCCAGAGCCCAGAGCTTCCCTGGAGATCCGAGTCACCCTCTCCACAGCCACTTCACCAAGCCATGAAGCTCCGTTCAATCAGAGTCACCCAGTGATGCTCCCAGACTCGCTAGGGGAAAAGCACGGAACACAATGGATTCTCCTCCGTGTCATCTTTGCCAGAGGCAGCGTTGGACCTAGGGCTCTTACTGAGGGCTCCAACCCATGCCTAAGTGTCAGGGCCGGTACAGGACCAGCAAAAACAGGAGCTTGCAAGGAATCTCAGGAAGCTAAGATTTATACATACTTCTTAACTCCTGGGTAGGGAACAAACCAACAACAAAAAAAACAACAAACCAAAATAAAAAAAAAAAAAACAACAAAACAAACCCAAAAAAACTAGGATTATCCTAGTCCTTTGGAGCATCTTTCCATTCGCAAGATCACATCAGTCAGAGATAGCCTACTAGCACCAAAAATAGGTTGCTTCCTTCTTGACAAGAAGCCACCTAAAAGTGGTGCCCCCGATAGCTCAGGTAAGTGCCACTCCTCATCCGAGGCCAAGTTAAAGTAATACTTTCACAAGTTCTGTGCTTCCAGAGGGACCAACAATGCATGGCACCAGGCTAACCTACCCCAAATCCAACAAAGCACACGCCACAGACGCTGCTATCCTGTTCTTGTTACACACGCGTGCCCTGGTAAGATACAAAATTCCTATTTACATTTTCCACGTCTCTGTTGAACTAAAATGATCCCTCTCCTGTCTCTCTGGAAAATCATAAGCTGGCTGCAGTACAAGAGCAAGATTTTACTTTTGGTCAAAGTTACCACCCACAAACTCCCACCCCCCACCCCGAAAAGCACCCCAAAACTGTTTACACATAGTACCTGCCAGTCCAATGTAAGCTATGCGGCTCATGGAGCGCCTGTGACCACGCTCTCGAGTTTGTACTCTAGTGCAGCATTTGCTACAATTATGGAGTCACTGCTGACAAAAGGAAAACAGAAATCCCAAACACAAAATCCTTTCCATCTGGTAAGTCGTTGTCAGGAGGCACCTGGCATCTAATTATGATCCTCAAGGAAACGGACAAGTCCGCCTTGTAGTTCCAAGCGGTTTTACTTGAATTTAAAAAAAAGGGTCAAAACAGGGAGAAATTAAGACAACAAATTCCTGCCTCAAGGTAAGCAAGCGTGGTGTGAGTGCAGCATCTGTATACGCAATAACAACAGAGCAGAAGGGGCTGCGTTCATCCAGGTGCCTCCTGACAGCGTTGGTGAACAGGCTAAAAGGGAATTTAAAAAGAGTACTGTTTTTGATTTGTCTCACTCCTTTTGCCTGTAGATCAGGCCAAACATCAAGCATGTTGGGAGGGGCACAATTTAAAGCAACACTACTGGACCAGAAAGCGCTTTTCAGCAATATACAATGCAAAATGACAGCCAGCAATTCGTGTCAAAAACAGAGGAGATGGCAAGTGGCTTTCTGCAGCTTCTGACAGGAGCAGGGTTTGCCCTTCCCTGCTCACCAGTCTGGATAGAGGCCGCTCCTGGGCAGAAAGCGCTGCAGGAAGGAAATCAATCCCACACAGCTCCACAACTGTCAGTTTATGCATGTACATTAGTTTTCTATGGTTTCTTTCAACCCCAAATCCATGCCTTTTGCACATACTGACACCTGCGGGGATTTCCCTCTGGCCACGGTGGAACACAGGTTCCTGAAGTTTAAGGGGAAAACCACAGAGCATCTCCCAACAGGCTGAGCTACTGACTTGGAGGCCTAGCAGCCCCACAAACGCTCTCTCCCACACGAGCGGTACAGGACGGTGTTGCTAACACCTGAGCAAACCCACCCTGCCAAGGGATGCTTGCAGAAGCCTGCTCTTCACAGAGGTCAGAGCACTTCTCCTTGGTTAGTGTTGCAGAAAACTGAGCCCCTCTCATCTATAGCTGCTCCCATAATCAGTCAAATCCCTTTAACCCCAGCAACCTTCATCACAAAAGAAAAAGTTATATATGAACCCAAACAGAAAAAAAAAAAATATTTACAAAGTTTGTACAATATACACATCTGATTTTCTATGGGACACACTGCACCAGAGGAAAGACGGCCATGGCTCTGAAACAAGTCTACGGATCAAGTGCTGTAACTACGAATGGAGACTCTTATGGAAACCAGTCTTTAGTGTTCTGCTAGAGCACAGAGCTTTTTCTTATGGCTCCTGCAAAGGATGACAGGCTGCTCTTTCCTTCTGGAGCTACGATGCTGCACCTCATCAGCCCAGACTTTCAGTTGGTTTCGTTTTAAATACAGGTATTTACAGTGTGGGTGAACGGCAGATGCATATCAACTCCTCCAATTAAAAAAAAAAAAAAAGTTGAAGACAAAAGTAGTATTACCAATACATTTCACCTCCCAGCCCTGGGCTCGAGTACTTGGGGAGGAGGAGAGGGGGAAGAGAGGGGAACTTTGACCTGAAACCAAAAACGGCTGTTGACTCCTTGGGCTGTGTTGGAAAGGTGATATTCTGAATGGTCTCATAGCATAAGGCACTTTGCACGAATAAGTAACAAGCTCTGTAGCTTAAAAACAGATGAGTAACCAGGGAGAAGTTGAAATGCACTCAGTCGATGGTTGAAGAATTTGAAATCGCAGACAAGCTCGTGTTCATCAAGATTCTTCTCTTTTCAGGGTTTCTCTTCTTCCCTTGCTGCCCCTCCCACCCAAAGGAAAAAAATTTAAAACCAGCAGTTAGTGCAACTAATGTTCAATCAGCACACAGTGCAAACGAGTGGAAAAACAAAAAGACATTCCTCCTGTTATCTTCCTTCTTCCTTGCTGCCAAATTTAAAAAGAAAAAAAGGCCGAGCTCTTTAGTCTTCAATAGTTCCAAAATGACAAGACGAAGAAAAACCCACAAAGAGAAGGGTATCCCCAAAGAAACGATGTGTCACAGATCCGGATCCAAGGGCTTCACCTTCTGGTATGTGTAATCAAAGCCTACAAGAAAACAAACCAAAACACAACCGCAACACCCCCAAGTTATATCGATTCTGTGCAAAACCAGAATGTAAGCAACGAACCCCACTGACTCCGCAGCATTCCCGGGAAGGCAAAGGGCATTTGGGATGTCTGAACCTCAGCCACAGCTTCGCAGAAGGAAGTACTGCTAACGCCCTACTACACCTACAGAGCACAGCTACCTACAGGTTTGTCTTTTCGGAAGGGGCAAACAGTGCTCAGGCAAGGTCACAGCATTCCCCTTATGGAAGCCACTCAGGAGCCTTCTCCAAGTTCATCACCTGAGATCTTATTTATTTACAAAAGATGGAGGAAGCTCAGCCAGCAAAGCAGAGGCTGCGAAGCAGCTCAGCATGACTGGCCTGAGCTACCCCTGAACAGTTTCAAAGGGATGTGGGCTCATTTCGGTGCTATCCAGTAGTCTGCGCCCACAGACACTTTTTTGTGTCACCCAAGAAGAATTTCAGCGGCTTCCCCAGGATTCTTTCCAATTCATGCTTTCCAAGAAGAATACACAAAAGAACAATTTCCAACCCAAACTGTGTGGTGTCTGATCTTGCTTGACAGAGCATCTTAACTAAATCCAGACCAATCATCATCCTGTAGCTACCTGGCTTGACAGCAAAGGATTCAGCTCAGTAGTTTTCTCTCAGAAAATGACCAGGAAGGGCAGACTTGCGAGTCTCTGACAGTGAAACCTCTATGTAAAAGCCTGGCAGATGACCTCGAGTGGCAGCAAAGATGAACTGCAGCTTTGCTCCCTACACTGTGTACTAGCAGGAGTTCCATGAAGCACAGGATGCAAATGACGCAGCACCTTGAGCCCGAACCAGTCTCTTCTATCCGACAAGGTGGTTAGGCTCTTCTATTGGCACTCTGTTCTCAATGCCATCCATTTGCTCTCCTCTCCATTTTTGAGGACCACCTTCCCCTCAGGCCCTTGACCATTCCTCATTTTAGCTAAGTGACACAGAAATAATTCCTTAGGCTATCAATAGCCATTCCAAACACCACTCTCCACTCCCCCTTTCCCCCCCCGTCTTTGGTCTCTTTAGCATATGGTCAGCATTTCAATCAAAACAACTAACAATTACTCATCCCTCACTCCCAGCTTCAGCATATCCAAAGAATTCCTTGAATTTGCAGTCTATTTCAAACTCTTTTTCCTACACTCAAAGTCGCTCCAGCACACGAGTTCCACCCTTCCCCTGCAGTAACATTCACCTGACACCTCTCTGTTCAGGACAGCATTTGCATACGCACATTTTTACTGTTTCTCATCTTCTACAGGCTCGCTGTGGTATTCTGCCACGTACAGGCTCTTGTCAATGTTGCTTGGTATGGGTTTGATCTCAGTTCCCAGCTGTTCCTCAATACTTTTCAGGTTGAATCGATCATCATAGGTGATCAAGTTGATGGCCAGGCCAAGATGACCAAAGCGACCTTGACAGAACCAGAACAAAATTGAACTGAGTAACAGGAGGCTGAATGAAAAAATCTGCAGGCTGTGGTTAACATGACTCCCTGGTAATAAAACAAAACCCAGTTCCCACCAAAGGTCTCTACCACTTTCACACCAGGTTTTGGTACGGAGTTACATACTGCTATAGGAATAAGAAAACCCAGGAGGCTCAAAATGCTCTGACTAAACCTCATTAATTACCAACAAAAAGTCTTCCACTACTGCATTACGCACATCCAGCCTTTCTCCAATAACAGAGCCCTTGAACAAGTCCAAAAGACACAGTTCAAGCACACCAAGTTCTTATGTCTGGTGCTTTTCTCAAAGGTGCATTTTGCTGATGCCCAGACATTAGAACCGTACCTTGAAGCATGTGCAGAAGAAAACTGCACTTAAGGAACCACAAAAGCTAAGTTTTCAGTATAGCATTTCCCCAAACTGCAAACAGGAGTGTCAGAAAGGCTCCCAAGATAGATGCAAAATATACAAGTCTGGGTTTTGGTGTGGAGTTGTTTTTCTCACCAGGCTGCTCGGGTTTCAAGAGCACAGCATTTCGTTCAGGTATGTGCGAAGATAACCAGCTGGGATGGTACCCAAACATAAATTACTCCCAAAAATTAAAGCCATCTGTAATAATGCTCAGATAGATACAGTAATAAAAAGCAGAAGAGCATTCTAGACTTGGAAACATCACAGTCATCAGCAAAGTAGTCCCTAAAATGTGTTTTTCCACTCACCTGATCTGCCAATACGATGGAGATAAGTCTCTGCCAGCTTTGGGAAATCAAAGTTTATCACCACATTCACAGCTTGGATATCAATACCTCGGGTAAACAGATCTGAAAGATAATCCAGGTGATGAAGAAAGTTAATTTCAATGACAGCAATCACTGACAGTATTTAGGATGGCAGGATTAACAAATGATGAACACTGGCTTGCGCTAGGTGCCAGATATAAGCTTCCCTCGTATCAAAGAGCTTACGTACAATCCTGTCACGGCTTCTTCTTGCTCTTCAACCAATTTAAACATGAATAATACAAGAAGAATGACCAAAACACCAGATCTGCACATCTATGCTGAGGAACTAATTACCACAAAGCTAGGTTTTTTTCACTGCTAGACTACCCTCTGAGCAGGTCTTCTAAACAAGCACCTCCTGGCACAGAATCGCGCATTGCCAGTGTTGTAATAGACAGGAGATCTGAACCACATCCCACTAGCTCCACTCTTTTCATCCCAATTCGAGTGATTTTTAAGATGACACAGACATATGTAGTGATCAGCAGACACTGCCACAGCACTGCCTAAACAGGCCGCACAATGGAGAACTCTGATCATATACGAGGCCAATCGAAACTACAAAAACATTTTGAAGAGATGAACTATAAACATTTCAAGAACTGGAAAAACTTACTCAGGTGATCTCAGCCATAGTTTTACGGCCCAATGACTCAGCACTCACATACATGAACAAACAGAAAACATAACTAGTGCAGAATCCTTTTACTATCACAGTAAAAGGATTTGTTCGCAAGCTGCACCTTCATGATTTGTCACAAGAGACAAACACTGACGTGCCTAAAGCAGCACTGCACCCTGCTACACGCAGCTTGACAAAGAGATCTTACCAAAGCATACTTGTTTGTTTTATTACAAATCGAGTGACCTATTGTACCTGGGCTAATAGCTAATCTGCTTTCGATCACCACCCACAGAAACAGAAAACATTTAGGGGCTCTTACCAGTGCAAACAAGATTGCGGCATAAGCCATTTCGGAAATCGTGAAACACACGATTGCGGTGCTCCTGGAAAAAAATACACGTACACATAAACAACGCAAAACAGAACAGTCCCTCCAACAAACAAAGCACTGTGACTTTCAGGTGTATTCGAGTTACAAACACAGAACTGCAATGAAATTAATCCCCCCCTCAAGAGGGTGTCAAAGCAAGCCACTAATACTTATTTTTTAGCACTTCTCATCCATATCTTCTAAAGAACTGACCAGAGGGGCCCTGGGTACCACTTACAGACAGACACTGAACTGATTGTGTCTTAAAGACTCCTACATCTGCGGCACTATCTCTGAATTGGAGCACAATTACACGAAACGTGTACAGAGAAAGTTAAACCAACAGAAGATAGCTACTAAAAGGAATGGCATCATGCTAACTATGTGGCTGTGTTTCCGCTTCCCTGTAGGAAAGACTGCATACAGATTTCCACAAGCAGTAAAAGCACGGTGACTGGCACACATGCAACCACAAGAAATCAGGGATGACCGTTTCCTGACACATAGTTCCATGGAAATACAGTTTTACAAATGAAAATTTTCTGCGTCCAAAGTTTAGTTTAACATTCAATATTTTGACTATTGTCTCTCCCCAGCCCTTGCCAAATTCTAGGCATGTTCTATTCATTCCCTTAAAAACTGAAGCCAGCAGTAACTTCTTCCAGTATGGAGTTATTTGTCACTACTGATTCAGAACCACAGGTGGGACGAGTCAACTGTGAACTCTCCTCTCACAGACAAGTCACACTGGGCCACACAACAGTTATGTAGTGTCACTCTTAGGGAGTGAAATAAACAGCCAGAATGAACAAGTCAAAGGTTTCCAAACAAACATACCTGCATTTTGCCGCAGTGACCAGTACTGACTGACCAAAAGCATACAAAAAAATCAGGCTTTAAGGAATCCATTTGTTTCTCTCTGTTCTCATTACCGACACCTCTTCTATTTTTACTTAATAAATTACTAGTCTGCAAATAGCCCAAACGTTGGCATCGCCTGTCGTTTTCACCAATGGCAAGCTGGGCTTCTTCTAACGTTTCCATCTTAATTTACATATAAAATGAAAAAAATATTTCTAACTACTATTATTTCCATGCGTCACTTCAACCTCTTGCTGAGAGGTTTGATCAAAGCCACCTCTACGACCATCTTAGCTTCCCCTGAAGTCACATCACAAAATCTACTGTTTGCAAAACCACGTGGGGCACCTGAGTATGGGGGTTTCTGTTGTGTTTTCAATTAGGCTTGCTCTCCTCCGTCTCAGGTACAGTGTGGTATGCCACGTCTCCCCACACTGGTAAAGCATCACAGAGTAACACAAACCATGCCTTCACCGTACTAATTAACCTGACCTGAAGTACTCTTACCTGACCAGCTACATCTAATAGTCCATGAAGAGATGGGGTCTAAAACCAGATCAACAGCAAAGCAATACACGTTTTGGTTTTTAAAGAACACACACATTTAAAGAGAGAGTGAAGCTTTACTCAGCTGCACAGTAAAGTGTGAGGTGGTGGGGAATAAACCACCGTAGACTTCATACTCACCTGCCTCATTTTAGCGTGGATATAGAAGCAGGAATAGCCCAGCTGGGAGATCTTTTTGGCTAGCAATTCAACCCGTTGAGAGGAGTTGCAGAAAATGATGGACTGGTTAATCTGGAGCTGAACAAAGAAGTGGCAAACTCAGCAAATGCAACATTTTATTAACAAATAATCCAAGACCTAAGTCCCAATCCCTCCCAGAGAGAAAGTAAAGTAGGCATTCGGCTGGTAATTCACACGGTACATATTTTTGTACAGGAAGGGAAAAGGATCAACAGAGCTCTGTAACACAAAGGTGCAGAACTAGCAGCACACGCATTTAGCTTCAGCTAAACAGCACATTTCGACAAGGGAAAGTGTCCTTAAGCCCTCTTGGTTGCGGAAGGCAAAAAGCTTTTGTATGTTCTGGTCCCAGCCCTGCCACTTACCCTGGAGAACAATGTATTGAGGCAGTGTACTTTCTGACGCTCAGTTACATAGGCATAGTACTGGGTAACTCCCTTCAAGGTCAGCTCCTCCATCAGATTAATCTCGTAGGGCTTCTGCAAATGGGAATTCTGAAAGACAAACATCAGGATAAAGCCGACATCTACATGCAAAACGAGCGTTTCCCAACCTCTGGCACATTTAACCTCCTAAACAGCAAGGATGCACTACCTAGCCGCTCACTCTTCACACTGTACACAACACAGATTAGGTGGGCAAAATTCCACAAAAGATTACTTATAAATCCAAGGCGACAGAGCAGGCCTGACAGGAGAACCCTCTAGAAGCAAATGAGCGCAGATGGTATGTATCTAATGCACAACATGGAAACTAGTGCCTTCCAGGTCAGAACTGTGCACATCCAGCTCTTCATTAATCCCACCGTGATCAAAAATTATTTTCAAACTTGGGTCCTAGACTGCGGCTGATTGAGATGAAACCAGTCTGGATGTATTAAAAAGCTGAGTGCTATCAGCTATGCACCACTCATGCACCTGTACTCACCATGAACTTCTGTACGCTCAAAGGGAAAGTGGCTGAGTAGAGCAAGATCTGTCTGTTTTTAGGTAGCGTAAGAATAATGTCTTCCATTATTTGGACAAAATCTTGAGACAGCAACTTATCTGCCTGTATCAGCATAAGGAATAAAGAGAAAGTGAAATTAATAGGGCAAGACTTTAGTCATCTGGTAGTACCACACTGGGAAAAGAAAACATAATACCAGGAACATTCTCCCTGCCCTTAGGATGAGACTGTCCCCTTTGGAGACCACAGCACACTCTGGAAGATGTACAATATTGCTGCTGAAGACATGATCCATCAGTAAAAGGAAGCCTACCCTGGCTTTCAGCACTTTGATTTAAGCAGAATCAAATTCAGGAAAAAGAAACATAACCTAAACCAAAAACAATTACCAGGGTTCCCACCACAGCCACACAACAGCTTCCACACAGCCACTCACTCAGAAGCTCGTGCGCTACTAGATGTTCATAAACTAGTTTTACATACTATTACGTGGTAAGCACAGCTCACTCGTTATGAACTGAAACCAAATGAAATGCATTCCTTCACTTCAGAGTAACTGTTAATCTGTTCTTCAGGGGAGCAAAGTCAGGAAGAAGGCCGTTTTCTTAAAAAGGGTCATGTGCAGAAAATTTCTTCTGCCAAAATACCTTCTCAAACACAGTGAGACACAGACAAGCTATAACCTTACCGCACCTCGAAGCAAAGTTTGATTTATCACTATGCCTAAACAAGGAGGCTCACTAAGACACAACATTGTGTTAAAATCCCAAAACATTTAACAAGAGCAACTTGCCTCATCCAATACTATCATCTGGACATGCTCAACTTTTGCTACTCCTTTCTTGATGAGATCGAGAATTCTCCCAGGGGTAGCAATCACCACATGCACTGTAAGTTTAGAAGAGTAAAAAAATAGGTTAATGCAACTAAAACAACATTTCTGGCACTGATGGCCATGTTTGACACACACAGTTTGAGAGAATATAAACAGCACACAAACAGCTAAGAAGATATACCCCAGTCTGTTCTGTAGCAGGCAAACAATGACAACAAACAGGAATTCCCCCACCAGACTGTGAAAGCCACAAACAACCAACCATAGTGTAGCAGAAGTGCTCTGACCTGTATCATCAAGCCTCATTATGTCATCTCGCAAGTTGGTTCCTCCGGTTGTTGCCATCACTTTGGCACCTCCCATGTGTTTGCTGACTTGGATACAGATCTGGCTGACCTGCAGGGCCAGCTCACGGGTGGGAACGATCACCATTGCTGGAAGAGGAAAGCATAGCATCAGTAACACACTGCACCTGAAACACTAATCTTTAGAGCAAAGAGACATTTTATGAAAGCAACACTGCTATGGATTTGGAGTTCCACTCTGGATATCCTGAACAAGGCCTAGAAACTAGTTACAACAAGGCAAATTCCATGCAAGGGTTCTTCATCCCTTGATACTTCCCTCCACACTAGCCCCTCAGCTAGCACGTTCGCTTACTACTCCATTCCCCACAGCCAGAGAGTGAAGTCCAGAAGACCATTTCCATTTCAAGCTTTTCAAAGCAACCATGAGACTTTAAAAATTCCACCCCCACCCCACCCTCTCTCATGAACTTTCTTGGGAAGTACAAACAGATAACACCCATGCTGCCGAATTCCACTGACCAGTTTTAGTGACCAATACCATTACCTGGCTGCCGCTAAGAGAGATTCATCTCAACTGACCTTGTATATTGTCCTTCTTTAAGTCTAGCCGTTCAAGTAAAGGAATGAGGTAGGCTCCACTCTTGCCTGTTCCATTCTTCGCTCTAGCCAAGATATCCCTACCAGACAAAGCAATGGGGATGCTCTCCTCCTGAAATGCAACGACAAACCGCACATGAGCAACTGAAAGAGGCTGGCCAAATTTAACTCTCCACGCTAACAGTATCACTTTAAACCTGACTGTTTCACAAACAGAATATTCTGCAGGTACGCACATTGCAGACTCAAGACAGGAGGAGTTAAATCTATCAGTAAAGAGTTCACCAGCTAAACAACAGCTCTGCCTCCCATATCCCCCTTCAAAGTCTGTATCTTGCCTGGTCATAAGGGAACTGGGGATCAGGAACCATACGGGCAGTAAACCCACATTGACACATTAGGAAAAATAGGAAAAACTAGAAAAAAATGTGCAGAGACAGCGATAGCCACTGGCAAACTCCTATAGAAAAAGCTCCCCACCCATATCTCAACATCACAACCACCCCAACCTGTGCAATCCAAGCCTGCATGCTCCCATGATGCACTTCCCATAAACCCAGCAGTGTTCCCTTGAAATGTTGGGTAAACACAGCCTCCAGCACTTTGCACTTTACTGGTTTTACAGCAACAGCTGAAGAGTCCCAAGCTTCTTGGAGAGGTAGCAGGTGAGGATCTGTTCTAAAGCAGACAAATTCCCTAAAAGCCACAGCTTTCTAGTGCCTTAAGGAGTAAAGTGGCAGAGTTGTATCAATGACAACCCTCCAAAGAGCAATTAAAAGAGCTCGACCTCCCCAAGCCCTGCAGTTTATGCATCAACAGTTGTTAACAGAACATGCCTTAAAACTGAAAGCAAGATGGAAGGACAGAAAATGAAACTTGCCAAGATATTTATCTCTCTCCCACAATCTCCATTACGCTCCATCCAGATGCTTAGGATAAAAAAGCCAACACAGCGATGAAGCCATAGTTATCCTTCTGACAACTCAAGGCACACAGCCTTTGGTAAGTCGGTATTCCAGAAAATTTATACCACAGCCCTCTTCCCACTGGGACTACATATGTGAAGGATGTTCAGAACAGAAGATTAACACACTAATGCCTCCTGAGGGAAAAGGGAAACCTGGGCTAACATCTCCACAGCGCCAGCCAGCCCCATCACAGCATGATTTGGTGATTTAATCAGGGGTCAGCCACTCTCACCTTCTCTACAGGGCCACCACGTTCTACCATTCACAGCCTCAGTTTTCCCATATCATGAGCACCCAACATTTATGCATGAATAAGAAATTCAATATATTAATGAAAATTAAATGTCACTCTAAACAGTCTGTAAACAACCTGAATAGGAGATGGTTTTTCCCAGCCCATTTCAAAAATTCCCATCAGCAACTCCCGTTTCAAACAGTAATCTTCAAACTCGTTTCCTTTTGTGGAGGTCACGTCCTGAATAAACAGAAAAAGCACATCCGTAAGATTAGGTCACAAGACCACAGCTGTAGATTGTCTGACTCTGAGAGACTAACGATGAAGAAAGAAAGAAAAGTGCATTCCACAAGTGTAGAGGGGTTCCCACTCCTTTGTGCAGTGCCGCCATACAGCAGAGAAGGGAATACTGACTGCCCCATAAATACAATACTATGAGCAAACCCAAACACCTCTGATCCACGCTGTAATGCTACAGCTCAGGCAACCATGGGAAACTCTGCTTTTGAGCTTTCAGAGGGAAGCACCTCTCCCAAGCAGGTGCAGAACAGATTAATTCTTCATTTAAAACGGCAAAAGATGAATTGCTTCTGAATTTTTGCTTAGGACAAATATTTTGCCACAGCAGCTCCTCCCGCGTCTCTTTATTTAATATTTAGTCCCACAGTTCAACCATCCTTACCGAAGTTTTGATTCTCAAATCCTTTGGAGGGAGTTTTAAAGTCTTCTTCCAGTCATCACCAGGTCTGTAGCAAAAATACAATGAAAAATATTTTTAAGATATGTGTATTAATATTTTTATTTCACACTGTTATTTTCTCAGATACAGCAAAGAATGTTTAATATTTTCACCTCCGGAAAGCTAAAAGTGCCTACACACAGAAGCTCGAGTCTTCTCTGAGCTAAGCAGGATGCAACAGGCAGGAAACTATAAACAGAGAAAATCAGCAGTCTGCCAAGTGCACTGAGAATTTGTGAAATCTTCATCCAGTCGTGACTCAAGTCCCATTTGTAGGGCACTGAATCAATCCAGCGGAACACAGATTTAGAATAGAGCACTGGCTTAGTCATATGACAGAAACTGGCTATAATAAATCCACACAAGAATATTTCATCACTTCAAAGGAAAAAAAAAAAAAACCTCTTGCCCAGGGAACATCCATTCTTAATCCGTAATGCAAGAGGATAACAATGCTCTGGGGGAGAAAATTAAGCAAGCACACACACTCCACTTGTTGATCAAATGTTGTCTTTTGCTCTCAGTGAGATTTAGAAACCCGTTCCTTCTCAAAAGCAACTGCGCAGAAAAGTCCTTTTTTTCCCCCCAATCCCAGCAGTCATGAGTGACTTCTGACTCATCAGTTTCCTCAGAGTAACCCATTTTTAAAAAGAAAAAAAAAGAGGAAATGAGTTAGGCAAACTTTCAGAACCTGAGCATTCCATTACACACAGCTGGTGTTTCCTTCGCAAATAATTGAGTAGCAAAGTAAAAGTGAATGTTGTTCAGGAGGAGGAGGAGCCATGGCTCAGAAAAGGAAAGGAAGACACTCCCAAACCAGCTAAACATCTCCCAGACCCTCCAACCAGCACAGTCGCAGTTTATCAGCACGCTTCCAAACCAGCGTGGCGGTAGGAGGGGATCACACTGGTACCTCGTTACCCTAGCTCAAGCTAAGACGAACTAAAGCCAGACCGTTACACCGAGGAGAGCACACAGAGCTATTTAACATCAACAACAAAAGATAACCAACTTTAAACTGCTCACCACAAGAAAGCTACAGCAAACACCTGAAAAGCACATACAACTGGACTGAAACAAGGTAGCATTTCCTCCTCCGCCTTATGTTTCAGTTCAGTTCCTTCCCACTCCCCAGCTTCCCTCTTGTACTGCACAGCAAACAGGATGCTGCTGCTGCACAGCAGGCCACCTCTGAGAAGCGGCTACACCTACTGAAAAGCAAAGCATCAGTTCATCTTCACACCAAACACACTACAAAAATCACCGTCAGAGAGAAGACTGAGCAGAGGAATACAGCATTGTTTTTGTAACGTGCATTCCAGGTCATTCCAACCACCAGCACCATAAAACAGGAGAAAACCTGTCACAATGGGAGCCCCAGAACACTTTCGCACACTCCGACCGCAGCAGATGGTGCACACTTACTTGATAGCGGTGGTCATGCTCTGTGCTTGCTGCTGAGTGCCGTTGTTGATTGTGTTGGCGTTTTTCAGCGGGTTCATCTGTGGCTGAGTCTGTGTGCCTCCACCCCCAGGGCCGCCGCTGGGTTTGACGGGGCCTCGCAACTGCCCGTTCTGACTGGATAGACCCATTATAACAGGGTTCTCTGTTCTGGCCGTGCTCATGCTCTTCTCCTTAAAGATGTCTTTTTAGACTTCAAAACTTTGAAAGTCAGTACAGAAACTGTAATAACAGTTTATTAGACTCTCCAAAACGAAGAGATAAATAAGTCTTGCTCAATATATGAGTCCTTTATTGCAATGCAGGCAAGCACCTGTAAGTCACTCAAAAGTAAAGCAGTAACTTGCTCTGATGCACTGTGGATCAACTTTTTTTTAAAAAAAGCCCTCTAACAAAGTTGAGTTGTATCAGAATTCACTCGCTTCTACCTGAAAGAGAAGCAGACGAGAACAATTAGCATGTGCACTTTTGTTTATGTAAATCGCATCAGTTCTCTCTTTTTTAAGAATCACTTCTCCCCAGGCAGAGTACAACAGGACTCGCTTTGCTGCTTTCTCTGCAAGAATTATCAAGACATGCATCAAACCTTTTCCTCTTCCTATAAAGCTATGCCCACCACCTGCAGTCACCAAAGATAACTCTCTACGCAGCTGCACTTCCAGCAGCCTTCCAGCTAGTGACCACGTGACAAACACTACCTGCCCTCCCTATAAAGTAAGCAAAAATTACACAAACTGCTTTGCTGGTTCCTGAAATCACCCCACTCTTGGAACACGGCAAAGCAGCCCGAAAATACTAAGCAACAACATTACACACAGGTTTGTGACAGGAAACAAGACTACAACAGCCAGCAGACATTCCAGTTCGAACTGACGAAACTGATGATGGTGTTCCTCCGATCACCCTTTTAACTTTGGAGAAGGAAACAGAAATTACATTAGCTTTTTTAATTTAAAAATACAACAAGAACAACAAACAGCTTACCCTTCTCCAAACAAAAAAGTTAGTTTAACCATCTTATTCCAACTTTTTACTTGGTATCAATTTAACCCCATTTGAAATGACAAAACTACAGATACCATCAAGCAGCTTCCTGGTTTGTTAACTCTAAGTGACTGAGCCTGAACTGTAGCAGTGAGTAATCTACACTTACAGTAGATATTTAGCTTCCTGCTTAGGAACACATGACGTGACCTTCCAGCCCTCAGTAACAACTCTGATTGCGCTCAAAAGTTAACATTTGACACATGTGACCTAACACTGACCCTGTGTTGAGCAGAAGAGTTGGCAAAACTGTGAGGACAGAACACAAAGTCTGCACCTATATAAAGTAAGCACGGCTCAGAGCTGAAAACTCCTTAGAACGGCACCCGGGAGCCAAGGCGATGCTAGTCAAAACCTTTCAGAAGCAAGTTCTCATCACAGTGCATCTGCAGCTTCAGAAAACACAAAGGAAAAACCAACAGACAACTGTTTCCTAACTTCAACATCCACAAAAAAAAATGCGCATTTCCCCAATGAATAAAAGGCACACTCAAAAGTAATTCAACAGGAAGGAAAACGAACTCAGACCCTTCCCAGACTTCCCCGTTGTTGCCAAGCGTGCCAGTTCCAGCTTCGCAGGCAGCCTCCACAGCCCGCAGAAGGGGGGCTCTCCGCCGGTATCTCCCAGCTGCTGCCAAGCCCCTTGGATCGGAGATTTTTCCTGCCCGTTAGGAGCCTTGTAAACACCGTCGGAGCCGCACAGGCAGCTGGGGCCGCCCCGAGGGCCGGGCGCCACGGCCGCGAGGTTCTCCGAAGCCGGGGGAAACGGGATTCCTCGGTGCCCCCCGCCTCCCTCCGAGGGCCCCGCCGGAGAAAGCGCCGGGCCCCGCTCGGCCCCGCTCCTGGGCCGCAGTGCGGCGGCGCGGCCTACAGGCCTCTCGCCCCGGGCCCGGCGTCCTCCGCCCAGCCCCGCCGCACCGCACCGCCCCGGCTCCAGCAAAGGGGAGCCCCCGCCCGGGCCCCCACCCGCCACCTCCGGCCCAGCCGCCGCCGCCGCCGCCGCCCCCGCCCCACTCAGGCCCCGCCGCGCCGCAGGCCGCGCCCGGGTTCAGGGCCCCCCTCCCCGCCTCCGCCCCGCCCGCGCCACTCGGCTCCCGCCGTCCCGCCCTAGCGCCGCGGCCCGTCCTCACCGCCACCAGCCGCGCTCCTCCCTCGCCCAGGTATAAAATCCTCTCGCTCCCCCTTTGGTGCCTTGTTATGGCGACTCGACGCTCCAAGATGGCGGCTTCCTCCTTCCTCCCGTGCGCCCTCCCCCTCCCGCCGGGGCGCGCCGGCCCCGCCCCCACGCACGCACGCACTCACGCACGGCGCGTCACGTGACAAGGAGCCAACCACGTGACAGGGAGCCGCGCGGGCCTGGGCCCGCCGGGGACGACCCGCCATGTTGGCCTGGGTAGGGCTGGGGATGGTGGCGGGCGGTGCTGGGCCGTGGCGGCTCAGCCCGGGGCCGCTGTTTGCCAGGCACAGAGCTTTGTATACACGGGGGGATCGTGCTATCCTCACCAACAACGCAAAGACACCGGCGATTCCCGCACCACTTTGCAGAGAAGTTTTTATTCAGGTGTTTTCCCGAGATAGGCACAAAAAGACAGTTGTTTCTTGAAGGAAGGAATAAATCATTATGTTAAGGGAACGAATTAACTTAATCAAGAATAAGAATAATAAGAATCGAATCTTGGCCAGCTTGCAGTAAGAAAGAATATAATATATTCTATGTTTATATTCTATGTAAAGAATATAACAGGAGTTCAGCTTGTTTACTAGTTGAAACAAGCAACGAATCAAGTATTGTGTATCTTAAAGAAACTCATCTCTGACTGATGCCAGGAAAATGCCAAAACAAAGAGCAAACCTGAGCTCACCAAGAGGAAACAGTGAGGAAGGAGAGAAGACAAAGAGCATAAGGGGATTCTGAAAACACAAAGGAAGTCTGATGCGCAGAGAGGGTGATAGCTGTGATACTGAGTTTTATGTATGTTTTAACCAATGTAATAATGAGTTTTATGTATGTTTAACCAATGTTTCCTGCAATCTATATGACTATGTATGTTTAGAATCATAGAATAGTTTGGGTTGGAAGGGGACCTTAAAGATCATCTAGTTTCACCCCCTCCTGCCATGGGCAGGAACATCCCACTGGCTCAGGCTGCCCAAGGCCCATCCAACCTGGCCTTGAACACCTCCAGGGATGGGGCAGCCACAGCTTCCCTGGGCAACCTGGGCCAGTGTCTCACCACTCTCACAGTGAAGAAATTCTTCCTAATGTCCAGTCTAAATCTGCCCCTTTCCAGTTTACACCCATTCTCTGTCATCCTATCCCCACAAGCCTTTATGAACAGCCCCTCTCCAGCTTTCCTGTAGCCCCTTTCTGGTACTGGAATGTCACTATAAGATCTCCTCTGAGCCTCCTCTTCTCCAGTCTGAACAAGCCCAACTCTCTCAGTCTGTCCTGGTAGGGAAGGTGCTCCTGCCCTCCAATAATCTTTGTAGCCTCCTCTGGACCAGTTCCATATCCTTCTTTAGTTTAACCAGTATAAAAGTCCTGTAACCAGCCTCAATGGACACACAGATGAGGTGAAATAACTCCCCATGTGTCCAGCATCGTTATTTATTTATTAAAGCAATACCTGCTTAACAATCAAATTGGCATTGATTATTAAGTTTGGCCTTTTTCACGGCATCATTCTCCTCACATTGCTGCTGTTCCCCAGCTCCTTGCAGCCCACCGTCTCCCCCGCCAACAGCAGGAGTGTGAGGCATCCTAGTCCGGCGTAGCACAGTTGTCTCCCTTAGGCCTGGCAACCCCCTGGTGTGGTGATCCCACATATTCCTCCCTCATTCTCAAAGGACACGCTGTCGGCGTAGTTGTGTTTCGAAACCTGTGCTGCTCACCCACTGCGGGGCTGCTGCCGCATCCCAAGCAGCCATCCCCTGGCGCAGGGCTCCCTCAGAAGCCTCTCCTCTGCCCCACACATCCTTCATTCCTTTCAACACTTCTGTTCAAGCACAGCAAGAAAACAGGGACCGGTGAGGGCAGGTGGTGTACCTTCACACGGTAGCGGAAAATCTGCTTCTCACCTGTTTAGAAGGGTGCAGTGACTGCAGCTGTCTCGACTGCCCCGTGCCCGCAGCCCGCTGATGGGCATGAACGTAATTTTCTGGCAGCGGCTGCTGCGCCAGCCCTGCTGTGCAGGCACCGGATTTTCACCTCAGCTCTTCGCAGAGCTACCCGTCACGCTTGGCCATGAGGTGTAGAGGAAATAGTATGCTCTAAGCCTAAAAGAACAAATGACCACAGAAATGAACAGATTAGTAAATTTGATTAACATCTATGGGCTTCACAAAGCTTTACTTAGAGAGGTGTCTGGACCTGCGGGGATTTCTAGTAAGGGTGTCCCTTGGCGCAGAGTTTTCCAGAGCCTTTTAGACTGCCTGGGATGAGGATAGCTGTGGGTAAGGGTTTTTAGGGGAGACCTATATCTTCTGGGTCTTTTCTGGTACAGGACAAAGGAACATGAACTCCTCAAACTGTACTTTAAAAATCAACTTCCAGCACTACGAAAAGAAAAAAAAATGATGATAAGGCTAGATGCTAATCTTTACATCAATTAAGTCACTCTATGCCTGGAGCTCATTTGCCTTGCAAATACTCAATTGTTACATGCTGGGTCCCTTCCTACTCACTTAAGTTATTAACTCCACCCCAAAAAAGAAGAACTTTTGCTGAAACTGCTGGAGGAGAGACAGGTCCTACCCCTGAAATCATGGGGCCTGTCAGCTACTCATCAGAGACCTATGACCTGGTGAGTTGGACCCGGCTTTGCTTGTTTGAGAGGGTAACAGGGAGAGCTGGGGTGGGCCGAAAGACCTCGTTTCCATCCCCGTCTGTGTTCTCACCCTCCTGCTGGCAGAGGGAGAGTCTGAGTGACTTCTTATGCCGGTGCAATCACCCCTCGTGTCCCTTAAGTCTGGACTTGACCAGACTGCAAATAACAGCATTGTGCTTATGGAGAGCTGGCATAATGTGGCTGCAGCCGTTGTGATCCAAGGGTTCCAGGTATTCCCTTGGGAACAACTGCCTAATTACCAGGTCCTCATGTGCAGATAGATCTTCAGGTAAGCACTGAACCCAAGCGCTGTCCTTGCATGGGGACCGAGACCCCGGTCACTGCGCGGTGGCTCGCTGGGAGAGCTGGGCTGCTGCAGCCCCATTCTGTGCTGCTGGCCTCAAATCGTTCCCTGCTGCCCTGCTCTCTGCACAGCCAGCGATACAACATGGGTGTAGAACGCTTCTTCTGAGTTGGGCGTCTTTTGCACCAGCCTTCAGTGCTATAAATGACTGTGCACACAGCTTGCAAAGCTCTGGGAATCTCACCTGGCATCTTTACGGACCAGGAATGCCCGGGCAAAGCCAGCGCTGTTTCTCTGTGTGTGAAACCCCTACACGCTCTCCTACCCCCGCTTGCCTTCTCTGCAAACAGGCTGCCCCAGACGCTGCTGAAAGGGGAATATACAGAATATTTACAAGACGGGAATTTTAAAAAGAGGAAGGTAAATTGCAAGTACTTCTTCTAAGAGGGAGCAATGACGCTGTGTGTTCTGCCCCATAGTTCTCTCCCCTGTGTCTGAGAGCAAAAGGCAGCGCTGCACCGTGTAGAGTGTGTTGTGCTGTCCAAGGGGAAGCCTGTGGCAGCGCTACCATTAGCCCGGTTTTTAAATATTACAGCTTAGAATTTGTTTTTTAATACAGCGGCTCCCTGCAGGAGACCTCAGGTTTTGTTCAGTTTCTCTAAGGAGAGAAATGCTGGATTTAGTTTTTACCCATTTTTCTGTCCCTCCTTTGTCCTGTACACCAGGGAAGAAAGAGGAGATGTGGGGGACAAGCCCATTCCTCCTTGTTTTTTTCTGATTCATCCAGAATAAAATGCTTCATGAAGGGTGGTCGTTTCCTTTAGAACGGGTTTTGCAGAAGACCCTTCTGTCCTTGACCTCTGCTGAACCTCAGGGGCAGCACTACTGCTCGCTGACAGGTTAGAAGAAAACTCAGACCTTTTCTTATCTCCACGCTGGTTTGTTCCTCCAGCTGAACTCCCCGTTGGAAATCTGTCCCCACCACCAGAAAATGGCCAAAGCTGAAGCGTGCCGTCCGTGTGCCCACAGCGTATCACGTGCTATAGGCAAGTGGCTGCTTGTGGCAAAACTGCCTCATTTTTAACGTAGGGAAATTAAGCAGCAGTGGGATTTCTTCTTTGTATACCATACTTCCCAAAACCTTAGCTTAGCAACTGTATGTCTTCTAGGAATCAGTTTAAGTTACAAAGGAGGGAGAAACTTGGCTACTTGTGGGACTGCGTGATGACAGTCAGGTGCCACAGCAAGAACAGTAAAAGTTTTTACCTTTCCTCAGACTTCTCACAGTCCAGATTCCGTGACACAGGTTTCCCACCTTTGCCTCCTGGGTGCTTCCCTGGTTTGGCTCCCTCTCTAGAAGAGGCCACAGATCTCACTCAAGCCATGCCACGTTGGCCTCGGTGATGCTATACGGTGCTTTAATTTTATTCAACACTTGTGGTAGCAACCTACCCACTGAGGTTTGCAGAAAAGGCATCAGCGGTGTCCTGTCAAAGCAGCGGCACAAATATAGCCCTGTACACTCACAGAGAGGATCACTTGACCAATTGAGCAAGCACGGAAGGAAAAACAATGAGAATGGTTAAGAGCATTTATCTCAGCATTGCTCAGGGAATGCAAGCAAGAGCCTCACCTAAACTTTGATACCCTACAGGACCACTCATCTCTGTAATCTTGTGGAAGAGTAATGTACCCAAAATGACAAGCCCGTTTCTCCACAGCAAGAAAGCTTTGAGCACTTAGCCTTTCTCAGGTGCAGAAACACAGTCGCAGAAAGACCACTGAGGGCTCCACGAGGTCCCCAGGGGCGTTGGAGGCCACCTTTCGTTGGGATGGGAACGACATGACTCAAGCCATGCAGGCACCCACGCTGCAGTAATGCAGCATTTCCACAGGCATTGCTCTTATTCGGGTTTCCCAGTTCAGCAGCGGGAGAGGGAATGAGCAGAAGCTCTGTCAGTGACTTGTAGTGATGTCAGTTTTAAGGCTTTGGGAATGAGGCGTGCTTCTCCCAGCCCTGGCACTGACTATAAGGGAGTGACTCGCGTGGAAAATCCCTAATAGCGCAGAAGTTGCTTCTCTTCAGCAGCCAAGTGTTTTGATCACTGGCAGTTCTGGGGAACTGAGAAAAGCAGCTGACACGCAGAGACCAGAATAACTCTGAGATGTGGGTTAGAGGAGAAAAGGGATCCCTGAACAAAGACCAC
Organism: Cuculus canorus; assembly: GCF_017976375.1. NCBI lineage: Eukaryota > Metazoa > Chordata > Aves > Cuculiformes > Cuculidae > Cuculus > Cuculus canorus. The sequence continues at coordinate 4,088,052 of NC_071423.1, forward strand.
ACAGAAACGGGCTTCCCCGGCACGTGCTGGGCTGCTCAGTTACAGAAGAAGGCACCACTTTATTGCCCACCCCCAAATCTGGCCATAGTCGTATCACAGGATACTTGTGCAAAAGTTCCCTGGATGCACACTGCTGTCTTCTCCCATCCCAGAGCAGACAGCCATCTGCTTCCAGTCCTAGAAATGGGATCTGCATCAGAATCCCCAAAAGCCTCAGCTATCACACTCCGTGCATCTCCTACAGCTCTGGTCCGTGCCCTTCCTGTCTCAGCCTGGACTCTGAGTTTTATCCTCTTTATTTTTCTCCAACTCATCTCTGTCCACTCTCACCCACACTCACTGTGCTGCTCGGAGATGCACATGAGAGGACGCCTCAAACACAGCTCAGCGTACGCTTCCCCTGCCCGCGGCGAGTGGCTTACAGTAAGAGCCCTACCTGCCACCTTATCAGCAATCAGATGGTGTCTGATAGCGGCACTCAGCCTCCACACCTCCGGCTCCGAATGCAAGGGGATGCTGGAAACTGTTAGCAGCAAACTCTGAACTCAGCACAGGCTGCCCGTTTGTCGTGGATCCAGGGAACATTCCAAATCTCCAGCCAGCAAAGCCAGACACTTCCCATAATTTCCTTTTTCTAGTTAAAGCTGGAACGCCCGATGCAGGGTCTGGGTACAAAATATTTACAAGCCATGGGGAAAACAAACTGGGAGGGATTTCTAAAGGCTTTTGTCCTTAGCAGCACTCTCCAGAATCACGCACTGAATGGGAAAAAGAATTGTTCTCTGGGAATGAGAATGCTTCTCACCAAAGGCTTGCAGCCCCACCATTACGGAAAGACAGTTTTATATGTTTGAGGTTTTGGGCAGGGAGGAAGACTCTCTTTGGGAGGAAGCACCGCTGGGTGCAGAGCCAGTGGGGAACAGGATTGTGGCAAGAATGACTTGGGTCAGACCAAAGTCTGTCTGGCTTGGTGCTCTCTCTGGCAGTAGCCAAAGGTAGAGACCAAGGGAAGAGCTGGGCAAGCTTATTCTGCACCTTGCTTGCCCTCCTGCCATTACTCGGGGCCCACCTGAGCCGCTTGCCTGTTCTGTGTGTTCAGTAATGCTCCGTAGACTTCTTCCCCGTCAACAAGCCCAGGCTCTGCTTGGAGCTGTGCAGATGGTTTCAGCAGCACAGCGGTTCACAATGAGAGCTGCAGATGCGATGTCACCTCCTTTCCCCATACAGTTGTATGAGGTGGCATATCCCCCAAGGAAGGCTCCCTGAAAGAGAAGAAACACAAAGCCCCCTTCTCTAGCAAGGCACAACGCAGGACTCGAGGCTAGTCACGGCCATCGGGCTTAGCAGCTCATGGGGGGAAGCAAGAAAAAAACCCAGATCAGCTCTAAAACTCTTTAAAGCAGGGCTGGTATTTTTAGATGGGAACTTTGGCTGCGGAGGGAAGGAGCAGCAGGTGCAAACAGCTACAGCTGGCAGTGAAAGGTATGAAAGCAGCGAGCAGAGGCTTCCGCTGTGGTTGACACTGAAGTCTCAGCACGGGTCTCCAGAGACTGTGTGGGTGGGGGAGCTCAGGGCAACTGCTGCCGAGGGCTTCCCAGTTGTCTCTCATTTCTCAGCTTGCCGCAAGCCTCCTCTGCTACTCTTTTTCTGCATCTGAGCGCTTTGCTTTTGTCAACACCCAGCTCCTGCGAGGTGCCCGAGGCCTGCCGGAGCGTGCATTCCATCTGTGGGGCTTGTGTCGAGTACAACTGCAGGTTCAGGGCACTCTGGACTTGCAAACAGTCTCAGGGAGAAGACAGGCTGCTTGGCTGGCGAGGAGCGACAGCAGAGCAGCGCGAGTCACATCTGCAGTGATTCTATTCACTTTCCGTACTGGGTATCAGCCTGGGGTCTGAGTAGCATTTTCAGATTCCCTTTCCTGCAATAAATTCAGAACCACGAGGTTTACCAGCGGAACAGATTTCTCTTTACAGCATCCATCCAGGTAGCCACGGCACCACCGGCGCCTTGGAGGCGTTCCGTTCCTCCCGTGGTCTTTGAACAGCCACCCCGCACCTTTCTCTGAGCATATGGAAAGCAATCCCAAGCGTGACTGCTGCTGTGCCCACCTTGTCTTGTTCTGCCCCAGACAGTTCCGAGGTCTCTGAGGAGGAGAGGCAGAAGGGGACAGGATCAGTTGTCTGTGGTGAATCCTACCACCTTCCTACCTGACAGCAGAAAGCAGGCAGGGATGGGGATGGCCAGGGTCAGAAAGAGGTGGAAAGATCAGGAAAGCTGGTAGAGAAAGGTTCTGTGCTGCATGAGAAAGCAAAAGCCACCAGCCAGTAACTCAGTAAGAACCAGAAGATGAAACTGATCCTCTGTGGACACCAGAACAGTCACAATCTGGCTAGTTAAAGAGGACACAGTGAGCAGCCCTCGCTGTCAGAGGTCAGGACAACCCTCCTCACATGCTGCTGCACCTCTGGGACCAGGAACCAGAGGGGCCTCCCAGGTACTCACAGGCAGCATCTCCTCCTAATGCAGGTGGGCTGTGGGACACAGGGTCTGGGTTCTCACATCGAGAAGCTCCCCTCTGGTAACCAGACTCTCTCTGTTCCCCAGAGCCAGGTGGAGCTGAGCGGTTACTACGACGTTGACAACAGCACCCCTTCTTTGGAGGGCTACTTTTGCTTCAACCCCTCCTCATCTGTGGTCGGCAACCAGAGAGACCCTTTCAGAAAGGTCTTCATGCCCCTCATCTATCTACTGATGTTCGTGCTGGGGACTGTGGGCAATGCCCTGGTCCTGGTCATTTTAGAGAGGTTCAAGCGGTCTCGTACTACCACAGAAAACTTCCTGTTCCACCTTACCCTGGCCAACCTGGCACTGCTGCTCACCTTCCCCTTCAGCGTGGTGGAGAGCTTGGCTGGGTGGGTGTTTGGGAAGTTTCTCTGCAAGATCCTCAGTGCTGTCCACAAGATCAATTTCTACTGCAGCAGCATGCTGCTGGGGTGCATCGCCGTGGACCGCTACCTGGCCATCGTCTACGCCATCCACACGTACCGCAAACGCAGGGCTCGTTCCATCCACCTCACCTGCCTGGCTGTCTGGCTCTGCTCGCTGCTTTTGACCTTACCCGATCTTATCTTCATGGAAGTCTGGACAGACGACAGCAACCGCAGCATTTGCTATTTTCCAGAGGTTGGGATTGACGGCAACAACGTCTGGCTGGCAACTCGTTTCCTCTACCACACCGTGGGTTTCTTTGTGCCGTTGCTGGTCATGTGTTACTGCTACGTGGCCATTGTCCGGGCTCTGTGTCAGTCCCAGCGCCTGCAGAGGCAAAAAGCTGTCCGCGTGGCCATCCTCGTCACAGGTGTCTTCCTGCTCTGCTGGAGCCCATACCACATCGTCATCTTCCTAAACACGCTTACAAAGTTGGAAGCCTTCACCAAGAACTGCCTCCTGGAAGACCAGCTGGACACAGCCATCATGGTGACAGAGGCCATTGGCTTCACGCACTGCTGCCTCAACCCCATCCTCTACGCCTTCATTGGAGTCAAGTTCCAGAACGACTTCTTCCGGATCCTGCAGGAGCTCGGCTGTATAAGCCAGGAGACCCTGCAGGAGATCCTGGAGGTGACGAGGAAGGGCAGTGGGATCGAGTCTGACAACACCACCTCCATCTCCACTTTCTAGCTGGGAAAGGCCGCCTGCAAGCCTGAACCTCTCTGAAGAGACAGCTTCTACCTTGTGACTGAGCACAGGGTGATCAACCACGTGGCTTTGTCAGGCTGAAGGTGCAGCTTATTTCTTTTTTTTGCAGCTGGTTTTACAGCACTTTGAGTTCTGAGAGCGAGGGGACCCTTCGCCCTAGAGTGAGGAAAAGAGCTCGTTTGCATAATTTCTGTTTGTTTTTAGCAGGCTGAGAGGGAGCACGGTGTTTTGCTTTGCACCGTGCTTTCTGATATTTTTGCTCCACCTGCATCTGTGGGGCTTTCAGAGGTTTAGTGCATCCAGGTTTACACAGAACAACCCCGGGTGCTGATCTGGAACCCTAAGTATCCAGCAACCGCTCAGATCAAGGCTGCTCGATAACAATTTTGGTCCAAAATAAAAGCAACAGCTTTCACTATCATTAATAATTGCAGTGTGAGCTGGCATGCGGGGCAGCCCTCACAGACTGGTTCAACCTGCTGCCTCCAAGTAGGTTGTGTCACGCTGGGACATCACAGCCTGGCTCCGTTACATTTCCATCGCTAGCTCAGCGCCGTGGCCTGAACGGAAAGAGAGCCAGAAGCACCAGCTGTGCCACGAGGACACCTTAAAATCCACTCTATCATTCACCTTGCTTTTTAAGCAAAGTCAGAACAACGTTTGTTCTCCTGCTGCAGCAGGAATTTTGTGCCAAACTCGCTTCTGAAGTTCAGCCCTCAAGCTTCACTGTACCCAGGGCCCTGCTAAAAGGCCAGTCCTTACGGAAGGGGTCACATTAGAATCATAGAATCATAGAATCAAGGAATAGTTTGGGTTGGAAGATACCTTAAAGATCATCCAGTTCCAACCCCTCTGCCATGGGCAGGGACATCCCACTGGATCAGGGGCTCCAAGACCCATCCAACCTGGCCTTGAACACCTCCAGGGATGGGGCAGCCACAGCTTCCCTGGGCAACCTGGGCCAGTGTCTCACCACTCTCGTGGTGAAGAAATTCTCCCTAATGTCCAGTCTAAATCTGCCCCTCTCCAGTTTATACCCATTGCCCCTTGTCCTGTCCCCACAAGCCTTTTTGAATAGATCTCCTCGGAGCCTTCTTCTCTTCTCCAGGCTGAACAAGCCTAACTCTCTCAGCCGGTCCTTGTATGGAAGGTGCTCCAGCCCTCAGATCATCCTTGTTGGACCCATTCCAACAGCTCCATCTCCTTCTTACGTTAAGGATTCCAGAACTGGACACAGTATTCCAGATGAGGTCTCCCAAGAGAGGAGTAGAGGAGCAGAATCACCTCCCTCGCCCTGCTGGCCACGCTTCTTTTGATGCAGCCCAGGACACGGTTGGCTTTCTGGGCTGCGAGCACACGTCGGCTCAACTACATCAGTCCAGCTCAGGCAGAGACCTCAATAGATCCTTCTCAAGCTATGCTTCGAGGAGAAAACTCCCCAGGCGTAAAGCTTTTCTACAAAGAACAGTCCACCATTTCCTGCAGTGCCACATCTTCAAAACTGAAACCAGCAGGTAATGGCAACCGTGGTTGAGCACACACGCGCGGCAGAGGAAAAGCAGCTCACTGATCACGGTCGGACCGGTGAGCAAACCCGTTGCAGACAGATAAACGCGTCTCCAGCCCCAGTTCTGGTGGGAGCCGTGTTCCTGCACAAAGAAGAACCGAACAGTTGAGGTGTGAAGCCCTTACAGTGTTCACCAGGCGAAAAGAAAATCCGCACACAAAGTACGGGAGAACAGATCCCGCGTCTATTGTTACAATAGTCTTTAGTACTGGTACGTCGGTAAACTTTTAGAAAGTTTTGTTGTGAGCTGTGATTAACAGTTAAATAATTAAAGAAAGCATTCCCACATCCCGCGCTCGCACGAGGGAAGTGTCGCTTTTGCAGGGAATGCACGGAGGAGGTTGGTGGCCCTTTTCCCACCAGCGCTGCTGTTCAGCCGTGGAGCCCACACGGCTCCCGAGGGCCCTTCGGGAGAGGGAGAGGGAGAGGGAGAGGAGAGGAGAGGAGAGGAGAGGAGAGGAGAGGAGAGGAGAGGAGAGGAGAGGAGAGGAGAGGAGAGGAGAGGAGAGGAGAGGCGTGGAGCCCACACGGCTCCCGAGGACCCTTTGGGAGAGGAAGAGGGAGAGGGAGAGGGAGAGGGAGAGGGAGAGGGAGAGGAGAGGAGAGGAGAGGAGAGGAGAGGAGAGGAGAGGAGAGGAGAGGAGAGGAGAGGAGAGGAGCCCACACGGCTCCCGAGGGCCCTTCGGGAGAGGGAGAGGAGAGGAAGAGGAGAGGGAGAGGGAGAGGGAGAGGGAGAGGAGAGGAGAGGAGAGGGAGAGGGAGAGGAGAGGAGAGGAGAGGAGAGGAGAGGAGAGGAGAGGAGAGGAGAGGAGAGGAGAGGAGAGGAGAGGAGAGGAGAGGAGAGGAGAGGAGAGGAGAGAGGAGAGGAGCCCACACAGCTCCCGAGGGCCCTTCGGGAGAGGGAGAGGAGAGGAAGAGGAGAGGGAGAGGAAGAGGAGAGGGAGAGGGAGAGGGAGAGGGAGAGGAGAGGGAGAGGAGAGGGAGAGGGAGAGGAGAGGAGAGGAGAGGAGAGGAGAGGAGAGGAGAGGAGAGGAGAGGAGAGGAGAGGAGAGGAGAGGAGAGGAGAGGAGAGGAGAGGAGAGAGGAGAGGAGAGGAGCCCACACAGCTCCCGAGGGCCCTTCGGGAGAGGGAGAGGAGAGGAAGAGGAGAGGGAGAGGGAGAGGGAGAGGGAGAGGGAGAGGGAGAGGGAGAGGAGAGGAGAGGAGAGGAGAGGAGAGGAGAGGAGAGGAGAGGAGAGGAGAGGAGAGGATCCTCCAACCCCCGCAGCCCCCCAGGCTCCCCAAGCCCCGAGCATCGCATCCCCCAACCCCCGCAGCCCCCCAGGCTCCACCAGTCCCGAACATCACATCCCTCAACCCCCACAGCCCCCCGGGCTCCCCCAGCCCCGAGCACCGCATCCCTCAACCCCCGCAGCCCCCCGGGCTCCAGCTGCCCCTTGACACCTCCTGCATCCCATAAGAGCCGCTCCCACTCCAACAGAACCCCTCGCTGCATCCCCCGCGGGGTTCAGCCCCGCAGAAATTCACGTCCCCGACTGAAGACAGGCCCCGGGGTCAGGTTTTGAAATTTGTCTTTTTAATAAAAAGGCACCTATAAAACAGGTCAATACATTACAGGCAGCACAGATACCCAAAAACAAGCCTAAAAATTGTTTCAAATAAAAACCGATAAGATGTCTTCACATATTGTATTTATATATTTATATTTATATATATATTTATATAATGGTACAAAATGACTGGGGAAGCTTCTCCATGGGATGACAGAGAACAGGTCAGTCACCATTTACCTCAATGTGAAAGCTAATTCTGGGCATGTGATTATCTGACGTACTGAAAGATGCGGTTTCCCAGCGTTTGCTTTTGGTTTTTTTGGTTTTTTTTTGGAGCTGGAAAAAACATGGCAAAGTCATGGCTAAAACACGGGCGAATCTTTTACTGTGATCGGGTGGAGTCCAGTACACAGAACTCAAGCTGAGAAGCCGAGCAATAAACTACAAGACACGAGACTAGACACAGCTGACGGCGACGGGCAACCGGCCGATGGCAAACCCTGCCCAAGCCTAACAAGGACTGGCTGGTCCGGAGCTGCCGGAGAAGCTCCTGCCGTATTGCTGTTCACGGATGCGGTTGGGAGCAGCACCTGGGACACAGAGAGGGGTCTGGCAGCGCTTCTCCTCCCTGTTATTCAGCTCAAGGGGAAGGACTGGCTCCAGCGCAGTGCGATTTTGCGGAAGGGTGCCGAGCACTGCTCCGAAATCCCTAGCGTCAGGATTTCCCTTTTGGATCCGGGGCTGCTGAGACAAAAGGCTTTGCTTTATACTCATTTTTCATTAAAGGTTTTCCTCCTTCCGCCAGGCAGAAACAGCATCGCGCTGCCCCGTTCCCCCCAACCTCCTGGCACTGCCCAGCTGTGTGCCGGGCTGACAACACGCTGCCGGCAGAGCAAGGACCGCAAGCCCTGGGAAACTTCTCAGTTGGGCTGGGCGAAAAGGACAACAGGGAAGGTACGGACACACGGAGATCTCGGGCTAAAACAACAGCTGTCCATGGACAAACAAAAAAAACTTCCGTGTAGAAAATATTATGGCTTCAAAGGAACAGGACTGCTGGTGGGCAATGAGCAGGACTGGGGCTGGCACTGGTGTCTGGATGTTTGTAAGAAACTACCAGAAGCCAAAACCCCAAAGTGCAGCCAAGAAAAGCCGCAGCCTTGCAGGCAAGTCAAGCTTAGAGAGAGCTACATCTGCTCCAGGCACATCCTCCCACGTGAAACGCACACTCTGAAAGGATGGAGAACCCCAACACACCCGGTCCAAATCAAGCTTTGTTAGCCTGGACTGAAGATTATTCCTCTGCTCCAAGGCAGGGATGAGCACTTCCCAGGATTGTTCCCGTTCTGCCATCTCTGACAACGCTGCTCGCTCACATTGTACACAATAAAACCACACAAAGCGGGAGACCAGAGTGAAATCCTTTCCTTGAATCCAGACCCATGCTTCCCACCCAGTACTGCTCGCTACGGAATGCCGCAAGGCTTCAAGGTGTTCCCAACCGGACTTTGTGGCTCCATCTTCTCACAGATTAGAGCAACACAGCTGCTGGGCTGAAGCATCAGTACCCACCGGCCTCGCCGAACAGTTTGCAATGTGATAAAAAGTGTTGCCCTCGATGACCTCCCTTTGCAAAACCCCTCTCCTCCCTGCAGCAACACGTAGGGAAAGGTGAGCTCTGTTGTAAGAGAGGTAGTACGCGAAGTCTGGCTCTGCAGAGATAACCCTCCCGCTGGTGTTCCTCCAGCACTTGCATGCCCTGAGCTCTCCGTTGGATTCCCAGAGGGTATCCATGCTGGAAGGCGGCCCCATGGAGGTGCACCGAGACTGCGGCGTGGGAAGTGCATGCACATCGCCCCACCATCCTCTCCGCAAACGCAGGAAAGACCATCAGCATGGCGTGCAGGAAGACCTTACGGAGCACAGGGCAGGGAAGGTGAAGCGCATCCAGAAACGCTGGAGACGTCTGAACGACACGCTTCCGCCAGCCTAGGAATGAGGGGCTGCAACACAACCTCAACATCTTCTGTCTGGAGCAGACAACTGTGCAGGACAACTCTTGCACCGAGATGGAATATCATGCACGGGGAGAGGCCATTTCCAACATCTGGAGCTCTCCTGTACAGAAGGGCAGGGCTGCTGCCATAGCTCAGGGTGAGATGGAGTGAAGACTGCCAGTGGAACTCTGGAGGAGGAGCAGCAAGCATGAGGAAGACCTGGAAGAGCATTCAACGGCAGAGGTGGAGGGTGCGCAGCCCAGGCACGGAGGCCAGTGGGTAAAGGACTGATGCAGGAAGGCTGCAAAAGAGCAGGGTTCCAGCCAGCCTCCCCCAGAAGCACAGGAATGCATCGCCTCGCTCATCTCGGAGCTTGTCTACCCCAACACACCACATCATCCTACCCACAGGGGACACAGCGTGAAGGAAGAGAAAGAACTGGAAGCAACATGGCCAATTGAGACCTTTGGGTGTGTTATCATCTGTGAATCCCAGATCCTTGCTGTTTCTCTAGCCGGAAGGCCGGCATCCTCCCTGTCCCAGCCTCAGAACAGCACCACCCTGTATCCTGCGAAGCTGCGGCCTCTGCCCTGCTCCGGCTGTGTTTCAGTGGGGCCACAGAGCTGACGTCCCGGACGATCCTCGGTCGTTGGTCGTGTTCATGTACTCAGCAGAGCCTCCACAGGGGCCTAAGATCTGTGAAACTACACCCCGCACATGCAAACCCTTCAGACGCGTGAACAACACAGGTTTGACACACAGTCACTCTACAAGGGGATCCCTCAATGCCCTGTGTGCCCCGGGGGATCCTCCTGTCTCCCCCAAGGAGTTTTCAATCCTTGTACACTGTTGCCATAAGCATGTTTTTTGTTTGTTTTTTTTTTTTCTTTAAAACATGTTTTGAGGCTTCTATTAAAACACAGAAATACAGAACAATTAAAAACCAGCACAAGTTTTGCCTTTCCCAGCGACCTATTTACAACTAGTTCCAAAAACCCTCTTGCACATTTTGGTTGCTTAAAAAGAAAAAAAAGAGGGGGAGGGAAAAAAAAAAGGGGGAAAGAAAAACACTTGACGGAGGAAAACCATAAATGAAAACCTTACAAACTGCCACAGGGTCTGGATGCCCCGGGCCGCCACGCAGAGTTCAAAGTAACAGCCCCACTCCCAGCCCCCTCCACCCTCCCCTTCCCCCAGAAAGAAAGGAAAAAGAAACCCAATTCACATCAAGTTTACTGCACATCTGGTTTTCCGTGTAGAGGCGAATCCGATACGAAAAGCATCCCACGTGGTGTCCTCCGCCGGTGTTGGCCCCCAACCCTCCATGGAGAAAGGTTTCGAAGCGTCCGTGCAGGCCGGTGCCCTCCCTGCGGGTCAGAACGGCAGGTTGGCCATGTTCCCCGGCCCCGGGATGTAGCTCATCTGGCTGTCCAGGGAGACACTCCTCTGCCTCATCTGGTGCGTGACCATGAGGTTCTGCTGAGGCGGGGGCCCCATCAGCGAGCCCTGAGGTGACATCATGTGTCCGGTCTGAGCGTACATCTCCCCCGACACCGACATGCTCCTCTGCTTGGCCTGCATCAACATGAAATTCTGCTGGGCCATCAGGCTCTGCTGCGGAGACATCATGCCCTGGTGCATGCTGTTGCCCATCATGCCTTGCTGGGGCGGAATGCCTGTCCTGCCCAGCATGGGCACTTGTCCAGGATGGCACATGGGCATGCTGAGTCCGCGCTGCACGCCCTGCTGCCCGGCGGGGTTCATTCCCGGCCGCGCAGGTGGCTGCTCGGCCATCATGTTCTGTAGGTTCATGAGGTGGAGGTTGGAAGGCTGCGATTTGGGCGCTTGGCTGTCGCTCTTAGGGAAATACTGCAAGGTGCTGCTTGGCTTCTCCGATGGGATGATCCTGGACAGGTCGAACTCCGGGATGCCGGTGGGCGTGGGGCGGATGACCTCGCTGAGCTCGGGGTCGTTCAGCACCGACGCCACGCCTGGAAGCACGGGCGGGTAGGGCTCGCCGATCCGAGGAGGGATGTTCTTGCCCATCATGTGCTGCTGAGGTGGCATCTGGCCAGGTTGCTGGGAGGGAAGGTCCTCAGGCGGCAAGGGCATCCCTGGCGGGTAATGTTGCTGCATCCCAGGGCCACCCGCCCCACCAGGAGCCATGGGCATGCCTCCGGCGGGAGATGGCATGGCATTGTGGGGCTGCTGCATGCGGGGGAACACAAGCTGGTTGGAAGGAATCATCTGGGAACTGTTGGGCACAGGGCCGCACTGCTGGTTCAGGGAGTCCTGGGGTCCTGGGGGCAGCATCATGGGGTTCTGAGGGGGCACGCCCGGCCCCGGTGCACTCGGGTGCATAGGAATGTTGGAGCCCAAGGGATTTGGGGAAGACATCATGGAGGTGGGGGGCGGTTCGTGAGAGAGAGGCTGCTGACCAGGCAAATTCATTCCCATGGGGCTCTGAGAGGATCCGGGCCCCACAGAGTTCAAGTGCAGTTGATTCGGTTGATTCCCCGTCACGCCTAAAGAGAGCAAAAAAAGAGAAGAGTTATCTCTGCCCGCACACCTCTCAGGTTTGCAAAATCCACACCGTGGAAGCCTGCTGAGCACTCCTGGTCAGAGAGCCCTGGGCGTGGAGTGCGAGGCTCAGCAAGCAGCCGTGAGATGGGCTTGCAAAGCACAAATGTCAAGAAAAAGTGCCCCAGACTCCAGCTCCCTGCGCTTGCCAGCAGCAGCGAGTTATTCCAGCTTTGCCCAGTCCCACGCTGGATTTGTAGCTCCTTACAGCCCACTGATTTTAGTGGCTCTGCACGTTGGAACAGCCCAACACCATGATCTCAGCAGGGCTCAGCCGCCTGGAAGGCACCGTGGAGCGATCATCCTTCACCACCGGCAGGGTTAGCCAGCCGGAGAGCTCCTGTGCCCACACGACAAGCAGAAAAAAGCAGAAGAGTCGGCAGCCCAACGTAGGTGCTGTCTGGGAGGGAGGCCCAGGCTCATTGGCACAGTAGGGTGATCAGAGCCTGCGAGGGGCTCGGGTAGGAGGGAGCCAACGCATTTGCATACCTGCAGTCAACTGACTACTCAGCGGTGAAAAAGATCATTTTTCATTTTGAAAACTGCCAAAAATATTTATCAGACAGCTTTAAACCCCTAAAATCAAGTGGTACAGCACACTGGAATTCCCCACCAGCCTGGCTACCAAGTGACGAAAAACACTCATTTGCTTATTGTCCTCGCAAGGGCCACCAGTCAGCGGAGCATATCTGGCTGTTGCCTACCGAAATCAGAACTCCGCCACGCCACAGCCCTGCCTGTGCAGGCACCTGGGCTCCACCGAAAACACCAGGTTCCCAAGCCCTCCTCAGAACATCCCTGTCCTGCTGCACAAGAACACCAGGGCTCAGAGCAGCAGACCTGGGCCTGAGATGATGCCAGAAGCTATGAAAATCCAGAGCCAAAGCGTTCACACAGGGTAAACGTAGTTCTGAAAACTTCCAGAGCTTGTGGAAGTAGGATGCCTCAAATGCCCGTCTGGCTTTGTGTCCTTCCAGGCAGCGCGTCCAAGCCAAAAGCCAAGGGACAGCCTGGGCACAGGGCGGAGAAGTGAGCAGGCTGTTAGGAATGAGGGCGAATTTAAGCTCTTTGACAGGGCTGCCAGCGGGAGAGAAGGGTTTCCAAGGCCTGAGGCTTCAGCCGGAGCCTCAGGTCCGCTGGCAGCCACAGGACAGTCCGACCCCTCACAAGCCCAGCCCCAGAAGGGCGTACCTGACATACTTCCAGGTGGGAGCATAGGCCTGTCCGGCAGCAGCTCATCATCGGAGGTGGCGATGGTTTTGATGGCATTGTGGTAAAGCGGTGTGGAGCTAGGCATGGCATACTTGGACATCTGGGACATCATCAGTGAGAGGGGGTTCTGGGAGGGAGATGGATCTGGAGAGGAAGTAAAAGGCATGTTGGGATTCATGGTGCTGGAGGTGTTACTGGCTGGTGCGGAAGAGCTGCTCCGGGGCCCAGAAGGGAGAGAACCTGCAAGTAAGAGAGAGACCAGCTCAGTATTGCCTGTTCAGCAGGGCTTGCTCCTGTTGGACAGACACCCCATCCCCTCCTCCCAATGCAGCGACCATAGCAGGCTGCAGAACACAAAGCTAGCGCAGCCCAGCGCCCTCTGGACTCTGAGGAGGCTCATGTGGAGACTCTGATCCAGAACAGTAAGGAATTCTACTCCAAACTGCCCGACTGCCCAGCACAGACCCATCTTCTGCCTGTGTCACACAGCGTGAGCCAGGGTTTAAATGAAAACTGCTTGCTTCACCCTCCCGTGTACCTGAAAGCCCTGTTTGGACTCCTGGGGAAACACTTGGTCCATAGGACCTAAAGATATGCACAGGCACGAGTGCTCCCCACTCCTGTGAGAGCAGGAGAAACCCTGTCCTCACACCCACCAACACTGAGCACGTGCACGCACGCGCACACCAGATTCCCAGCGTACCCTGATCCAGGCCTCCCATGGAAGCAGATGAGTTCATGCTGAGTGTCTGCTTGCTCTGGTTGACTCCGGGGCTGGGCATGGTGGCTTTGGGAGACGGCACCCAGCCAGGGGAAGGAACAGCCATAGACGGGGACTTGAGGCGGCTTGGTGAGCCAGTTGGAGAGCGGACGTTAAGCGAGGAGCTCATCACTTGGGGGGACTTGAGGGGTCCGGACTGGTTTGAGGGCGGCATGCTGACCATCTGTGAGGGTGTCTGTGGGGACTTGAGGTTGGCAGAGGGGGAGGTGACTAGCGGCGAGTGCACCTGGCTGAGGGTGGGTGACTTGAGGTGGCCCATGCTGGGAGAGTTCATCTGGCCGATGTTGATGGTCAGGTCAGAAGGCCGGCGGCCCAGCCCTCGGGAAGGTGCCGGGTGCATGTTGGCCAGGTTGCCCCCTTGCGCAGGAGTGGGATTGGAGGCCGGAGGCAGAGGGATGTGGCTAAGCCTGGTGGTGCCACTGATGCTCCCAACGGGCATGGTGCCCTGCTCAGGGCTGAAGAGGTCTGAGCCGCTGCCCATCTCCTGGGGCATGTTGGGGTAAGGCCCTTGTCCCCCTGGGAAGCCTTGCTGTGCTTGGCTGGGGAACTGGGAGGGAATCATCATCTTCTGAGGTCCCCCCAGCATTGCACTGCCATTGCCGTTCTGAGCCCTTGCCCTGGCCAGCTCCTCGGGGCTCATGCCTTGGTGGGCCATCATATCGGGGCCCCTCATCTTCTGCGACATCATCATCTGCTGCTGGGGGGTCATCTGGACATTGAGGTTCATGTTCATGTTCATGTTGACGTTCATGTTCATGTTGAGGTTGCCAGGGCCCATGGGTGCCTCCATGTCCCGAAGGCCCGACTGACCCATAGGGGGGCTCAGCATCCCCCGCGTGCCTGCGAAATCCATTGCCATCGGGGCACTGCTCAGGCTGTCCCCTGTTATCTGCCCAGCAAACATGGATGGATCCATCTGCCTGTGAGCCTGTATCATTCTCTCCATGTCCATGCCCTGGCTCATGGAGTTGCCGGACATCCCCATGGGCCTCTGCATTGCCACTGGGCGCTTCTCCATCAGCTGATGCCGCAGGATCTCCTCCCTGGCACGGGGATTCATGAACCTTTCTGGATCCCCTTGCCCTGATGGGTAGGGCAGGGTGCCTTGCGGAAAGTTCCCGGGGCCTCCCATAGGAGGCATTTCATCACTCCATCCCATGCCGGGCCTGACCGGCCTCTGCATGGCATTCATGGGCCCGAGTGCATCCAACGGCATGTTCTGCATCCCTCCGAAGCCAGAGACTCTCTGCATTTGATTCCCAGGGAACCGCGGCCCTGGGAAGGGTGGCCCTCCCCGCAGCTGCATGGGGTCCTGCACATCCATGGGTCCCCGCAGCTGGCCACCCATCCCTGGTGGCCACTGCTCGCCGGGCTTGCTGTGGTAGGGTGGCGGCGGCCCACGCATCATCATGCTCCCCATCGACTGCGGCATCATGATCTCCTGCATGGGCCGGCCGTGGATGCTGATCTGCTCCTCTTTCCGTCGCTTTTCCTCGTAATACTCTTCCTGCAACTTCCTCCAGGCCACTTGCTCCGGTGTCAGGCTGTCCTGGTTCAGCCGCTGCATCATCATGTTCATCTGCTGCCCCATGTCAGCGCCCGGGTGGTGGGGCACCTCGTGTTCCAGGCCAGGCCCACCAAGGCTCTGCGTCTGGGAGATCATGGATTGCAGAGGCTCTTCATACTTCTTCATGCTGGTGGGGGGCGCCGGGGGCTGCGCAGGGGGAGCCTGCGGTGGAGGCGCAGTCCCACCCTCACCTACAGTTTGACTGGACTTCATGAAGGGCTCAGCCTCCCCGCTGCGCAGCAGCAGCCGCTCAATGTCCCGCAGGGTCTGAAGAGAGCGCTCTCGGTGCTCCAGCTGCTCCTTTGAGAGCCCTTCAGAGCTCATAGGGTTCCTGGGGCCCAGGGCTGCTTGCCCGTTCCCTGGCATCCCTGGACCTGGGCCCTCCGCGAGGAGGCTGGAGCTGGATGTGGCCGAGGAGTCCACTTGCCCAGGCTGCATGGCATTGGCAGAGGTGGTGGGTGTGTTTGAGTGATTACTTCCAGGCTGGTTGCTGCCACTGTTGTTTCCCAAAGAGTTGGGAGTCAGATCTCTCCGGACATCTTCGCTTGTCCCTTCCTGGGGGAGGCTGCTGGGTGCAGGCAATGGTGTCTGACTGATGGTCTGAGGCGGAGGCTGCGGTGGGGGAGGCTGTGGTGGCGGCTGACTCGCTTGAGGTGCCGGTGGCTGGGACTGTGGAGTGTTGGCAGCAGGAGGGTTAATTGGAAGCGGCTCAGCAACCCCCAGCACTTTAGGAGCTGGGGCCTGGCAGAGAAGGGAAATAAAAGTGAGCAGCAAAACCCCCAGGTAGGTGTACCTTCCTGCACCCTGCAGGAGACCCCTCTGTCCCAAAAACACGCCTCGTGGCCACCCGCCTTCATTCCTGGCAGGGGGAGAAGCAGGCCCTATCACGCGTCCTAGAAACACAGTCAGGTACGCTGCTCAAGCGGCTGCAGGGCCACTTACAGTGCCTCATCCCAAACTTCTCACCGCAGACGGCAGCCAGGCCTCACTCCAAAAAGGTTCCCCAACAAAGCAGCTTCCCACCCCACCGAAAAGGCATTCTGACAACTCCTTCCTCCACAGCCGACCCATGAGCTGGGGGAGAACGGCCAGGCCAGAAGGGAAGGGCCAGCAGCCAGCAGCACTCGCTGACAGCAGCAGTTGGTTCGTAGCTGGAGTACCTGGTCTAGCTTTGCCCGTGGGACGTTCTGCTGATGGTAGGCCAGAATGGAGTCGGCTCGGCCCTGCAGGACAGCTTCTGCAGCTCTGGGGAGAGAGCACAAATTGCTGGAGAACAACCATGGTGCCCCATCCCACCCATCCCAAGCCCTGAGTGCCACCTTCACTCTGCACTCCTGTGGGAAGTGGGAAATCTCCAGAGGTCACCAAGAAGAGGGGATGCTCTGAGTCCTTCCACTTGTCCTGCACAGGCCCCAGTGAGGATCTCCAGCCGACAACTGGCCCTGGAGTTCCTGTTTCCCCGTACCCTGTGATGGGCACTTGGCTCTGCCTTGTGCCTCCAGCCCTGAAGCAGCTGTCACCAAGCAGCTCTGGGTTCTCCCACCTCCAACCTGTGGTGCAGCAGAGCTCTAGAACCCAACAACCTTGCTAAGTCCCTGCAGCTGACACGGTGCAGGACAGAAAGGAGGAATCAAGCGGAGAACACCGAGTCTTACATGGCAGTCCCCTGCCACCCAGCCCCTGAGACACTTCCCAATCAGACAGCGCTCTGTTCTGCTTCGGGCGAATCTTTCTGCTGGATGCTGACGAGATGTATGTGATGGCCTGTGCCGCAGAACGCTGTGCTGGGCATCGCTGGGAGGAAGCGAGTGTTTAAAACAAAGTTTGCCCACCAGCAGCTGCCAGCGAACTGCCTGAACCAGACGGGGGACCCACTCTGTGCAGTCAAAGCGCCATGGATCTGCCCGGCTGCCCTGTGCTTGAGCGCAGCGGGCAGGTGGGACGGATCGCCCTGCGTCAGCGGAGGACAAACGGCAATTACTACTTACGTGTTAGCAAGGTGTGTTGTGAAGACGTAAACGAAGTGTGAAGGCTGCTTTCCTGTCCCACTGCCTCCGCCTCCCGTGGCGTCCGACCGTAAGCTGGGGGCAGCACCATGAGGCACGCTGGAAGCACCGCTCTCGTTCAGGCTGGGCAGCGGGTTGGACCCTGGGCCAAGCTGCGAGGCCGTGGACATCGCAGGATCTGCTACATTACAATCTGCGGGAGTAGAGGAGAGGAGTTATTGCAGGCAGTGCAGCAGGACGGCCCAGGCGGCCACTCCACCTGCACCACAGGACGGCAGCGGTGGAGCCAGAGAGTCAGGGATGGGGTCCGCAGGGTGGGCACAGCTCAGGCAGGGCAGGGGCCTGCGGCTGAGCCAAAGGCTGTGGCTGTGATGGGGCTGTCGGTGGCAGTGTCCGGGGCTATGCCAGGGGCTGTGGTTGTGCCCGGGACTGTGCCAGGAGGCTGGGGCTGTGCAAGGGTTGTGCCAAGCGCAGTGGCAGTGCCAGGGGCTGTGCCAGGGGCAGTGTTCGAGGCAGTGGCAGTGTCCAGGGCTGTGTCCGGGGCTGTAGCAGGGGCTGTGCCAAGTGCAGTGGCAGTGCCTGGGGCTGTGTCCGGGGCAGTGGCAGTATCCACAGCTGTGCCAGGGGCTGTGGCAGTGCCCGGGGCTGCGCCAGGGGCAGTGTTCGAGGCAGTAGTAGTGCCAGGGGTTGTGCTAGGGGCAGTGTTGGAGGCAGTTGCAGTGCCCAGGGCTGTGGTGGGGCAGTGTTGGAGGCAGTGGCAGTGCCTGGGGCAGTGTTCGAGGCAGTGGCAGTGCCCAGGGCTGTGGCAGGGGCAGCATTCGAGGCAGTGGCAGTGCCCAGGGCTGTGCCAGGGGCAGCGTTCGAGGCAGTAGCAGTGCCCAGGGCTGTGCCAGGGGCAGCGTTCGAGGCAGTAGCAGTGCCCAGGGCTGTGCCAGGGCCATGTCCCGGCTCGCCCGCAGGTGGCAGCACCCGCCCGGCCCGGGATGCTCTCGGTTGGAGGGGCCACTGCTAATGGTCGGCCGTTATTAGATAACATACCTCATTAATACTAATAAGCTTCGCAATGATCTGTGCCTTCCTCCTGCCTGGCTCCTCTCTCACGCACACACACACATCTTCCCAGCCTCTCCCAGCGCTGGAACAACTGCCCTCTGCGCAGACCCCCTGGCACCCCAGGGAGGGGACACCGCGGTGCTGCCCGCCTCCAGCCCTGGTCCCAGGGCAGATCCCGGAGCAGGCTGTGCCAGGGCAGTGGCACTGCCCCTTCCGGAGAAGCAAAGGGAACATCCCAGAGCAGACACCATGGCACACCAAGGCCACCCTCTGCGTGGCTTCACACCCCCATGTTTTCCACCGGCTCTGCAGGACCTTGCCCTGTTCTCCCAGACATTCTCCCTGTTGCCATTTGATAATAAACTGGATTCTAGATACAAAACATCAGCGTTTTGATGCGTTTGGGAAAGACCTACTGTTTGCTGCTCCACACTGGGCCAGCTCAGCCCTGCCTGAACCCCGAGAGCCTCTTCAGCCACCGTTACCTTTAAAGCACCGCTGTGGCGAGCCGGGGGGATGGCCTGGCACAGGCTCAGCTGCTGCGACCAGCGCAATGCGCGTCGCACAGTCCGACTGCCACTACGACCAGGGTAGGTGTGCTTAACCAGATATAAGCCAGGCACGTGTTCAAGATGGCAATTCTGCCACTGGTGTGGCTGCAGCAACGTCCAGCAGAGATACCCAACCTCAGCACCTTCCCCTCCAGCATCTCGGCACCTTCTCCACAAAATAGGTCCCACACCTCAGGGCACGGCCGCAAATACTCTCACCACACAGTGACCACCAGCTGCCATAGCCACCACGCCACACACCTGGCTAAGCCAGCATGCACAGGCCAAGCTGGAGGTGCTGGTACCATCTTGATCTGGCTTTATTCAAGCATCTGAGCTGGTAAGGAGGTAGACACTCACTGTGTGCACTGCTGATGGGCTTGTCGTCCTCCTCGCTGTCTGGCCCAGAGCACCATTCGTCTCCACTGTACGGCTGCTTCCTTTCCAGCACGCACCGCCGCTTGCTCCGGGGAGCCACCTCACCTGCGAAGGGATAGAGACATCAGAAAAGCTGAGGAGACCTGGCAGGGGCTTGGAAAGCTGGTGTTAGTGAGGATGTACCAGGCGAAAAGCCCTATGCCAACATCTGCGCAGCCCTGGAAAAGGTCCTGAAGCATCTGCTCAGTCTGGGCTCCTTGCCTTTGTAGCCAGACCCAGTGAGACACACCTGTGAGCACTAGCATTTCAGAATGAGATGTGTTTCTTACTGTCTGAAGGCATCTGCAAATACAGAACACATCCAGCTGCTCTTCCAAACCAAACTGCTCTTTGGAACCCCTACACTTAAGGGGTTTGTGATTTAGCAATTCAAACCTGAAAACAGGGTGGGAGGGCACATTCACGTCCTTTGTAGGAACAAGACAGGCTCTGTCCTTCACAGGCATCAATCAGGCAGGGGCCTTTATGTCCTCTGTAAACCCAGATCCCCCCTCCATTTCTCGGATGAAGAGAAGTGGCTTGCCTAAAGGCACCCAGGAAGCTGGGGAAAGGATAACTTCCAGTCCTGTGCTTTAACTAGAATGTAATAGTCTGTCTTCTCTTTTCAGATCACCTAGTGGTTTCCAGGCTGTATTCACACAATCTAGCAATGTGCTGCAGCAGGAACGTAGGACGTTTGGGTGTTCCTGATCAAGCCATTTCAATAACTTGTCTCTGGAAGCCTGGGCTGCAGGCCAGTTCCGTGATAAAGCTACGAACGCTTATGACTGGTGGCATACAGTAACCCCCAGGGCAATCAGGAGAAAGCTCTCAGGGGCAGGAGGTCTGTTGAGGGACATTCTACCCATTCCTCCACAGCACGGCTCTGGCCTAAGAACCTGTGAACCCAAACACTTCAGGGCACGACCACAACAGCAGCTCCGTTTTGGGGACCGCAGCTTCGGGTGGCTGAGTGTGAGTCACGGTTGGAACCAAGGGCAGGGTTGGAACCAATTGGGATTTCTCCAACAACCCCCTGCAAGATGCTCCCATGTCCCACGCAGCCATTAGGCACAGAGCTCAGTGGAATGCAAGAGGCCACAGGGAAGCCTGATGAGGACAGGGAAGCCAGAGGGTTTGGAAGCACTGACTCAGCCCTTTTCCAGAAGCCACGTGCTGTAACACAAGAGTCATCCATTGCTGACGAAACCACAGAACTGTTCAGACAGCGACCCTCACCGCACCTCCTCACTAACCACGGCTGAGTCGTCGGGCAGCTGCAAAACACCACAGAGGCAGCTCTTTGCCAACAGCGAGGAGACAGAAAACAACTCAGTCCCAAGTTGAAACTGCACATGGCAAAGCAGAGGCATTCAGTGCAGTTGCAGCGAACCACGCTCTTGCCTCAGCAGTCCATGAAAACTTGAGTCCCAGATTCTCAGTGTAACAAACATCTTATGGGATGAAATGTAAAGACAGTGCTCAAGCACTCTGGTCCCAAAAACGTGGATGTGACAAGCAGTGATGCAAAGATGCACACGCAGCCAGGACAAGCCCGGGCAGAAGCCACAGCACAGAAACCCAAGATGCTCACAGCTGCTCTCATCCCAGGTCCTGCCAGGACGCTTGGAGCAACTGCGAGGAGGACGTGCTGAGGCAAGGTTTAGGAGAGTATTACCTTTTGATTCTGCGTCCTGTGAAGGGGTGCTGGCTTCTCGCTGTTCTCCGGAGTCCACAGAGACGCTTCGTTCCCGTTTCACCTTGCCCTTCAAGGAACTGAAGTTGGGGACAGCGTTCTGGCTGTTTTTCAGTCCAGAGTTGCCAGGGGAGATCTGAGTGGTCTTGCTGCCATGGCTGCCTGCCCCCACACCCTTAGAGCCCAGGTTGCAGGTGGGTGCTTGGCTCACGTTGTGGTGCTGGGCCGGGGCACCGCTGCTGCCTGCCTTGCCATGGCTGGGCAGTTTGTTGTCAGGGTGCATTGGTTTGGCTAAAGCTTCCCACAGCTCCAGCAGAGGGAGCGCCCGGGCCCTTCGGTCACAAACCTGCAAGAGAAGAGGGCAGCCAGTGATCATGGTGCCCCTCGCGTGGGCAGAGCTACCGGGGGTGATGCTTGGTTGCAGGGCCAGACAGAGCCCGTGGCGAGGCACAACCCAGAGCCGCTTGCACTGGGAATCAGCCTTGGTGCCCTTCAAGCTAAGGATCCACAGCTGGCTGCACGCAGAGAAGCCACAAACTCCCACCCAGGCACAGTAGGTTTGCCAGTGCTCCAAGGCGCAGGCACGGACACGACAACCCTCGTTCCTGAGGCCATGATGGGAGCGGGATGCTCCATGCCAGCCTGGTCCTTCAGCAAGCAGAAGGATCCTTAGAGCTAATTCACAGACATTCCCAGAGCTCAGACAACACTGACCCTGAAGAGAAATCCGTGCCCTACAGGTTTCAGAGACCCCTCTGCTGCTATATCAGCTTCCTCTGCTCTGCAAAACACACAGAAGATGACAGAAAATGATCTCTTGATGCAAGAGAAAGCTGAGACAGGGCAGGGTAGGACCAAGAGGACAAGGAGGCGGTGGGCTGCAAGGCACAGGCAGAGAAAGGAGAGCAGGCACTCATCAACCAAGGGTATCCCTGCCTCTCTTGGGGCCCGAGGGACCACAACAGCTCCCGCTCCCAGGCCCTGGGTGGGGGAGCGTCCACTTCAGTGGCAGCTCCCAGCCCAGTGGGATGATGCAACGCGCCACAGGCCTGCCGGGATAGCAGGGAGAGGCTCCTGCTCCAGACCCAGCCCAGCTTTCTGAGAAGCCCCGCAGGCTGAGGCAGAGCTTCCAGGGAAGAGGCAGTTGAGGGCAGAGCGCAGGCTGCTGGGCTGGAGGATGTGCATGCAGCAGAGCAACGCTGCAGCAGCCCTCCTTGCAGATCTGTTTGCCTTGGCAGACTCTCTTCGGCTCACACTGGGATTCTTCCCCTCAGAGTTCTGCACAGGCCTTACAGATGACTGGGATGCAGCTCCATGGTACCTGAGCACATCGCGTGTTCGGGTGGGCTGGTACCAACCCTCAGTTCACAGACAGCCCTGGCAGCCACAGGACACAGCCCTCCTGGCCTACCAGTACCTCCAGCTTGCCTGAAATGTGGCACAGGGACATCAGCCAGACTCACTTCTGCAGTACCAGAGCAGGCAGGGGATGTCCCTGACCCTCACACATGGCTGTCACACACCGCCTCCCCCTGGCTTCACCTGTGCTCACTGCTAAGCCCTCAGAGACAGTCCCAGCGCAGAGACGCACACCCTTGTGAGAATGGCTTCTTGCTTTCTTCACCAAGAAGACATCACTCTTCCTGCACAGGGGCCCCCAACCCTCTGCTGCAGCCTCGCCGCCCCAGCCTGTGAGCCCAAAGCCGCAGAGACCCCACTGCCTGTCAGTCTTTCTCTGCTTCTTGGGGAGCTGGAAGGAAGGGGAGAAAACTGTGTGTTTGTGGAAGCTGTGCTCTTACTCTCTGTTTGCTTACGTCTGTGTGACACCCCCACGACGCACTCAGGAGCCTTTCCCATGCAGAGGCAGAGACATTTCCCAGCACGCGGGGGTTACTGGGCCCACGGGCTGCTCCTCCCATCTGGACCGAGCAGGCCAGATGCCACGCACAGATTTCTTTTGCCACCCAGGGAGAGGAAGCACCGGCTCCCGACCAAATTCCGCATCTCTGAGCAGCGCCACGAGAGCTCAGCGGCACTGCACACGAAGGCGGGCCCGAAGACAAACCGTCAGCAGAAGCCAAGCGCTCGCTCTGCGAGGGCAGAACACCATACCCAGAGCAGCACGCAAGCAAGGAGCAAAGCACGTTTGGCAGACCCGTAATCCTTGGAAGACGGCGATCGCCAGAAGGCGCAAGCTGCACCTCGCCACCCACCGCCAGCAAGCTCCGTGCCCAAGGGATGCCTCGGCACCTGCGAGGCAGGGCTGAGCGCTGGCTGGCATGCCCAGAGCAGCCCGCCCAGGCACTCCTGGTTAGTTAGTGGGATCCTTCGGGCATAGCTTGGCCTATCACCGCTTCCTAACCAGCAAGTTGTTAGTTGCTCCCTCCTCCGCCTCCTCCCCACGCACCTCGGCGAGGGCTCTGCTCTAGCCTGGAGGAAGACGGTGAGCCACAGCGCTGATTAATTTTCACAGCACATAAGGGAGTTGCTAGCCCTTTAAGTGTCAGCCAGTCTCGCTCGCTCGCTCTTGTTCTCCGGGGACCTATTAATAGCAGCTGGAAAGATCACATCACTCTCTGGATATTTATACCCCTCATTCCACACCAGGAGAGATTTATGTCAGAGCTGCCGTCCCAGTGCCTGCCCAATTGCTCTGTCAAACCGCTCGCAGGGGGAGGGGAGCGGGGAAGGAGACATGGAGAGGGCAAGCGGGGAGGAGGAGAAGGTCCATATGGCACCAGCTGCAGCGCTAAGCACACACGCTGCCCACAGCCGCTGGCTGGCTGGCCGCAGGGAGCCTTCGGTCCCGCTGGAAGAGGCTGCTGCCAGACAGCATTCCAGAAAGCAAGCCCTGCAGCAGCTCCCGCCGCTGGTGGCCCAGAGCCCCCGCCTGCTGCGCCGTGCTCGGCAAGCTTCGCAACGCACCGCACCACAGTCCTGAGGGTCACACACCGACTGACACCAGGGTGGGAATGCACCAGGCAAAGAGGTGCCACCGCCACCGTCCGCATCCACGATGGGCTGGGAGAGGCAGGTCTGCCCGTAGCTCATCTGCACAGAAACAACGCTGCATTCAAAACAGATCCAAACACATGAATGCGCAGCAGCATTGCAGCACAACCCTTATACAGCAGAGCATGGGCATGCGAGTGCCCTGGGGAGGGAGGAAGAAAACCAGGGCCTGGCTAGGACCACACCTGCAGAGGCCAGAGATTAACGCTGGAGATGCGCCCCTTGTCCCTCTGGTTCTCAGGTCAGACTGCAGGGAATACACGGATAGATCCCAAAGGACCTGGCAGCTGCCACAACGACATTCTGACGCTGCCTGCAGTGCGAATGAGCCTCGTTGCCTGCAAGGTCCCTCCAGAATGTCACACTTCTGGGGCATCCATGTTATCCCTTCATTTTGGGAGCAGGCTAGTGCTCCAGGGAGGACATCCAATGCCTTGCCTCAGCCAGCAGCAGGAAGGAAAACCACCCTGAGATGACTGGGGGCCCTGGCTCAAACCTCGTGAAACCCTTCTCTTCCAGCCTTGACCGAGACTGACCGTGCTCCCCTTGCAAATCCTAACGGGAGCAAGGCCAGGAGCAGCTGCCTGTGGATTTTGCTCTGCTTTCGGGAGTAGCAACAGTTGGATCCTGTTGCAGATGCATAGCGGGGATCCACCCCGGCCTCCCATCTGCTGGGTCGCAGCACGCCTATAGCCATCTCGATTGCCATAAGCTCCTCGCACACGCCCCTAGATTCCATCCAGATTCCGGCAGGCAATGCCACACATCTGTGCCGCAGAGAATGAATTAGAAAGGAGATACACTGACACTGGCAGACAAACAACCCAAAACATCTTGAAAAGAACACAACAACAAGGAGATTGCACAGAAATACAGTCTCCTTCTTCAGTTTAGCAACACACCCACTCCAGCCCAGCAGCTTCAAAGACAATAGCAAACTGAATTCCCAGGGGTTATAGCAAGGAGCCGAGACTCCTGGCTTCTCCACCGGGCTGCCACCGATTCCACGAGCGCCCCTGCACAAGATGTGCTCTTTCGGGATGCTTCGACTCCTCTGTCATTAAATGGGGGACAACCCAGCCTACCTTGTGTGGGGACGAAGCCTTACAAGGTACAATAAATATCGCTGCTGTGTTACCTTTTGAGTCACCACCCCTGGAGGGATTTAAAAGCTGCATGCATAAAAGCATCTGGGGACAGGGTTTAGTGGTGAGCTTGTGGCTGGGTTAAGGGTTGGACTTGATGACCTCCAAGGTCTTTTCCAACCTAAATGATTCTGTGATTGTATGATCTAAATGCAGAGGGAGAGTATTTGCGCCTGGAACATCTGAAAAGTCGCAGCTTTAAATCAAAGACTGGGACTTCAGTAGACAAGAAACCTCAAAACACAACAATCAAACCTGCTTTCAGTAAGTCTCCTCCAGCATGGCCCAAACAGCAGAGGGCGAAGAGAAAGATCCGGGCAAGGAGAGACTGGGCTGACATATTCCCAATCCCGGAATTGCTAGCTGATAGTTCACGAAACCTGAAACCCCACTGTGTTCCCGGAGGACTTTCTGGTGAATCACGCTCCGTCTCGCTCTTAAGGATGATAACACAGATTCCCAACACTACCACAAGAATGCAGAGCCTCCGCCACCTCCCAACGAGGCAGGAAAGCCTCTCGGCTGCCAGCCTGCTTGCCCGGCAGCTTCCACCTCTGGGTGCTGGCTGACACTGCTGCTGTGCTATCCCTGCCCAGAGAAGGGCAGGAGAGGAAGCTGGGAAACCAGAATCCCAGCCATTCCAAAAGGAAGGAGCTTTGCTGCACCTCCCTCCTCTCAGATGGTGGGAGAGCTCTTGCGAAACCTAGACAACTACCAACTTGTGGGTACACAGTGAGGAGCAGAAGCCAGGCCCTACGCTGTGCTGACTTGCCCTGCAGCTCACAGCATCCAACCAACAAAACGAGATGGGTCATGACAGAGCAGAAAGTCACCTCTCCACCAGACGGGAAGTTACAAGACTGGGTTGCCATTGCAAACATCCTCTAAGCACATTGTCGTGAGTGATCACCATCCGCCTTGACCACTGCAAGCAGCAATCCTGGGACAAGTCCACTTCAGAATATCACGTGGACATCACCACAACATCCAGTAGAACGCCTTGGTTTTGGAAATCAGAAGTCCTAAGCAAGCTCAAGGACTTCTTGAAGGCATTAGGCAGAAAGCGGTGAAAGGAGAGATCCAAGACCCACAGTCCCCTCCTGGAGTGCCTCTCACCCCAGATGAGATCACAGGCACTGCCCAGCACGGCTCCTCGATTACTAGTCCTCGCAGGGTTAGCGGCAGAAGGGGCTGGAACACCTCCAGAGAAATGCCATACCACTTCATTGAAGCCAGAGTATTTCAGGGAGGCAAAGACTACAACAAACTTTCAGAAGCGAGATTTCTGGAGTCCGAGACTCTCAGAAAATTTCTGATTTGAGAAAAAGACCAGAACCAGAAACTTGACCTTTTCCATGCAAAAATGGTTGTTCCAAAACAATCCTTTTCGCAAGACCATTCAATAGGTTTTGAGTCTGTTCCAGTGAGAAACAAAACCCTCAAAACCAGTAGCAAAACAGGACTGCTGTCACCCAGCCAGCTCTAGCCAGGAGTCAGCAATGGGCTCCAACACCCAGACGAGCCCTGCAACCCCTCGAGCCCGACAAGCACAGGTCTGAGCCAGCACGCTGTTCAGCAACCAATGACTGCAGGAGCGTCTCCCTCACCCCTGAACGGGAGAGCTCGCCTGAGCGTGTTTACTACCAGCAAGAACAGCCTCAACCCAGGCTGCTGCTCCTAAAGGCGTTCTCATGCAAGCCTTGAAGAGCTGGCCAAACTCCGAGACATCAGGAGGCAGGCGGTTATGCAGGGCAACGCTCCTGCTGACAAGAGTCACCCATTTTTAATGCATTGTGAAATTATTTTGCTCCAACACCATCAGACAGAGAACCTGGAGAAGCCTGTTTTCTCTTCTGTTCATTTCTTGGATTCTTCTCACGCTCGTTTATATGGCAGAGAAGGTGGCACAGCTGTACGGGAGGGTTCTAAAGGACCTGCAGAGAGAACTAATGCTCTGTTGAATCCTACCAGTTCCCAGAGTCATTTTGGCAGACCCCGCTGATCTCCTGCCACCTGGAGCTGCCTTAGGAATGATGCATTTCAGCGGGGCTGAAGTCTCGAAGGACTTTAATAGGACAAAACCTCAGATTCACGTTCCCTTCCACCTAGGAAGAGATTTCCCCACAAAACATGGGTTGAAAGTGAAGCTCGGAGACAGTGAGGTGAAGCAGCAATGTCATTTGCTTTCTGTCCCGCACCTCGCTAACTTTCTCCAGCTGCAGCTTTGACCATCAGTGTCAGAAGAGCTTTTCTCAGCACCCCCTTACCCCCTGCTCACCAGTTTCTCCCACTCTTCTGCTGATTACTGCAGCCCCAGGCAGAGCCTGGCTCCTGTCTGGTGCTCAGGGAGCCTTCAGGTCTATCACCAAATCTGCAGATCCTTCCAGCTTCCGAGGCCAACTGGCACGTTCCCTACAGAAACCCCGCATGTGCCAGACATTACTCGACAGCCACACGTGGCTCTACAGGGACAATAATGAGTAATTATTGTGTACACCAGCATGTGTGACATACTGGTGGCGACTCGGTGAGAGATCTGCAGGAACGTCCAGCGCCTCGTGTGCCCAGCGGGCTGCACAGTGTAACAGCATCAAGCAGATTAGGAAGCAAAGCCAGGAATCTCTTCCAAAGGTATTGCTGCTGCTCAGGGAGCTTCCATTTCCTCCGAGGCAGATCTCTTCATGCAATATATGAAATCCGGCCAGATCTTGACTGCTTACTGTTGGCCATCCCATCACATGCAGCTCAGAGTAGGAGACTGTCCCAGGCTGCGGTGGCGCAGGCATGCTGGGTGCACACAGACAAGTCCACCTACTCGTGATAGGGGGACGTTTTCCTGTGCAAATCATTACAGCAAGAAACACTGCAGGCTGCCATGCACGGCCACAGCACCGACCTTCCTGTGCAGTTGCTCCATAGGATCAAAAGACCTCCCTGGGTAATTCCCACTGTGTTTGTGCACTAGGGTTACTGGGATCAGGTGAGGAACGCTGACAAGTCTACCTGGTGAACTGCCCAGCTCTCCTGAGTAGCAGGGCTTATCGATGAGACCTTGAAAACCCAGCATTCCCACAAATATCACAAGGGAGTCAAGCCTTGCCTCGAGTCATGCGTGTCGGGCAAACGCCTGGTGCAGCTCAGCCTATGAGGAGGGTCCTTCAATGGCATCTGGAGTTCACTAACTACTTTAACATCTTTTGGCAATAACTAAAGAAGCCTATGAGATGCCAGCAATGTGCAAGACTGGAACCCCACAGTGCTGGAGCTTCACGAGAGCCCTTGAGCTTTAACTTCTGTTAAAGTTAAGAGTTCCTGCTCTTCTTTTTAGCAGAAAATCTCTCCACAGGGCTCTGTGATGGACCAGCTGTTGTCAACAAGGACATCATGCGTGGTCCCTTCCCTATGCACTGTCTCCAAGGCAGAGACATAAGCTTTCCCGAACGCTGCGGGGCTCACACCAGGCCCAGCTTCATGCCAGGAGTCCGGAAGCACCAGATTTTCCAGGGTGTTGCGCCCAGCTCTCCACCTCCTGTGGGACAGAGCCATCAGGAGTCACTGCCACCCCAGCACCCGATGCACCTCTCAGCTCTGAGCCTGGACCACAGGCTTCCCCCACATCCCAGCCCTCACCCTGGGCACTCTGCAGGGCACGGAGGTGTGTGCTGGAGGGAGAGCACACAGATCCCTGTAGCGGGTGCTTACCCCGCTCCCTCAGATAAAGGCAGCACTGAGAAGCCTGTTGGGCACTGCAAGAGAGGGCTGAGCATCCTATACCACCTCGCAGAAAACCTCATGCAGAACAAGAGCTCTCCCTTGGAGCCTGACAAAGCAAGCTCAGGTCACTTGCCAGCCTGAAGAAGGGCACAACCTCTGCAGGCAGAGTCCTGGCAGGAGGGCCCTGCAGCAGGGACACCTCTGCCACCTCTCACCATCGGGCACCCCAGTTGCACCACACGGTACGACCAGCGCTGCAACAAGTGGGTCAGCCTTCGAGGCGGCTCACAGAAAGGGAAATATGACTTGGTAAGGCACAGGCAGGAAGGCTCGGTCCATTTTTGAGATCACTCAGTGTCCTGGGGTTCTCAGCATGAGCTGGGAAAGAGCCAGGCTCCCTTCTTATGCCCAGGCACTAAGGACATTCCTGCACATAAAGCAGAGCCTGGAGCACATGTGGGCCAGTGAACTGCCTGGGCTGCAGCTTGGCGTCGGCACATGGGAGCACACAGATGTACCCCAGCTCACCTGGGGAGAGTGAGCCTGCAGAAATGCAGGGAAGAGGGGCAAAACAAAGCTGACTGCCCCAGCACCTTGCCCCAACACTGCCCTCTGCCAGTCCAGACTGCAGAAGGGATGCAGAGAGTCACCAAGTGCTCCTCCAGGACTATGAATACCGGGCCCAGCACACAGCACAGCCTGCGCTCTATATTTAAACCCTGGCTGAGGTCACTTCCCTTTCCCAGCAGCTCTGTCCAGCCTCATTCCCTCACCTCGTGTTTGCATGCCGTCATGACTAAGGCACATCAGGGTTTAAGGTCAGAGGGGAAGCGGCCGCGCATCTGCCTTGCAGGAAATTCCACCCTGGGAAACCCTTCACCTTCCCTAGTGTTGATGGGACTGGATCAGAGCAGATTGGCAAGGGCAGCACAGATCCTGCTGCGGAGCAGCGGCAGCCGCCTGTGGCTGGAATTAGGACTAACGCTGGGCTGGAGAGGGAGGGAGAGACCTGGAGGAGAGGGGAGCCCATGCCCCCCACCTGGCTTCACCATCACAGCCTGCGCCTGCACAATCTGAAGAGGGGTTTTCCTGCCACATACCTCGAAAGGGCAGCTGCTCCACCTCCTCGCCACGCTTCACCTCCCAAAAGCCTCCTCTGCACCTCAAGCTGAAAATTCTCCAGCTTCTCCCACTCAAGAGAAACCTTACACAAGCCCCAGGGATTGTTTTGCCCTTACACAACCCCCCGTGGCTCACCAAGCTCCTCCACAGACACAAAGATCGAATCCTGACTCAGGCCTCCAACTGCCCCACAAGAAACACCCAGGAAGAGCCAGAAATCTCCCCATCTCAGGAGATGCAGCACTGGGGGACAGCCAGGCCCCCGTTTCACCACAGATGTACACCCACAGACAGGGAGGAGGTATGAATGGCAGCCTACCTCCACCAGGACAGAGAGTTCTCATGAACTCTGATGTCCCTCCGGCCCTCGTGCCTGAAGCTTGGGTGAGGGTTGGGGCTTGCAGTGGTCTCTGTAGCCAGAGCCAGGGTGTCTGAACTCAGCCAGATCAAGCCCTGCAGCAGTTTTATTCGCATTTGGTTCAGTATCCAGGTCCATTGAGCAGTCCCAGCTCAGCCCTCCAGGCTCAACTCAAGTCACGCCATCATTTAAAAATGAAAACATATTAAAAAAAAAAGTTATTGCATCAACAAAGACTGGGGTACAAAGTAGGGGGAGGAGCACAGAGGCTGCCTAGTGGGAAATGTGAGGTGAGAGATCTTTCGGAAGCAGGGTAACTGTTTAAGTCATGATATAAGCGAAGTAGCTGTGGGGTTTGCAGCAGAATTGGTGATGCTCACACAGTATCTATGAGGTTCTGAAGTTCTTGGCCGTATGGATTACCAAGCTGATCTGCAGGTCTCTGAGCAAGCACGAGACACGCTGGGATCGACATTGCTGAAGATCGACAGCTAGAAGATTTCCCATACACAGTCTTGGCATGCCAGCCAAATGCCTCTTCCTCTCCCTCATCCCACGGATTCTGGAGAGGAAACGCATAACAGAGCAGGGGAGCGAGGCAGCCCTACAGTCCCGGGAGTCAGCTGAGGGGAAGCAAGCAAGCACGGCAGAGAGCTGTGGGAGGCACCACTAAGGCAGGCAGTGTGGAGTGGCAAGCAGAGAGGGACATGGGCACCCGGCTCCTCTGGGTTCTTGATGTCGCCTGAGGTACCTGGACATTGTGAACTGGCTCCACACCGGCACCCAGACGTGTGTGCACACCGGCACCGCATGCCTGTGCCCTCCGAGGCTGCGCTTTTACAACAGCAGGAACCAGAAGCCACAGCAGACCACGAGCAGCTCGTTGGCCCGCGATCACATTACAGGACAGGAAGGAAGGAGGCACTTTGATCAGGCTGGAATCGCTTTAAACAGCTTCCACACCGATATCTCAGCCGCTGGAATTAGCACCCCAACACCCCAGATGTCCCGTGTTCCTTAAGACACGTCCTGCTCTGGCACACGTGTCAGGGCCAGAGCGACAGGGCAACTGGCGGCTGCGCCAGGGCTGGACAAGGGCTGCTCCAAAGCAAGGTCACGGCAGCCAGGAGTCTGGAAGATGGCAGAGAGCCTTCTTGCGCCTTGTCAGAGGAAATCAAGGCTCAGCGGGGCCCTGCCTCTCCACGTATGTCTTCACCACAGGCATGTGCTAGCTGTCCTCAAAAGAGCAGCAATCGGTGGTTTGGAAGCCACTGGCAGAGCTCCCTTCTGCGCGCTCAAGAGTAGCAGCAGCTCCTCCACAGGCTCACAGGACCTCCAGCCCCACGCACACCTCGCCAGGCAGCAGGCAAGGGGTTAGTGATGCCCGAGGAGCTGCAGGCAGCCTCCTCCTTGCCCTCTCAGGAACAATGGGGCCATTGTAGGAGGCCAGGCAAGTGTGGGCAGATCCCCAGGACTGGCAGGTACCCACTGGGTGCGTCGCTACCTCTCAGGCAGGAGGAGAGCGATGGCTGCCAGCCCTTCCTACAGGCCCTGGAAGAAAACAGGACCATCCCAGCTGCAGGAACTCCACTCCAGCACACCCCGTGGCCCAGCCAAGCAACCTCGCTCCTACCAATTTGTCTGCGTACAAAATGCAGTCAGACAGCCACATGCACAAAGCTGCCAGCCAACACCAGCATGCGGCAGCGCAGACTGCGAGCCGGCTGCTGAGCACAGCCAGCCCTGCCAGCACCACCCCTGGGGCTCCAGCAGTATCAGCTGTGCTCTCGGGATGTGCCACAGGAGCAGCAGAGCAGAAGGAACCAGGGCTTTCTCACCCCAAAGTCATGTTTCAATGGTGGGTGCAAGTGCTGACCTGGGACTAAGAGCTTCTGGGGAACCCGAGACCTCCTCAACTCGACACACACGCGAGCAGCAAGAACATGATGATGGATAGGGAGGTATGGCAGCGACTGCTTTCCAAGCCTTCACAGTCTGAAACTGGCACAAATAGGCAAGGGATCAAGCAGCTCCAACACACTCCCACTCTCCTACAGAGTTGCAACTTCCAGCTTCAGCTCATCAGTGCAAAGAGAACTCAGGCTGCTCCAAATTCACCCGAGACACAGAGCCGATCCCTGATACAGCAGCAGCAGCACTGGGAAGTCCTATGCCAAGGCAAGACTGCCACTGTCCCGCTCCCAGACTTTCCAGCATAGCCTCTTGCTCACCCGAACACAGGACCAGTGCACACAGCACCAGCTCAACTCACTGAAGTGTACGCTGAGCATACGCGTGAAACCCTTGGCCAGGAACCTGACTCTGGGCTATCAGCCTGACACACAGCTGCTGGTTGCTGCCTCCAGCATTAGAAGCAGCTCTGGCTGGTGCACAGGAGCACAGCAGTGTGCAGAGAAGTGGAAAACAGCCCCACGCCAGTCAGTGCTGCCTCCCCTGGACCTCGGTGCTGGGCACAAGCCTGCAGGTAATGCCGCAGGGTGCAGCCCCAAACACCTGGATTAGTCCAAGTCCCGAGAGGGGAAGATGTAGCTCAGGCACACACCATGCCTACCGCTGTGCACAGCCAACGCAGCCAGAATCCTACAGGAGTGATTGCCTGTCCACATGGGAGACGTGTCCTTTTCCACTCAGTGCTGCAGCTTCTTCTTCCTCCTCACAACTAGAGTCAATTTCCTTGCTTTTGGGAGAGCAAATACAGGCCAGCACAATTCTCCCACCTGGCAGCACCAGCTCTGCCAGCAGTCCTCACCTCTCTTCCATCTCATCTCCTGGCATCCCGCACTGGCTCAGCAGTGCCGCTGCTCCCTAATTTTCCCAGAGGTGGGCTGACAAGCGACCTGGGCAGACTCATGCAGCTCCCCAGGTGTGCAACCTGGTTTGTGTTTTCCAAGCCACAGCCTTCTGCCCTGCAACTCCCAGACAACAATTCTGTCATTTCTTTACATTTCCACCCGAGGGCATCACTTTCTTCCTTGCCCCCAGATCACTCTCCCTGCTGCTGTTACTCAGCTCTGCTGAGCCCACTTCAAGGCACTCTAGAGAAGTTAATTCCAACACTACTTAGGTCCCAAAGAGGAGGCTGCTGCTCTCAAGGCGGCTACAAACAGCTCTGTCTTCTCACTTTGCAATGAGACAGTTCAACAAACCAGCACAGCCTGCAGGTGGATTCTGCTCTTCCCTAAATGCCCACGATGAGGGCAGGTAAAAACAGCTGACAGCTCTGACATGGCAGGGTTTAATCTGTGCATCTTCACAAGACAGAAAAACATAATCTCTCCTTCCTTCCAACAAGGAAAAGGAAGACTATGGGTGACCTCTAGCAAAAGGAACAAAAAAAAAAAAAAAAAAAAGAGGGAAAAAAAATCAGGGCAAGAGGGACAAAACAATCTTTGTCCTTGTTTTGCTGGTTACGCACGCACAGGGCAGCCTCAGCACCCGCTGCCCCAGCTCGGAGAGCAAGTAAAAGGCACAACCAGCTCAGTTTCATTGAGGCTTACACAAACCAAGCTTGATGGCCTGGGGAAAGCCATATCCTTGCGCTCGACGTAGAGCATAGATGGGATTTCCTGAGTGCGCTACTAATCGTCTCACAAGAACCAGAGAGGACAGCGCACCCTCAGAGGTCACTGTGCAGCTCCACCACGTTCACTTCGGATGCTGTTCCTTTAAACGTGGCTCTAGAGACCACACAAGGGTTAAATCTGCCTATAAATATCTGTTCTCAGCAGGGCTGCTGCTCTGAACCCTCCAGCCATCTGTTCCAGCTTTCCCCCATCTAAGACTCTAACATCTGAAACACGCTCACAATTCTTAGGAGTGCTCCCAAAAATAGACCAGCGCTGTGGCTTAGCTCTGTCGCTCGCATCTGAGTGCCGGTGCCGGCACAAGCCCGAAGCTGTGCGGATGCAAACACGCCTGCCTCTGTGACGGCGAGGAGGCCCCACCAGCATGGGTCCATTTGCATCCATGTCGGTGTGGGTGTGCCTGCATAACCACAGAGCCATGTGAATCCGTGTGAGCATGTTCACACCGGTACGGACCTGCATCTGTATGCGTGTGCGCATTTACACCAGTGCGTGGGTGTGAGAGAATGTGGGAGACTCTCCACCAGTGGATAGGAGGGCAGTCCTGCCGTGCCCTTGTCCTCGGCAGGGCGGCAGCACTGCAGGACGTAGCCAGTCACCTCTCCGGCTGCAGCCCAGCGCCATCGGCCTCAGTGTGAGCCAAGTTGTCCTGCAAGGTCCTGCTTGTCCCTGGCACTGCAATTCGGGAAGTGCCCGACAGCGTAGCAGGGAAGGGAGGATGCCAGCTCTCTCCAACGCTTGGCTCAGCAAATTCAGCAACCCCACCTCCGGGCACCAGAACCTCACTGCAAGAGCAATAAAGCCTGATCTGCACAAGGCTGGAGACACACCACCCTGCTCACATCCAGCTGGGGCTTGCAGGATTTCCTCTAGCACCCCACAGAGAGCACTGGGGCAGGGTCCCGCTGGGATATGACAGCTTTCTCTCGGAGCAGAACAGGCTCCAAGTCTCTCATAGCTCTTCCCAAATATGAAAGAGACCAGTAGGTTCACCCTTCTACCGCCAAGCCCATCGCATCTGTTGGAGCGAGTCCAGAAGAGGCCACGGAGATGATCCAAGGACTAGAGCACCTCTGCTACGAGGACAGGCTGGGAGAGTTGCGATTGTTCAGCCTGGAGAAGAGAAGGCTCGACGAAGGCCTTAGAACAGCCTCCCAGTACTGAAAGGAGCTCCAGGAAAGCGCTGTTCCTGCCAGTTGCTAACCCCACGGCAATGCAGCGGGGAGTGCTGCTCAGCCTCCTCACCCACCACACACACACAGTGCCCAGCAGCGAGGAACACGGCGCAGGCTCTCACCCACCACACATGCTCGGAGCCCACCAGTGAAGAACACAACACGGGCTGTTGTCCTCCACACAGACACGAAGCCCACTGGAGAGGAACACGGCGCAGGCTCTCTCAAGACTCTAGTGGCACATGTGGGCTTGTGGAAGGGACCGAGCCGGCCGTACCGCAGTGCTGTACCACTGAAGTGTCATCTAGCCTTTTCTGGAGAGCAGTGGAAAGGGAATCTGATAGGTAGGAAGGGCAGAAGTACTACCACAGCTGTGCTCAGCGTTCACCAAGCTGCCCAGCTTCTTTCACCCCTCTGATGAACCCGAGGTAGCCAGCCAGCTCCAAGAACTGTAAGTCAGGCTTTCCAAGAAGCCTAAAATGCGGGTACACTTTAAACTCAGCTGACAATGAAAATGGAAAGAGCTTGAAACTCCAGCTCTTCATTTCAGCCTGTGACAGGGGTACGTGCTGGGAAACAGCTTGGGCAGACGGAGTCAACACAGCTCGACTGTTTCTGACAGAGGGGAAAAAAAACCTCATTGATCCAGGTATTGATCCGATGCAGGAGTTTGTGTTTGTTTAAAAGTTTGCCCATGGGTCAGACCTTGTTACAAGCTCTTTCCTGGTGATGAGGCTGAAAACAGACTGTACCAAACTCTGGTCACCTACCTGGGGAGCGGAATGTAGGCAGGTGTTGGAAGTTAAGCAGTCCCTCGGGGATACTTCCCTGCTCTGCTCCCCCAGCATTAAACCCCAGGTTCTTGGTGGAGGATCACCATGAACAGCTGTAAGGCAGCACCAGCATCGTCAGGAGCACAGCACAGCCAGGGAGGGAAGAGCGGGTGAAGGCCAGGCAGTTAGTCAGAGATTTCACATCACAAGGTGGAAAGGATTTAAGCCGCAGATCCATTTCAAGATGGCTTTCCCCCCACCTCTTTCTCTCAGAAAAAAATAACGGGATTTCAAGATCCCCACCGATTTGCAGTTCAACTGAGTAAGGGCCTCAGAACCAGAAAAATGACGCTAGCCAGGACACCACGGCACTGATGAGCCATCTTTCCTTCTCTCCAGCAAAAGCAAACAGGCAAGTGCCAGGACCAAGCAGCTACCCACTAACACAGACAGCTTCCAAAAGCACGGTGCACACACAGCTCCCACACCAGCTCAGGGCCTCAGCAGGCTCCACATCAAATGGAAAGTAACCATCTCTGCTTCAGCACCCAGTCACAGGTGCCAGCAATCCACAGGTCACTCCAAGTCACTGTATTCCCTTCCAAACCATTCCTGCCCTTCTTCTGTCTTGGATATTTGCCAAGGGAACGATCGTGAGTAAGTTTAAGGAAAAAGCATAGTGCCATCAGGCGCAGTTACTCCATCAGACACTGCCAGCAGAGCTCTCCTTTTCCCACACCTCCTCGAGCTCCTAAGAGATGGGGAGGGAAGTAAGGACAGGCTGCGGACCGGGCACAACTGAGCACAGGGATGCATCCCCAGCACCCACCTCCTGACCTCAAAGCTCCTTCCCTTAGTGCCCAGCAAACGCACCAGATCTCAGCAGCCCTTCTCATCATTCGTCACCGGTTCTGATCTGCTATCGCAGTTCCTGCCCAAATCGCAGGCACACGCACACTGTGGTGCCGTCACAGCCGCCCGCAGCGGTGCGGTACCGGCAGGGCCTCCGACCACCAGGGAGAAGTGGGGGCACAACTGCATGTGCAGAGATGTCTTTAGGGACCAAGATCACTATCGTTCCCCACGTGACGTGTGGCAAAGGCTCAGCCTTACCAAGAGCTCGCAGGCACCTTTCCCCACTGCATTCTCAAGAGTCCTTCTGCACCTTTAAGTTCCCTTCATTTCAATGGAAGCAAAATATTCAAGAGGATTTATTTTGCTTTTTACCTTTCTTAGCCTGTCACATCCTTTCCTGCTAAAATAAAACCCAGTAAATCACTTTCTCCCCTTCCCTGCCTTTGCTGTCTTGGAAGCGTGTCTTGCAGTGAGCGGTGATATACGGCAGAGGAAGCAGCAGACTGGTTCAGACCAGCGCGGGTATCCTCGGGTACCAACCGCCCTGCTCTCCAGCAGCCCCCTCACTGCAGCAGACAGAAGCCAGAGCCAGGTGGGAGCATTTGCTGTGATTTATGCAGTTGAAATAGCAAAAATCAACATACAAATTAAGAAAATCTGTCTCTAAAACAAACCAGCCAATTTGCATCTGAAAACTCCTCTGCCCTGAGGAGCCTCCTTTGTTTGCTCAGTAAGTTTTACTCCTGCGAGGTGCCACGCACTCTTCGCTCACTGACTGCCTGGGAGCAGGGACACACAGCCAGAGCTGGGACACACAGCTGGATCCCACGTCCTGTCATACAGCTCAGGCTGGGACGTGAGCTCACCACAAGACACGAGCCGAGCTGGCAGCACTGGGATCATTCCTGCCCCACGCCTTGCACCAACTCCTGCCACCCTGGAATGGGCCACGAGGCTGCACACAGGGCCACACAAGCTGGGTGCATATGGAGTAAAGATGTTGGTGACCAAACCACAGGCCACGGAGCAGAAACTGCCCCTCACACAGGCACCCAGCTATGTCTGGGTGCAGGGATACGTGTGGCAGGAGCAGGACGTGGGACAGTGATGGGTGGCTTCCCTCAAAAACCAGGGGAATGCTGAGCTCCCAAGCCAGGATAGGGGACTAACAGGGGACTCCTGGGGACTAACAGACCAAAGCAGGGGGTCTCCAACCTTTCCTGTTCACACTGCATCCCAGCCCTCTGTTTCACCCAGTGCTCAGTGCAGCTGGCAGGGCGAGAGCCGTGCAGCCCCCGCGGTGGGGAGCGATGTTGGCACTGACCACAATGACTCCGGCACAGTGCCCGCAGGAGATGCCACTGTCCCCAGGACACACCGTGTGCAGCCCAAGGTGTCTGAAGCCAGGCCCACTGCCCAGACAGCCTGTGAGCCGAGAGGCCGGACACCCTACTCCCAGCTCCACAGCATCACGTCTGCTTGCCCCTCTACGAGATAGCAGGAGTCCACACGGGAGGGTTGTTGGCTCCCATGTTCCCTGTGGACAAGCAGCCTCCAGGGTGCATTTCAGCCACCCACACCTTCGCCAGGGCAGCCAGGAATATTTCCAAACACTCGGGAACAAAGCTTTGCCTCTCACCTCCTCCTGCCCCCCGAAAGCCAGTCCATGGCCAGCAGGGCTCCTGGTGGTTGCCGGCAGCCACGGGAGCCTGGCTCCTCAGCTCCCATCCTCCCTCCTGCCCTGGATGCTTCCCCACTCCGTCCCGCAGGAGAGCGGAGGCTGCCATCAGCCTGGGGATGCCAGGGTGCAGCGGGCAGCTCCCCTCCTCCCAGGCACCATCGCTGCCGGCAGAAGCCAGAAGGCAAAGGCAGGCGGCCATCCCGCACCTTCTACCCCCAACTGACTCTGAAAATGAAAACCAGCTCCCACTTGTCCCAGCCCGAGAGGGAAGGAGGCAGAAAGAGGTTTGTTGTCAATACATGAAACTGTCGCTAAGTGAAGGAGAAAAAAATCTGGGGGGAAGGGGGGAAACGAGGGAGGGGACAAAACCGCATTTTTACTTCTGGTGGCCAGCCAGCTGACTGACTCAGCCAGTTTGGTCGCCTGCCATATAGATTTAAAAACAAAACCGAGCTCTCGGAGAGGGGAGAGAAGGGGATTCGGATGAATGTGCTTTTTTGTTGCATGTCAAGCAGATCGCAGACCAGCCCAAGACGTGGTTAAGGAAATGGCTTCCCTGCCACATCATGCCCAGGGGCTCGGTGAGGCGCGGAGCGAGGCACAGCACAGATCTGCCGCTGCCACGAGACTCCCATCACGGCATCACTCCTGCAAACCGCCACTGCCGGCTCCCTCCAGCCACCTCGAGTCCGGGTCCCCAGGCAGGTGCCACCCAGCGCCGGGCGGCGCGGCCAAGACCAGGGCAACCTGCTGCCTCCGAGGTGCCCTGCATCTCCCAGAACAGGGCACGAGGCTGCCCACCACCGCGGCCGCTCTTGGGCCACGGGCAGGGCTGCGCGCAGCAAGCAGCTCCCCACCTTCGCCTGCTCCTCGCCAGAGGAATGCACACAGGAGGTGGGAGGAGCGGGCAAGAGGTTGTTTTGAAATACCAGCTCGAGTTCTATTTATCTGGATACCACAGTGCCCATGGCACAGTCACCACTTGTAACGAGCGCTTTCTGTTCCCAAAGCGCTGTACAAACATGAACGCACGCTCCCACGCCCTTTGTGGCAAAGCAAGGCGCTGGCATGCTCAGCGTGGCACCAGACACGCAGAGCTCGCCGCCCCACGCCGGCTCCACACAACTGGATGGTCATGAAATCATATGTGAATAAGCAGGACCTGGCACTTTGCAGCCTCAGCAGGCATCACAAACGCAGGCTGTGAAGCCTCGTGAGCCTCCCACGCAGTGATCTCCCATAGAAACTGGCCAGCCTCCCTAGAGATTAATCCCTCACGCACTGTGGGGAGCACAGGCAGAATAAGTTACCTAAGGACCTGACGACAGGTAAGGGTGAACCTCGTGGCTCTTAGACTTGTCTCAAGAGAGCAGAAGGAAGGCACGGAAAAACCCAGGACTTGCCCAAAGCTGCCCGTACCATCAGCGAAGCCCAGAAGAAAGCCTTTGCCCTTTGGCTCCTGGTCACCAGCACGGATGCTAAGACTGAAACGTGGTCTGCTCGCTGCCCTGGGCAAGGAATCATCCCGGCAGCATCACGCATGCTTCGTGAAGGCTTGGAAGAGAGGTGCAGGTGCAGGACCCCCTGGGCAAGCATCGGTTCATGCAGGAAGCACAGACAGACACAGGGACAGCCACCAGGCTGGATGGGACCCACTGCTCCTGGAACAGGGGCTTGAGCTCTGCCCAGCCTTCAGCCCGGAGAGAACGGGCTGGCCTCACCTCGGAGATGTTTCTGATTTGAGCAGAAGGAGTGAGACGCGGGGCTGGGGGGGCAGGGAGGGGAGCGATGGGCAGGGGTTTGCAGCTGAGCTAAAAGGGGAGATTTAGTAACTGTCGGAAAAAATGGCTGCTTTATTGCAGGCAGCTTGTAAACCCTGGAGCCTGAAGGTCTGGGAGTAATTTCTCCCTCCCACGTGCTGGGCTCAGTTTGTACTGGGGGTCAGAGGGCAGTGCTTTTCCAAAGCATTCTGGGAAAGACGCCAACTGGAGCAAGCTGCTAAACACCCTCCTGCAGCAGGGAGAGCGTGCTGCAGCGCACCGTTAACCCTTCACGGGGCGATTCCTCCCCTCTGTCTCTCCTGAGCACAGGAAGAGAAGGGTGGGCAGGATGGCTGCTGCGGACCCGCACAGGGCTGGGGAGGCAACCCGCCTGCCCAGAGTGCCAGCTGATGCCTTGGCGTCACCCAGGACAGGACTCAGCCGTCTGCGGGCAAGCTCAGCCTCCTTCCTGGCTCACCAGCAGCCAAGCCCTGCTGGCACACTAGGTCCAGGAGTCAGACTGAGCCCAGCAGAGCGAGAGCCGAGTGCCCAGGGCAAAGCCCAGCACCAGCCTCAGCGTGAAAGGAAAGGCAGCTCACAGGAACACAGCCAGCACCGCTGCAGGAGGGCAAAGAGCCAGGTACCAGAGCCCAGCACCAGTCCCTGCAGTCCATGTGCTGTCTCTGCCACGTCACTGCCCTCTGAGAGGCCTGCGGGCACAAAGTCACAACCAGGGCCACCAACCAGGGCAGCCACAGGAGATAACGCTCCTGTGAGCAGGTCCTGCTGGTCTCCTGGCACCGATTCTGGACTTAGGGGAAGGATGTCCTCCCCAGCGGCCTCCTTGGCCTCGGCCTCACTCTGCCTTCGCTCACCAGTACTTTCTTCCCAGGGGAACGTCATGCCCCACTACCTCCCCTCTCTCCTGCTCTTCTGCGGGGGCAGGCAGCAACCGCCCTCCACGTGGCACCTCCTGCTGCTCCTCAGCATCAGGTACACACCAGGACCTACCAGGCTTCCCTCCAGCCTCTGGTGACGCTCCTATTCCCAGCAGTGCCTTGAAGGCTTCTGGCCAGGGCTCCCTTATCTCCTTAACCACCTACTCCCAGGCTGTGGGATAGGGTCTGGCTGGCTGGGGGAGGCACCACTTGGCCGTCTCGCACCCTGTGAGGCAGTGGCTCGGAATCACCTGTGCAGGTGAGAGGATGGCATCCTGCAGCACTGCAGCTTCCTCTCACAGGGATGTGCGCAGCGTTTCTGGCAGGTAGTCCAACACCGTGGCCCCCACCCCACCAAATATCTACCAGCACACAAAGAGGAAAGCAGATTGGTTCTGTTTCTTGGTGGCACCTCCCATCTTCCCCTCAGATGCACACCCCATCCTTCTTCTCTTCACCTTCTCCATGCTCAGCGCCGACCAGGCAAAGAGGGGACCTGGGTGCTCGACTCGGGTCTGCCCGCCAGACCCACCTGAAGCTCTTCCCCTCTGTGCAGCGGCACCAGTCCTGCTTGCCACAGCGTGATGCCCAAAAGAGTGCTAATGGGTGCGCCGAGACCCCTTCCTGGTGACACCACAGCGCCTTGGCCCTGCCTGCCACACAGACCCCAGCCTCACTGCTTGCTGCCCTGCCTCAGCCCTGCCTGCAGCTCTCATCCCTATACCACATCACAGGCACTCACAGCTCTCCTGCTACCGCTTCTTGGATGCCCAACGTGGGCACAGCCACAGCCTTGCTGACCAAACCGGGGGCCAGGACCTGCTGTCACCTAAGGCCACACAAGTATGGAACACCGCGCTCCCTCCAAGCTGGCAGGGGGATCCAGCTGTGAGCCCTCCACTGCAAAGACGGTCACAGTGAAGACAAGCCCTCTCCCTCCAAACACAGACTAGTACCTTCTTGTCTAAACCCCTTTGAATCGTGCTTGCATCTTTCTGATCCAGCTACAAAATGGCAAATTTCCCCACCGGGTTCATTTATTCCATCCTTCCAAGCTCCTGTTTTCATGTCCCACCTGCAATCCCTCCAGCTCCTTTTCCCAAACCTGCCTTTACAATCAGAGCTGCTGAATCTTCTTTCATCCTCTACCATCTCCTCTGACTAATCCACATACCTCAGCCCTCCTTCTGGGCTTTCCCCAAGATCACAGCCCGGCGTTGCCTTCATGCTCCCAGCTATTGCTTCACCACATTCAGAAGAAAGGAGTTTGCTACACCCTTTGTGCCCTCTTCATTAAATCCTTCCGCTCCAGCCCTCCCAGCTCCTCCACTCTTGCCTCTGGAGAAACCCCCAGGCTGTGTTGGGCCACTGACTGACCTTGGGGTAAAGATGCACATTCCCAGTGCCAGACGGATGCCTACAGATAGGAACGTGGCACAGCAGTGTCAAGAGGCTGAAGCCACCACAATGCCAGTTGGCAGGGAGCTGCCTGCTGCCAAGACAGCAGGACCACAGCCCTGGGGTGACTCTCCGGAGGCAGAAACGCACAGCCCCGCTGCCCTCTGAGCACATCCATATCACCCCACCGCTCGCCAGCAGAAACAAGGCTCCCTTCTCCCCGAAGGGACCAGATGAATACCTGGAATAGCGAACTCTGCCCCTCGCAGCTGCACAGCACAGACCGGAGACAGACACCGGACCAACACATCCAGCGCTGGCACCGGGGCTGCGGCTCACAGCTGACCTCGCCACATCTGCTCCCAGCTTTCTGCCCCAGACTTCGCGCCGGCCTCCGGCCCCAGGCGCCGGCTGGAGCCCTGCCAAGGAGAGGGCTGCCTGTTTGCATCAGCGGCCGGCGCTGGGCAGGCATCACCTTTAATAAGCCTTTCCTCTCCATCAGGCACCCTGTTTTTTTTTTTCAGCTACGGTCTTGTGAGACGGAAGGCTGCTTGGAGCCGAGCCAGCATCGGGAAAGCACCATTTCAAGGTCCTGCGAAGGAGCCTGTAGGAGCAGAAGGGAGCCTGGGCTGGGCGCACGGGGGGGTGATGTGCAGAGCAGGCTGTGCACTGGGAAGCTGCTGCTGCTTGCCAGGAGGCAGTGGGGGAGGAGGGAGCAGATGTCCGCAGACAGCGTTTGCCGGAGCCTGCAGCGCACAGCCCAGCGAGAGGAGAAGGCGGCGGCTGGTGCCACTGCTGCTGCATGGTAATCGAACAGGACAAACGCATGGGCTGCCGGGAGGGCTGGCCGTGCTTCTTCCTCCCACAACCGCTGCTTCAGTCACGGAGAGCGGGGGTCCCAGGGCTCCGGCCGCAAAGCAGAGGTGACTGTTGTGAGACCTCGAATGCAGAGGAAAAAACCCTACCGTGAAAAGTACACGCTTCTTCTTCCCCAGGAGGCAGCGGTGAATGCAAACCCTGGCAGGGCAGTCACACCAGGGCCAGGGCAAA
The DNA here is from genome assembly GCF_017976375.1 of Cuculus canorus. Classification (NCBI taxonomy): domain Eukaryota; kingdom Metazoa; phylum Chordata; class Aves; order Cuculiformes; family Cuculidae; genus Cuculus; species Cuculus canorus. Next base: position 4,131,317 of record NC_071423.1, read on the forward strand.
GGCAGCGTGGTACAGCCCATGAGCTGCCTTTATTCCTGGCAGACACAGCGGCCAGAGCCCAGGCGAGTGCCTAAGGATGGATGCGCAGCAGATTGCCAACAGTCAATGGAGAGTCCAGGAGCTCTGGCTGCAGCCTCCCAGTTTGGCCACTGGAGCACCAGTGCAAGAGAGCCAAGAGGGGAGAACCTGCACCTGGGGAGGGGGGGTCCACATTCTCCCCCTCACTTTGCAAACAGAGGACACAGACCAGGGCCACCAGCACTGTGGCAGGCAGCCAGCAAGCCTGAGCCCAGCACGCTGCTGTTGGTGCGAGCATGAGGTGCCGAGGCAGCCCACGTGGTTCTGGTTTCCTGCTTTCAAGCAGGGGCACTTGGCTTCCTCCCTACCCCACAGCAGAGAGGCCGACCAGGGCAGCTCCGCAGCCAGCAGCTATCCTGCAGCCAGAGATTCTGTCCTGCGCTTGGGATGCCGCAGGACAAGCAATGTGGGTCCGAGGAGACGGACGGTGGTGGGGAGCGGCACCTTAGAGAATTGGTCTCACAGCACTGGGACAGCAGAGGGTAGCGGCATGTCCTGGGCGAGCCACCCTCCTGTCAGACAGCATCCTGACCATCGCCAGAGTCTACACAACCCGCGCTCACTCAACACTGCCCAGACTGTTCAAAAGGACCCTAAACCCCCCAGAACAATCAGCACTTGCCTGTTTCAGAAGGAAAGAAACTGATTTCTGCCAGAGGGGTCTTTGGCTCATTAAACGATACCACCCTCAGGCTCGTTGTTCAGATCAAATCAAGCAGTTCCTGGGCTCCTCCTACAGCACACTGAGACGCAGTCTGGCACTTGGGTCCACTTGAGTCCTCTTAAAATAAAAATTAATTGATATGCAAATCAGACAAGGCATTAGACTAGTCTACTGGCCAAGGGCGATGCACATATTCCCCACTGTTTGATGCTACAATCCCAGCTTCCCCACACCTCTCCTCCATCCCAAGCCCAGGGTCAGCCATTAGCCCTGGCTCAGCAGAGCAGGGAGGACCCCGCAGACGCAGGTCTTGCATGCAGGAGGGAGCCTGCATGGCATGTGTTCTCCTTGAGCCAGGTCCCAGCTCTGCCTCGTCCCCCCTCTGACCATCAGCACGTGGCAAGAGCACTGCTGGGCTCTCACCTGGAGCTGAGCCACCTGCACACGATCTGTAGCACAACTGAGGCACTCCGGGCATGTCCACATCCATGCCCAGTAGGGAGGAAAGGAGGCAGCAAGAGTTAGAGCCCGACCTTCCAGCATGCTTGCTATTGGAACTCTTCTATCAGCTCCCGAGAGAGATCAATTCTCTGCATGCTCCCAATAGCTTTTGCAAATACACTGCAACCAGCACCCACAGCCCAGCCATGGCTCCACCCGCAGCCAGAACGGCCACAGATCCAGCACTGGAACAGCAGCCAACCAACACACTCGGGTCTTGGAGGAAGGGCAATCCCAAAACATGCCATTACTCCTGGCCATGCTCCCCTCTCCTCTCTCCCCTTCCATCTAACCAACCACCAACCGCAGCCACCCTCTTCTGCAATCTTGTTCCAACCTGAAGCTGGGCAAAGCAATTAACCTTTCCATCTGGCTGCAGGAAGATGAATGCACAGCTCAGCATCACCCAGACAGGGACTGGCAGCTCTGGAGGGATGCCAACATCATCCCTTCCCACTGAGAGGGCTCAGAGCGTTGGCCTGGGAATGAGGAAATCTCAGGGCAGCCGGTTCACTTTACTAGTGTTAAACCTACACACCGTGGACCTCCAAAGGCCAGGAGCTCAGGGAAACCACTTGAGAAAGGCAGCCCGTTATTACAGCAGCTTTAGATTTGCTGCATAGAGGTCAATGCCTGCATCAGAAAAATAACTGAAACCCTCAAAAAAAGTCTAAAACCTACAACATAAGTAATACATTTTAATTATACCAGGACTTTGTGAAATTACTTTTGTTTAAAGAGCAGAATAAAGTAACTGATAAACTTTTGCCACCAGCAGCTGAGTCTCCCTGACTGTTTCAGAAGCACCGTGCAGGGTGGGGAGCCATCACGCAAAGAGAAGGTCCTGATGACACAGCGCTCAAGTGGGTAAATCACTCTTCCCACTACAATAACACCCACACCTGCAAAAGCAGGGCTACAATCACATTTATAGTAAAGTACCTGTAAGTAGCAGGAGCTTCTGTGCTGAAGTTCTGCTTAAGGCAAAGGAACTCCTTTCTTACAAAATCTTTACAACTTCCAATGAGCAGAACCAGGTTAGGGTTTGGGGAAGGTTTTGGGTTTGCTTCGTTTTGTTTGTTCAAACCGGCTGTGAAGCAGATTCAAAGAGTGAATATTGTCATTATACTTTTAAAAGAGAGTTTGAAAGGAGAGTGCGAAGCGAAACTCACACAGAATTCTCCAGTGGAGGTGGGCAACCCAGGCAGATCCTTCCCGAACCACCAACCTGTGGAAATGCTTTGGGAGGGAAGGTGCTGCTGGCTGTGTCACAGCCGTGCAGTGCACTTGTTTGCTCTTCCTTTGGGGCTGCACTGCTCTTACAGCAAAGACAACAGACGGGGCTTCACACTTCCCTCCTGCAGTGCCGTCAAGTTCACGCAAAACAGGGTTCCCCACTGACAATTAGGAAACTAAAGAGCACGAACCCCATCCACTTCAGCCATTCTAAAGCAGATACCTGCAGAAGGCATCACAGAGAGAAATAACGATAACAAAAAGGCATTTAACTATCATTTTGACTACTTTTTCCAGCAGCTTCCCACATGTTTTAAGCTCCAAGAACACTGGAACAGAGAAGCCCATCCAACGTGAAGCCAACAGGAGAGCTGTGCTCGTTCTGCCCAGCAGCAGCGCGAAGGCAATGGCCTCCCCTGTCAAACCCGATCTCGGCTCCTGCTCGTAAGGCCTGGGAGAGGAGAGGGGACACAGCACTCATCTTCCAGAGGGAGGAGGGGACGCAGCCCCGGGAAGGTGCTTTCTTGGGCCCAACACAGCAGAAAGCTGGGGATGGGTGGAGTGATGGAAAGAAAGGGAGAGAAGGGCACGGTTCTGGTGCCCGCATCCCACTCCGAGGGCTGCCAGGCCCGCACATGCTGCCAAATCAAATAGCTATCCAGAGCCACGTTCCTGACAGGCGTAACGGGCAAAGCCCTCAAAGCGGGACCGGCGTGAGACTCCTTCTACCCAGGGCCATCGCTGCCCATGTCTGATGCTCATCTGCCATGACTGGCAGCAGCTGATGCCTACGGATCGCACATAAACCTCGATCCCTCCCGCTGGAGAAGCTCCACGGCTCCCCAGGCCACTGCAGCTTTACAGGCTCCAACCAACACCCCCGTCCCAGTCTCCACAGATGCCTTTTCGCCATTAGAAAGAGATCTGAGACACTGTGAGGATGGGTGAGGAGGGTGGCAATCAGCGGTCAGTACCTGCAGTGCTTGTCAGGACATCAGTGCAGTGATTGGTGGACTCTGATGAAGGAAACTAGACCTTTAGCACCTCACCGAGGGAGAGTTTATCCAAAATTGAGGGCTCTCAGCTGCCTTCTCAGCACCATCTCACCAAGGGAAGGCAGGCAAGTCACCGCTTGTTTTGTGCCCTGGTTTCTTCTACCGATTGCTCAGCCAAAGAGGCACATGATACACGAGTGTCCCTTATGGGTCAAACGTGCTGGTGGCACCCATGTTTCTACGTCCCTGTGCCCATTAGCACCTGCTGGGCACTCTGCCGGCCCCGTGATGGGGGGACCACAGCCCAGCACCCAGTACTGGTCCTTCCTACAGCTTTGCAGACCAACACGCAGCGCAGGAGCCTGCAACCACAGTAGAAATAAACCCGCTGCCATTCAGAAAAAGCATAATTAGTGAAGATTAAACAGCCAGTAGCTATGCCAGCAGCTGCAGGGGAAGACACAGAACCACCGTCTCCCCACTGAATAGAAGTCGCTGCTTCGTTGCACCCATCCTGCTCCCTCCGAGAGCCCTGTGGATCTTGTGCCGCATGATGCCCAGCCCTGGCAGGCAGCACCGAGCCCACTCGCCCCGATCACTAGAAAGCATATAGACTGCAGTATACAAAATCCTTCCTGTCTTCCTCTCCAAACCCACCTCGCTCCCTCTCAACTGGGACCCCCTCATAAAAATAAGAAGAGACAGGCCTTTCCTGGCATTTCCTTTTGCTGAAAAGGCTGTAAAATTTTCCAAGCGTAGCCAGAGCCAGAGCAAAGTTTGTCAGGAGCTCAGCTCATTAGGCGGCTGCTCAAGGAGCCCCGCGGGAGGTGCAAGCTGCATAATTCAAAACAGCTTGGACCCTGGAAAAGAAAATAGAAACCAGGCTGCAAGAGCGAGTGGGGCAGCTCCAGCTCCAGTGCAACCCCTGCTCCCCATCCACAGGGTTCGAAGAGCCCCGGCCCAGCAGAGGGGCTGCAGCCAGCCCAAGAGGAGCTGGCACCCGCCAGAGGAAATTCCAAGCCTGTTGCTTCTGGCAGCCGCACAGGCCCTGGCTAGGACCTCGGCAACCTGGAAACCGGCTACTCAGCAATTTTCTTGCCATCCAGAGGGCTTGTTCTGAACCACAGTTTCACTTCCCCCATCCCTGCGTCGCAGCCCAAGAGGCAGGGAACACCAGAGGCAAAAAAGCGTTTGCTCAAAAGCCGTTGTGATCGAGGGCCCCCCAAACTGCTGCGCTCCGGGACAGCAGACTGGAGCCGCTGCCGTTCCCCTCAGTGCATCTGGGGGTGGGAAGAGCAGAGGAAACTTGCTTGGACCAGCCCTAAGGTCTCCCCGGTTCCTTTTGCTCCTTGCCAGAGGAAAGTTCAAACAAGGCTGCACAGAGGCAGGACACAGGCAGCTTTTCAGCCCAGCCCAACGAGGCTCGCCTGTGGCCGGACTCGCTCCCTTCAGGCCCTGTCTGGCCCAGTCCTCCGCTGCAGACCGGTGCTGGAACAAATCCTGCTGAGGAAGTGGTGAAAGCTCCAGTGCTCCAGGGGTTTCCACAGCCTTGGCCAGCTTGCTGTCGGGAAGTCACCCTGAGATGCAGCCCTTGCTCTCAGTCACTGCCTTCAGAGTACTCCATCCAGCTCCTCGCTGCCCTGGAGACATACAGCGTGACCATTTTGGACCCTTGCAACCCTCAGCATCCTCTACCGATCACAGCTTCGGACACTGCCTTTCCTAAGAACCCAGGAACCAGGCACTGCATAACAACAGGATGAAGTAGCAGCCATTCCAGCCACTGCTGAACCCCTTCCCGTCTGAAGGGGAGCACAATCGTTCACCCATACACAGCTACTAAGCAGGAGCTTTCCTCCAAAGAGGATCTTTAAGAATACGTTTTCTGTTAGGAAGACTGCAATGCTCCTGCAGAACCAGGCACCTGATGTACCCCCAACCATGCAGTTACCAAGGTGGCAAGTCAAGGAAAGCTGGCCACAAGGCCACCTTCAGAAGGGGGACACACTGCAAGCAGGGAGAAGCGGCTTCCTTTAATTAAAACCCTTAAGAGAAACCTGGACACAGCCTCCAAACAAGGGAACAGCATTCTGGGAGAATGGCATTTCTCTGCAGAGCGCACATCAGACAAGGACCACGGTGTCCCTTGGGGAACCAGACACTTGGCTCACCAGCCAAGGAAACAGCGCGACTTCTGCTGTAACTACACCAGTCGGAGCTTTCCAACTCACGGTTTTCTCACCCAGGCAAATCCTGGAGACGAGACACTCAGGGACAGGAAAGCTCACACATCGAGCATTGAGGTTACCTCTCAAGAAGAGTTCCTGACCTCCAGCTTCTTAGAGGGTAGGAAAAGCCCCCTTACGCCTGGACTCAAGGACGGTGAGATGCAAGGAGGCAGCTGAGGAGGAGCAGCGCGATGAGCAGAAATCAGGAATCCTGGCTTCTGTCTCTAGCTCTGCCTCATATTCCCTTCCTGCCTTTGGTTAAGTCATTCCCTTTCACTTTCCCTCCCAGCATCTATTTCGGAGGTGAAAAAGCCAAGGCCTTGCTCCTGCAGAGCGCTGGAAACCTCCTCCAGCCATTGACAGCGCAGAACATCGCTGCCACCAGACACCCAGCGCAAAGAGTCACGCCGCTTGTATGGACCCCACACTGCTCACACAGACCCTGGGAAGCACAGTCTGCCAAGGGCTGATGCCATAAAGAACCTTCTACACAAACCGTATCCTGGCCTGCTCCTCTCCTCAGCCACCGCATTAAGCAGCTGAGCAAGGAAAAGGAAAGCTGCTCCGCTGAGCCATGACAGAAGCAGCAGTGCAATTGCATGCAGCATCATTCTGGCCAGCCCGCCTGCAAGGAACTGCGCCCCGAGCCTGTACCAGTGAGGATGGGGAGATACAGCAATGGGGGAGATGCAGGGTTAGAAGGGTTGATCTCTACAACTACCTGAAAGGAGGTTGTGGAGAAGAGGGAGCTGGCCCTTTCTCCCAAGTGACAGGGGACAGGACAAGGGGGAATGGCCTCAAGCTGCGCCAGGGGAGGTTCAGGCTGGATATCAGGAAAAAAATTTTCATGGAAAGGGTCATTGGGCACTGGAACAGCTGCCCAGGGAGGTGGTGGAGTCACCTTCCCTGGAGGGGTTTAAAGGACAGGTGGACAAGGTGCTGAGGGGCATGGTTTAGGGAGTGTTAGGAATGGTTGGACTCGATGACCCAGTGGGTCCCTTCCAACCTGGTGATTCTCTGCTTCTAAGAAAACAGCCACAAAAATCCCTGCAAAACCCCAACCCACCCGGGGCTTGAAGAGGCAGGACAGAGCAGAAGTGCCCAAGGAGCGCAGCCCTCCTGATCCCTAGCAGATCCATCCTGTGGCCTCCCACGTACTCCAGGGAGAGGGAAGACCAGTAGGCACAGGCAGGAACAAGGAGCACTCTGTGGTTTTGCTCGGTATTTCGGGCCATCTCTCACACAGGAGGAGCTCTGCTTCGCTTTCCAAGTCTCGCCCTCTCTGGCACGGATCAGGGCCCTGGCTCCTGGCCCAGGCCCCGGCTCCAGCCGAGCTCCTCACCAAACAGGGTGACGCCCCGCCGCCGGGCACAGCGCAGCCCGGCCTGAAAGCCATCTTGAGGCTGCTACCCCAGCACCCAAGCAGGCTCTCCTGGTCCCTGAGCTGGGATTCAGGGCATCTAAACTCCAAACCCAGCTCCTGCTCTCAGTGGAAGCAAATCCAGTGATCGAGCACTGTTTTCTCCAGCAGCTCTGGCTGAAGCTGGGACACAAACTGCCCACACTGGGGGCGCGCAGTCTTCCAAAAGGTGCCCAGGCATGGCTTGCGGGTTCCTCTGTCTACAGCTGCCAGGAAAGATGCAGCAGGTCAAGATGCCAGCAAAGGTCTTGCCCTCGCATCACCAGCAGTGTGGAGGGGCTGGAAACCACTGCCTGATGCATCCATCTGGCAATCCAGCACAGACACTGGGATATAGGGGAGCCACTTGTGCCCAGACACCAGTAGCTGCCAAAGAACTGGCCCATCTCTCCATAAAGAGCTGAGCCAGTGGGAAGCAGGCCTGATGCCACTGGCTACGCTCAGTGAGAGCGGAGCAGGTTCCCACTAGGTTCTTCAGGGTGTTGCAGCCCATCATCCTCACACCATCTTCTCCAGGAGAAAGGCACAGCTGGCATCAAAGCAACCCTGCCCGCTGGGAAGCCACACATCTCCTATAGCCCATCCCGTTCCCCAGGAGGGGGGCAGCAGGAGTGCCAGCAGAGAAGAATGGTCAGAGTCCAAACAAGCCAGGCTCTGAGCTGGTCAGGATGCCCAACAGCCCGGTGCATGTTTTGAAGGCTTGGTGCAGGGTTTGGATTGCTATGCCGAGGTGTCCCACGCTCCCTTCTCCTGCTGCCAGGGAGACCAGGCTGCCCAGGGCAGTGATGAGCCCTGCCCAGCTCACCAACGATGCGGGCAGCACGCAGGACTCCTGGCAAGCCATCCCTCTGTAGCACTGCTCTCCCCTAAATCAAAATCAGGTGCCAGTGACACTAACTGCTTCCTCCACACTGCCTCCTGCTGAGTACAGCCCTGTGGCAATGGCAAACATCACCACTAACCGCTCCCAGTTACAACAACATCCATCGCCCTCTCCACCTCCGAGTTTCAAACAGAATCAGGTAGGGAGAAAACAAAACCAGCGCCCAGGAAGGTGCTGGTGCCAAGTGGATGACCGGGAACAGGCACCATAGAAGGAGGAAGGGTGCCTCTCATTCGTGCCACACGATTTGGCTGCCAGGAGAGGCTGCGGAAAGGGCCAAATACAGCAACAGAAACCACCCCTGCCAACCTCCGGCAACAGTTCCTGGGCACCTCTCACGCGAGGCTGCAGGGGTGGTGCTTGCAGAAGGAAAGCCAGACCAGAGGAGCATGGATCGGTCTGCTAGAAGGCAGCACTGACTTTGAAACACGAGTCAGATAGAGCTGAGGAATCTCGTTTCAGCCATCCTCGCTCCCTGCGCTGCACAGAGCTACTGGGAACACACAATGGAGAAGAAAAGCCACTGTGATGCTTCCTAGGCCCCTCACTCCAAGACGGGTGCATTTTTCCACAGTTTCAAGTGGTACAAAAAGCCTCGGCGGGTAGTTTTAACTTCATGGAGATCAGCTACATAAAGTCAGTACCCAAAGTTCCCACCCTCTCTCAAACCACGGCACCTCGCAAAAGAACATAGAATCATTAAAATCAGGCTGTGAAAGACCACTAAGATTGTCAAGTCCAACCGAGATCACCAGAAGACACATTTTCCAGCCCACATCTTCCTGGGAGGGCAGAAGACCTGTGCAATACTGAGTTCTGACTGGCATTGGATGGGATTTGCCAGAAGAGTTGTGCTGGCAACCCTCCTAGCACTTCGCTGATGCAGCTTAAACAGCACTGACAAAGTATTGCTGCATCTGTACATCACATCGCTACGATACCTCCATCCCCCATGACATCATCTATCCATGCATCTCCTACCGTGTTTCCTGTTAAAAACGCCAGCAGTCCTCACAAACCTAGCAGAGCTCTCCAAGGCACTGGCACGACCACAGGCCTTTGCCAAAAGAGCTACAGCACAAGGAAAATGACATTCGCAGTAGAGCTTGGGGCTTCTGCTCGGCTAAGGTAGCGGCTGGCATCGCTGGGAGGAGGCGGCAGCATAGCTCAGGAGCCGGCTCCTAGGTGGAGAAGACCTGGACATACTCTTGGACAGGAATAGCCCACTCGTGTGTTTCCACAGGGACCATAGTCCCCCAGAAGAAGCCTGTGAGGGAGGTGTCGGTCAGCATGTCTGAACCCTGATGGAGCCCTAACGAATTAAGGGCTGGAAGCCAGCCTGTGCCATCCCCAGGAACTGGCTAGACCTGAGCAGCTTAAAGCTCATGGCAGCAGCTGGAATACACAGCCAGCGCCAGCAAGGGCACACCTGGACCTTGGGTGGACACAGCCGCATCCTCAAGCACTCCAGTGGTTTAATAGTTCTGCTCCCTGAAGAAGCCACACCTCATGCAACCATCCGGGACAGCACAAAGAAGCAAAGGCTGTCCCGATGTCAGCGCTGAGCCAGCCAGCACATCAAGAAGAGATGGGACATGGAAAACAATCCAGGACGCATGTTTTAGTCAGGATACTGCAACCAGCAGAAGATGACCAGGGTCAGCTACAAATGTCTCTACAGCAGTGAGGAACAGTGACTGGCTGGGACACGGTGATGCTCCACGCAGAGGGAACCAAGCCTTCTCTCTACCTGCTGCTCTCTTCCACACCCCCTTATAGCAAGCGCTGCTGGCAGGGGGAGGGCTCACACTGTTTTAGCAGGAAAAAGCAGTAGGAAGGAGAGGAGAAACTATGTTTTTCCCCCAAAACAGCAAATATTAAGAACGTGATGCCAGCTGGGTCAATGACGTGATAGCAAAGTCAAAGGTTGAGTTGAGCTTGGACCTTGGGAACCCCAGGCCAGCACAAGCAAGGTCCATGGGCTCAAGCTCGCTTGGGGCTGAAGTGCAGCTCCAGCACATCCACAGAAGCCGCCAGGAGAGCTCGGCACTTCCAGCTCTGCAATGGCCCAGTCACCGTCTGTCCCCTCTGAACCGCCTTCCAGCAACACGGAGACACAAGAGAGAGCTTTAAAGTACTAAACACAACTGTTTCACTTTCTGCATCTGAGTAACTATGGTTTCAAGTTTCCAACTAAGCTTTCCTTTAGCTGCTGCCTTTTTTTTTTTCCAGTGGGGAGGTCGGGAAAGAGCAAAGGGACTTTCAGGAGCAGGGAGATGTACTAACACCTACAGCATTGCACCGCAGAAAACACCAACCACCACAAAATGGATTTTCTGGCTAATAAACACACAGGACAGAGCAGTGTGGAGGCACCGATCACATCATCTGCCCAGAACAAATAGCAAAATGCATGCTAGAAACCAGACAAAGGTTCTCAAGCATTTAGGACATGAATACACCAGAAAAAAAAGTCCCTGATGGAGCAGACAATTGCTGTGGACACTGATACACTCATCCTTCTACCAAGAAAAAAAGAGTGAATCAGGCAGCAATGCTGACCTCGTGATTCCTGCAATAGTTCCAGCCTTGGGAGTGCATTGCATACCCACGCGTGGTGGCAGCCAGCGCTATCGCAAGCACCAGAGTCAACACACGTCTTGCTTCGGCACGGCCACAGCCTCGCTGTGTGACCTTGGGCAAATCGCTTCCTCTGTGACTCACTTTCCTTATCCCTTCTGCGACCAAAGCAGCAAAACAAGGCACACGTACATCCTTGCGCTGAGACCTGGCAACGGACGGCTGGAAGGAGCTGCGTGTCATTACCGTGTGCCTGGCAGGAAACAGCGTTTGAGCAGGATAACGAGTGGCAGCCACAGTGGCAGATCCCGCAGGTCAAGAGCACGCAGCGAAGCCTCCTGCAGCGGTGCCCCAGAGGGATGCATCGCAGTTGTCCTCTGTGCCACCCTCTTGGCAGCCCTGTGCCTGGCACGGCCAGGACACAGCCACACGGCACCGCATCCCGACACTCTGTCAGACCACGCTGCACCCAGGGCGCGCCGACATGCACGACAGCCTGCCCTGTCATGTAGGGTTACTCCCGTGTTCGGATATGCATCCTTCTCACATTTCTGCTCCAGCAAGTGGTTGCTCGCGGAGCCGGGACAGGACAGGTTCACCATCTGCTAAGGGCACATCCCCGGTGCAGCACCAGGAAGGTTTTGTTACATGGGGTTCTTTCTCTGCACAGACAAAGTGCGTACGGACGGCATTTCCCCTTTTTTCCTCCAACCGGCCACGTACCTGGTTCACCTCAAGAGGGAACAGAAGCCCCAAAGCCTATGACACCACAAGGAAAGGGCAGAGCTGTCCCCTGACACCTGGGATGAGCTTTAAACCTCACGTGAAACACAATGAGGAATCCCAGTTCCACTCAAGCTTTAACAGCGCCAACGATGTCTTCCAAAATCCAGAGTAGTTCGAGTAAAACCGGGTACAGGGCAAGTTGGTTGATGGCACCTAGTGACGAGCCCCGCTCGAGGCCCAGTGGTCCCCGAGGCACCTCCAGCAGCCACGGTGATGGGGCACAAGGGAAGAGCGGTGCCCAAAACACCTGAGCAGAGCAAGGAGGGCCAGGCAGACCGAGGTGATGCCCAAGATGAGCCCAAGGAGAGGGTCCGCCTTGACAGCACCTCTGGCCAGAACGGGCAGCGGCCAGAGCCCTGGCACAGGCTGGACACGCCGGAGGCAGCAGGTGCAGAATGGACCCACGCGGGGAGCACCGGGCACGGAACAGGACTGTGTGGGGAGAACCGGGCACGGAACGGGACTGCGTGGGGAGCACCGGGCATAGAACAGACCCACATGGTGAGCACCGGGCACGGAAAGGACCCATGTGGGGAGCATCGGGCACGGAACAGGACTGCGTGGGGAGCACCAGGCACAGAATGGATCCGTGTCGGGAGCACCGGGCACAGCAAGAACCCATGTGGGGAGCACCGGGCACGGAACAGGACTGCGTGGGGAGCACCGGGCACAGAAAGGACCCATGTGGGGAGCACCAGGCACGGAACAGATCTGTGTCGGGAGCACCAGGCACGAAAAGGACCCATGCAGGGAGCACCAGGCACGGAACGGGACTGCATGGGGAGCACCAGGCATAGAACAGACCTGCGTGGGGACCACCGGGCACGGAAAGGACCCATATGGGGAACACCGGGCACAGAACAGATCCGTGTCCGGAGCACCGGGCACGGAAAGGACCCATGTGGGGAGCACCGGGCACGGAAAAGACCCATGTGGGGAGCACCAGGCACAGAATGGATCCATGTCGGGAGCACCGGGCATGGAACGGATCTGTATGGGGAGCACCGGGCACGGAACGGGACTGCATGGGGAGCACCAGGTATAAAACAGACCCGCGTGGGGAGCACCGGGCACGGAACGGGTCCGTATTGGGACCACCGGGCACGGAATGGATCTGTATGGGGAGCACCGGGCACGGAACGGGACTGGATGGGGAGCATCGGGGATAGAACAGACCCGCGTGGGGAGCACCGGGCATGGACCGGATCCGCGCTGGGGGCACCGGGCACGGACCGGACCTGCATGGGGAGCACCGGGCACGGACCGGATCCGCGCTGGGAACACCGGGCACGGAACGGACCCGCGTGGCGAGCACCGGTCACGGACCGGACCTGTGCCGAGAAGAGCGGGCGGAGAGCGGCCCCGCGCTGGCCCCGGCCGGGCCCGCCGTGCCCCCGCCTCCCCGCTCCCCGGTTCCCCGCACTCACCTGGCGGGCGCGGCGGGGCGCGCAGCCGGGGCCCGGCGGGCGGCGCGGGGCCGGCGCGGGCCGCGCTCATGTCCCGGCCGCCCGCCGCGGGCCGAGCGCAGCGCGGATCCCGGGGCGGGGGCGGCGGCGCGGGGCGAGGGCGCGGCGAGCGGCGGAGCGGGGGGGGGCGGCCCCGGCCGGGCTGTCAAAATAAGAGCCCGAGCGCGTTAACCCTTCCGCCTCGAACCGCGCCGCACCGGCAAACTGGGAACCCGCAAACGCGGCACCGACCAACCCGAAACCCGCACCGGCACCGGCAAACCTGAAACCCGCACTGGCAAACCTGAAACCCGCACCGGCAAACCGGGCACCGGCACTGGCAAATCTGAAACCACCAAACCCGAAACCAGCACCGGCATCGACAAACCGGGCACAGACAACCCCAAAACCCACCAACTCAGCACCGGCAAACCCAAAACCCGCTCCCGTGAACCCAAAAGCTGCACCGGCGCCGGCAAACTGCGCACCAGCACTGGCAAACCTGAAACCACCAAACCCGAAACCCGCACAGGCATCGACAAACCGGGTACAGACAACCCCAAAACCCACCAACGCAGCACCCGCAAACCCAAAATCCGCACCAGCACCCACCAACTCGGCCAACCCAGCACCCGCAAACCCAAAACCCACACCAGCACCCACCAACTCGGCCAACCCAGCACCCGCAAACCCAAAACCCACACCAGCACCCACCAACTCGGCCAACCCAGCACCTGCAAACCCAAAACCCACACCAGCACCCACCAACCCGGCCAACCTAGCACCCGCAAACCCAAAACCCACACCAGCACCCACCAACTCGGCCAACCCAGCACCCGCAAACCCAAAACCCACACCAGCACCCACCAACCTGGCCAAACCAACACCCACAAACCCAAAACCCACATCGGCACCCACCAACCCGGCCAACCTAGCACCCGCAAACCCAAAATCCGGCACCCGCAAAGCCAAAACCTGCACCATCACTCACCAACCCAGCACCAGCACACCCAGCACCCACAAACACAGCAAACCCAGCACCTGCCAACCTGGCATCTGCAAACCCAGCACCGGCAAAACCACAACCCGCACCCATGAACCCAAAAGCTGCACTGGCACCAGCAAACGGGGCACCGGCACTCACCAACAGGCACCCATGAACCCATACCAGCAAACCCGAAACCCACACCAGCAACCCGGGCACTGGTACCAGCAGTGACAAACCTGAAACCCACCAACCCAGCACCTGCACCAGCAATCCTGGCACCAGCACGGAGCCCCACGGCACCAGCACTCACACCGGCAAACCCGGCACCCACACTGGCACCATCCCCCCCCGAGTGCACTGCAAATGTGGGCTCCCAGGAGTCTGGTGAAAATCCAGCAGGGACACCCAAGGTTGCGTGTCCAGCCACCCTGCACACGCACGGCCGGCCACTGGCCAGCATTGCCAGCATGCCACTGGACCACATCCTGGACAACCCCACAAGATTGCCCAGGCTGCTCCCACCAGGCATCTGCATCCCGGTTTGCCAGCCAAAGGGTCAGCCCACCCTTGCTCCATCGGCACGTTTGCATTTGGCACATTTTCAGAAGAAGCTTCACAAGCCACTGGGCACAGCTGTGGTGACGGGTGACCCCACACCTCAGCATCCCTCCTTCCCATCACCCAGGCCCCACACCTCAGCATCCCTCCTTCCCATCACCCAGACCCCACACCTCAGCATCCCTCCTCCCCATCACCCAGACCCCACACCTCAGCATCCTCCTCCCCATCACCCAGACCCCACACCTCAGCATCCTCCTCCCCATCACCCAGACCCCACTCCTCAGCATCCCTCCTCCCCATCACCCAGACCCCACACCTCAGCATCCTTCTCCCCATCACCCAGACCCCACACCACAGCATCCCTCCTCCGCATCACCCAGACCCCACACCTCAGCATCCTTCTCCCCATCACCCAGACCCCACAAGGCCCCAGCCCCACGAAGGCAGCGTGCCACTGCCTTCACCAAGTTTTCCATGTGTTAACCACCCTCCTCCCCTGAGCATTGACAGGTACGGATTGGGGTGATGGGAGCAGGGAGAGGAGAGCAAGACCCAAGGATCAGAGGAAGGAAGGAGCTGGGATGGCTGGAGATATGTTCATCATGCTATGATGAATAGCATCCATCTCAAACACAGTGTTTGCTTCGTTGAGGTGGTGGGATTGCAGCCCCCCACCGCCCTCCAACGCTGTGGCCCGGCTGGAGGCTGCGGCTGCTGCTGCAGGCGTGCAGGATGCAGCTGAGAGAGGACACAGCTGGCTGCCCGCGCTCCCTGCCTGCTCCCTCCCCTCGCAGGCAGACGGGAGCCACACAAGTGCACACGCACACACACGTCAGGCTATTAAGCCAGTCCACCAGCTCCTGGATGATCCCAGCGGCATCCTAACCAGGATGTGTCACCTTCCTGTCTGCAGCGCTCTAATGGCCAGGGGTGCACTGGGAAGAGAGGACTGGAGGCAGGGACCACTTGGCAGCATCTCCCAGCACTGCAGCGTTAAAGGGGACCCAGGGACAAGCATCCGTCTCAGCTGATAGGAAGCGGCAGCCCTGATGGAACATGAAAACGCATTTTGCCCTCCTGTTCTGCCAGCACGCACAGCAGCAGGGCAAGAGTCCCGGTTACTCATTCCTCCGGATGAGGAAGCAAAGGCAAGAGAAGAGGGGGCAGGGATGGGGGTATCTCCCCCAAACAGGGGGTGCTGCGGCAGGAGTGTGGGCAGCTGAGCTCTCCCCTCATTCCCCAATGGTGATGCTGCAGCAGGGCCAAGCGCAGAACTCGGCCAAGCAAAGAGCAGTGACGGCCGCCAAGAGACTCCGGAGGGAGGGAGGAAGGGAGGGAAGGCAGAAGCACTAGCTGCTCCCAAACCCAAACTGAAAGGATGGGACATCAGTCTTTGACGATGCCTCTTTACCCCCAGTACAGGGAGGTTTCACCCACCTGCAGAAGTGCTTGGGGGAAGCAGCCGGGGTTGGAGCTGGCAGAAGTGAGAGCGTGCAGACGTGCTGGGTTTTCCCTCAGTGCACCAAAGGCTGTGCGGGTGGGTGGTCCCACGGACCCCTTTGCAAACAACAGCATCGAGCATCATCTGCTAACCAACCGTACCCCTCTGAACTCCTCCCAGGGACCGGGAGCAGTGAGGCCACACATCTCCCCACCGCTCTGGTGAGCTCCCAAGTGCCTCATCAGCAAGCACTGACATATTTTCATGCTTTCATCCCTTCCAGTGGCAGCACTGGGCTCGTGTCCCTGCAGACAGAGTGCACAGGCGTTCTGGGTTAAAGATGGTACCCAACCACTGCTGCCTGGCACCACAGCTTGGTGCCAAGGCAGCCTGGCAGCTCTGCCCTCCAGCCACATCTGCTGCAGAGGCGATGCTGGAGCCACCCGTGCTCCGGGCACTCCACCTCCCTCTCCCTTCTGCTCCTTCCCCGCAGCCTCTTGGGCTTTCTACATCACAGCCCCTCGCATCTCTCCCAGGCTGTGTACATGAAAGTGGCAGAGCGAGACTGGGAAAGGTCAGCGGGAGGACCAAGCCGCTGCCGGCTCAGCGCTGAGCCTGTCTTTAATTAACATCTGCCGGGCTAGCTGCCCTCCCTGCACTTGACTCCGACTCCCAGTCTCCCCTTCCCTCCTCTATCATTACGCCCACGCTAGGAGAGACACGGAGGGGAGGAGACGAGGAAGCAGAGTCCGTGGAGCTCCTCAAAGCCTCCCTCTGCCACCACCACCACGGAGCAGCGCATCCCAGGAGCTGCCTGGTACATCAGCACGTAACTCGGGAGTCTCCCATCCAAACTAGTCAAGGAAGAGACCCATGGGTGACTGTGACTCAGACTTCCTGAGAAGAATTGGGACCAGCCACCCTGAAGCTCCTGACACGTTCTGCTTCCGTGGGGCACAGAGGATACTCGAATACAGGGCTGGAAGGATCGGCCTCATCCCGTTGTACTTTTGCGAGTAAGGATGTCTGAAGTACACTTGAAGCTGGGTTCCAAGCCACCTCTAAGGCTCTGGGATTTGTTCGTTCCCATCGCCTCTCCAGAACACCAGCCCAGGCTCAGCCCTTCGCAAAACCCCTGTGGGCGAGGCCCTCGTTACACTTATGAGTATGATTAATTAGGTCCAATTAACTATACTGGAATTAATGATGTGACTCACAGTGAGCCAGAGCTGCCTCTTCGCGAAGCCTTTCCCCAGTGGCTCACGCCAGTCCCAGACCGACCTCCAGCAGAGGCCCCAGAGATGGAGGAGCACGGATGAGCTGGGATTAAGGAAACGAGCCCAGGGCTGGGGGCAGCTCTGCTTTGTTGATCCATGCAGGTACGGAGCAGGGAGCTGCTGGCAGCCCCGGTGTTAAATCCACAGACCTGGCACACAGGCTCACCCTGCGGTCCCCCTGAAAGGCAAAGACCCAGCAAGGAGATGTAAGAGGCCATATTCCTGCTGCAGAGGTGTACTCTGGCCTAACAACATCTTTTTCAGCTCTGCCCTTCTTCCCTCACTCCTGCCCATCCCTACACAGCCTCCTGGCCACAGTGCCCTCCTCTTCCCTCAGACACTGGCATGGATCCTACCCCACAGCCTCGCAACTCCCTGCCATGCCTCCATCTCCCACAGGCTTCGTCACGTCAATCCCACCTCTGTTTTGATGGTACCACAAAGCCATCACTCAGGGACGAGGGAAAAACGCCAACCCAGGACTGGCTCCAGGTCTGCGCCCAGTCCTGCAGCCAGCGGGAAAGAATGGGCTCCCTCATTCCACGCTCGCTGGGGTTGGAGCAGGGCAGTCTGCGCTCCCCCTGCCACCGCTGCAGCCCAGATGGACCTGGATGGAGTTGGAGCGGCCCAGCTTGGCTTCTCTACTCCCTTCAAATGGGCTCCCGGCCCATTTCCTTCACAGTAAGCTCTTTACCATCATGCCTCCGGCAGGCCCAGGCCGTTCACCCACCACAGCCAGAAGAAACTGGGAAAAAACAACATGCAAAGTGACCCAGCCAGCCAGGGTGTGCTGCTCAGCATCCTCACTCCAGATCCAGACCCTTGCCCCCTTCCACGCGCTGGGGTTTTCCTATGCTGCAGTCCTAAAGGCAAAACACAGCCTGTGCCGGAGAACTGGAGGAGAATCAAATCAAGCTGAGCTGTCCTTTTCCAAACGGAAATGCGCTGATGCAACCACAGCACGGCTGACACCGTCTAGCAAAGACAACCTGATGTGGTTCCAGGCTCAGAGACAAGTGATGCTGGGTGCTGTGAGAGTTAGAATCACAGAATAGTTTGGGTTGGAAGGGACCTTAAAGATCATCCAGTTCTACCGCCTGCCATGGGCAGGGACATCCCACTGGATCAGGCTGCCCAAAGCTCATCCAACCTGGCCTTGAACACCTCCAGGGATGGGGCAGCCTTCCCTGGGCAGCCTGGGCCAGTGTCTCACTACTCTCGTGGTGAAGAAATTCTTCCTAATGTCCAGTCTAACTCTGCCCCTCTCCAGTTTACACCCGTTCCCACTCACCCTATCCCCACAAGCCTTTATGAACAGCCCCTTTCCAGCTTTCCTGGAGCCCCTTCAGGTACTGGAAGGTCACTGTAAGATCTCCTTGAAGCCTTCTCTTCTCCAGGCTGAACAACCCCAACTCTCTTAGTCTGTCCTCATAGAGAAAGTGCTTCAGCCCTTCGAACATCTTTGTAGCCTCCTCTGGACCCATTCCAACAGCTCCATCTCCTTCTTATGTTGAGGATTCCAGAACTGGACCCAATCCTCCAGATGAGGTCTCCCGAGAGAGGAATAGAGGGGCAGAACCACTTCCCTCTCCCTGCTGGCCATGCTGCTTTGGATGCAGCCCAGGATACGGTTGACCTTCTGGGCTCTGAGCGCACATTGTGGCTCATGTCGAGCCCCCAACAACACCCCCAAGTCCTTCTCTGCAGGGCTGTTCTCAATCACATCACCCCCCATCGTGTACTGAGTTATTCCTGCGCGGTCAGATGCGCCCGGAGCACCCGCACAGGTGCAGCGCTCCAAACCCTCTTCCCTGCTCTCCTCCCAGCGGTGCGCTGCCGGGATGCTGGATTGAGGGATCCGGGCTGTGCGCTGGGCGGCGGAGCGCCAAGGGTTAACGCGTGTCGCGGGGGGGGTGGGGGGGAACCGGGGACTCTTATCGTGACACGGCGGCGCCTCCCGGTGCGGGCTGGAAAATCTGAGCCGGCGGCGCCGGGACACAAAGCGGAGAGCGGGCGGGGCGGGAGCGGGGGGAGGGACCGGGGGGGGTCCCCGGGACGGGAGAGGGAACCGGGGGAGGGGTCCCGGGGTGGGAGGGAGTTAAGGGAGTCCCGGGACAAGAGAGGGAACCGGGAGGTCCCCGGGCAGGAGGGAACCGGGCTGTCCTCGGGAAGGGAGAGGGAACCGGGGGGGTCCCAGGGTGGGAGGAAGCTAAGGGATTCCCGGACGGGAGGGAACCGGGGGGTCCCGGGGTGGGAGAGGGTACCGGGGGGGATCCCAGGGTGGGAGAGGGAACTGAGGGTCATAGAATCATAGAATCACCAGGTTGGAAAAGACCCCTTGGATCAAAGAGTCCAACCATTCCTATGGAGAGGTCCCGGAGCAGGAGGAACCTGAAGATCCCGGGACAGGAGGAACCCTGGGGGTCATAGAATCATAGAATCACCGGGTTGGAAAAGACCCCTTGGATCAAAGAGTCCAACCGTGCCTATGGAGAGGTCCCGGAGCAGGAGGAAGCCCAAGGGATCCCCTGGTAGGAGGGAGCTAAGAGGGTCCCAGGGCAGGAGAGGGAACCGGGAGATCCCGGGGCAGGAGGAACCTCGGGGATCATAGAATCATAGAATCACCGGGTTGGAAAATACCCCTTGGATCAAAGAGTCCAACCGTGCCTATGGAGAGGTCCTGGAGCAGGAGGAACTGGGAGGTCCCAGAGCAGGAGGAAGCCCAAGTGATCCCCTGGCAGGAGGGAGCTAAGGGGGTCCCCGGAACCGGGAGATCCCGGGGCAGGAGGAATCCTGAGGGTCATAGAATCATAGAATCACCAGGTTGGAAAAGACCTCTTGGATCAAAGAATCCAACCATGCCTATGGAGAGGTCCCGGAGCAGGAGGAAGCCCAAGGGATCCCCTGGCAGGAGGGAGCTAAGGGAGATCCCAGGGCAGGAGGAACCTTGGGGATCATAGAATCATAGAATCACCAGGTTGAAAAAGACCCCTTGGATCAAAGAGTCCAGAGTCCAACCATACCTATGGAGAGGTCCTGGAGCAGGAGGAACCAGGAGGTCCTGGAGCAAGAGGAAGCCCAAGGGATCCCCTAGCGGGAGGGAGCTAAGGGGGTCCCCGGGCAGGAGGAACCCTGGGGGTCATAGAATCCTAGAATCACCGGGTTGGAAAAGACCTCTTGGATCATTGAGTCCAACCATTCCTATGGGGAGGTCCCAGGGGGTCCCCGTGCAGCAGCCGGGTTCCCTGCCCCGACAGCCCCAGGTGCTGCAGAAGCTGCCCCGGCCCAGGCTGGGTGCCCGGTGTCCCTCGGCTCTGCCCGCACGCCGCAGCCGGGCAGATGTTCACGCAGAAATGCTTCCCGCAGCCACAACCAGAGCCTCAACCGCGCAGCAGCACGTCCACGCCGATCGCATCAGAGGAGAGCGAGAGCCAGGGAAGGTGCAAGAACAGCTCTTGCTGTCCCTGCTACTGCCATCTTACAGAACTAGGAACGGAGTCATCCCTCCTTCTGATTTCTTTACGCGGTGCTCTCGTCTCCAGAGGACTCTGGGAATCTCAGCTGCTGCACACGCCTCAGCCCTGTGCCAGCCAGGAGCAGAGCGGAGATCGGGGAAGCTTCCAGGGAGGTCACAAGCCTGACACAAATTCATTTTATTCAATGTCTCTGTTAGTACTTGGGGTCACTCGAAATCACCGCTCTGTAAACGGGGTCATAGCAGGAAAAGTTAGTGAGCTGCTGCCTTTCTGCTGCCTTGCGCCATCTGCCAGCGCGACACGGACCGTGTTCCTGGCAGCCTGGACAAGCACCGGCATCCACCCCTCTCCGGTGCTGGTGTTACGGACTGTTCCCACTGCCGCCCGGTGTGGGACCCCCAGGGCAGGAGGCGGGTGCGGGAGCAGTGGGAACCCCCAGGCTTCCCCGGGCACCAAGCGGGCGTCCCGGGGCTGCGCAGAGCAGCTGCCGGAGCAGGAGAGGAGAGACCGAAGCTCCAGTGTGAAACACCACACGGGGCTCCGACATAGAACCGGGCAACGGTTCGGCTGGAAGGGACCTCAAAGCCCATCCAGTTCCACCCCCTGCCATGGGCAGGGACACCTCCCACTGGATCAGGGGCTCCAAGCCCCATCCAACCTGGCCTGGAACCCCTCCAGGGATGGGACAGCCACCACTGCTCTGGGCAACCTGGGCCAGGGCCTCCCCACCTTCACAGGAGAACATTTCTGCCTAAGATCTCATCTCAATCTCCTCTCTTTCAGCTGAAAACCGTTCCCCTCATCCCATCCCTGCACTCCCTGTCACAGTACCAGCTGGCCTCGGCAGAGACAGGCAGGAAAATCCCTCATCTACCAAGAAGAGGACAGCATGTCCCACCTTAGTGCCAGTTCTTTAGGCCACTGGTGACAAGAGTGAACTCAAAGCAGGAGAGCCCTTGGGAGGGTCAGACTCACGGACAGTGGGTGTCCTGGACCCCTTTCGGAGCTGTGGGACAGGCCAAGGCCAAGCTAAAGACCCCACATGTAGAATTATTTCATCCAGTCCCTAACGGTTTCGGTGTATTTCCCCATTACCCCCTCTAACTGCTGCCTTCATCCCAGTTATCAGAAGCCTCGCAAGCTTCCCCGTCCTCTGACAGCTGCAGCTCCGTGTCCAAGCTGGAAAAGGAGGAAGAGACAAGGGGAAAGAGAAAAAGCAGTTTTTCCAGAAGCCAATGAAATGCAACTGTGAACATAGTTCCCATGGTAACAGCAGGATCTAGGGGAAGAAAAGGGAATGTAAATCGGATTATCAAGGGGATGAACAGGGAGGGACGAATGAACCAGTTGCATCCGCCAGCCCAGCCCGGCCACTCAAACACCGCCGGCGTGCGTAGAGTCTCGTCACTCCAATGCCTGTCCAGAGCGCTCCCTGTGTGGCAGCAGCTCTGCTCCAGCCACCCTGCAAGGTGAGATGCCTGCAGCAAAACGGAGCTCATGGAGTCCTACCATTCCCAGCCTGGAAACTTTCCCCCGAGTGGAGCAGTCTCTCTATAATTGATGCAATCTATTACTTTCATTCTCTGACATCTTAACCATAAATGAGGAGGAGGCTTAAAACTGCCCTGAACGTTAAAAAAAAAAAAAATATCCAAGAAAAGTAACTCCCAGGCCCAAGATTTATGTTCCACAGGGGAAACAGCGGGATCCTCGGTGACATTCTAGCAGGGACTCGCACTTTGTGCAGCCAACCCAGTGAAATCAAGGTGGCTTTCAATAAAGCCAGAAGTACAGCAATCACATCAGATGGATTTCAGCCAGGATGTCCAACAGCAGCAGAGCCTATTCCAGCACAGTTCCCAGGCTTGGGAACAAGCTTTTTAGCCTGAGGAAAGCATCTCAGCTGCTCTCTGGACTGGGCTCTACCTGCACTGCTCAGGCTGTTAGCTGCACATTCTCTCTGCCAGTGCTTCCCGCCCTGGAAAAGGTTAAGTCTCAAAAGCACTTCCTGGGGTTCTGCTCTTGCTTTTTTGCTGTTTTATTTCCTCAAAGGCAGAGATGAGCTGCCTGGCTCTGCCTTGACCTGGCAGCAGAGCTCACAGCCACTGCCTTTGCGGTGCAGGCTGCTGTATTCGTGGCAGGGGCATGGGAGGGACACGAGGGTTTGCTGCACTGGGCCCTTTGGGAGACGGGCATGAATATTTCATGACAGGGAGAGGATGCTCCTGCAGCATCACCACATGCGGATGTGCTGTCAGGGACAGAAAAGGAGAGAGCCCAGGTCAGCCCTCTCCAGCTCCCAGGGAGACCACCAGGAGAGAAACCCCACGAGGGTAAAGATGCCACCTCTGCTCCACAGCAGCAGCTTCTGCACAATCCTGCCATCCTCTGCCTGGCAGTACTATCCCAGCCAAGCGTTGTCCTGATTCAGCGAGGGAAGAGGGACGGTGTTATCGCGCCCAGGACACCCCTACTGCCACAAGACCCCACCAGCAGGCTGCACAAGCCCTTGAGCGCAGGATGGAACCAGACAGCCGTTCCTAACCTGAACCTGTGCTTTGAGAAAGGCACAAGATCCATTTGGAACCAGAAGCGACGTCTCTAGGGGAGCTGGACTGTTTGGCACAAACGCTACAGACGCCCTTTGATTCCGGCACTCGAGCAACTTCCTGCCTTCAAAAGGAGAGGGAGGTTTAAGAAGAGGTTTTGACTCTTCGCAATATGCAGAGCGGGTCCTGCCTGAGAGCCTCTGGAAGCCTGGCATAAAGGAGCGCTTGTGTCTCCAGAGCACATGCATAGGGCAGAAAGAAAACAGACGGAGCAGCTCAACGCAGGACTGCCGAGAGCAGGGCTGAGCTTGTCTCAGCCTCTCAATCGTGCTCTAACTGCAAAATCATCAGGGAGATAGGACCAAAGTGTATTCCTATTGGCAATCCTGTGCGGAAGGAACAACCAGCCGCCCTAGTTTGAGTCCCCCAAAAATCCAGCATCGATGCCAGCCAGAAGAAGGAGCAGGATTTCAGCAAGGGGACCATGTGGAGGACCACGGCTCTGAAGGTAATTGAGACAAAGCCGCTATGCTTCTCTTGGTCATAAATTTGAGTGGGAGATGTTTGTTACTGCCAATACATTTTTCCTTGTCCATAGTTCTTCCACATAAGGTTAAACTGTTAAGTGTTGACAGTGCATCTGTTAAGATTGGCTCTAGAAACCGAATGCTCTTGAAAAAAAAAAGGAAAAGACGCTGTGCTTGGCCTTCATCTCCCCAGCCATCCCGCTCCCACTATCGTGGAGAAAAGCCACGTGGAGCAGCCCTCGCGCTCACGGATGGCCCAAGAGCGGCTGTGTTTAAAGCACTCTTCTGCAGGAAAGGTGCAGCGAGCTGAGAAACAAGGAGAAGCTCCCCAGGGATAGCAAGACGCAACAAAGGGTGGCTCAACAAGGTTAGGCTTCTTTCTGATGACAACGTAAGGCTTCAAGGAAAGGTCCCACAGAAGATCTGGGAGAAGGGCTCTTTCCCAATATTTCAAACTCCTCTCCTGTTATGTGTTTTCACTTCACAATGGCGTTTCTCTCCCACCACCCACAGCAGCTACCTCGGGCTTAGAGCAAACAGGGCGCCTGCTGCTCGAGAAGGATCCTGTGCCCAGCAGGGACCACTGGGGTCACCACAGACTGCAAGCACTGGAAGAGGACATCTCTGCAAGCAGGAAGGTGACCTTCCTCCAAGGTCACCAACTCTTCTCTTCACAGAAAAGAAATGGAAAGGCCAACACAGTCTCCTCACTTGACTCCCTTTAATTAGTAACCACCTGGTTTTGAGGAAAGCTGTTAACCAATGTAGAGCGTTTGGCAAGCTTCCTCAGCTGCTGCTCCCCTAACTTCAGTTCTTCTTGGAAACGCTTTAAGCTCCAAGATGCCAAAAGAAAATTAAAAGAAAAGCAAGAGAGAGAGAGTGCAAGTGAAACAGAAGACCAAGGATGCAGTACAACCCAGTGGAAGGGGTGAGACATTCCCCGGCTCCACCTCCAGGACTGCTGCTGGCCATCCCATAGCTGGGAAGCCTCCCACCCAGCCAACCACGCGGGACTAACTGCTATACCTCAAGTACCATATTCCAAACCAGCCATTACAAATCCTTCAATGATTTCCGGAAACCAGGCTGCTCAGTTCAGCATTCTGGCCAGATTCCAACTCGGGCAGTGACTCTCTATCTTCCTAAATCCCCTCCCTCACTTTAATTCCTTCCTTGTGGCACTGTGTCCATGCATTTTGTACGCCGTGCTCATCTACCAAGATAGACACGCACAATCTTACAAACCATATTCATCCTGCTCTGTGGACGAGAGCTGGGACATTCTTCTTGAGTTTTGCCCTGGTTCTGCCCGATGTCCCACTCTACTCAGACAGAGTGGAGCTCTTCTCCGCCAAGAAACCTGCGGGTGCAAAGGCAGCGTTTCACCTGGACGGAGCGACCAGGCATGCTCACCCTTCTGCACTGCGAGCTCTGCGGATGCCTCTCTCCCAGCCAGAGCAGCTCAAACCCTCGGGCACGCTCTGCCAGTAGGAGCCAAGGAAGCAGCGGCGCTGGTGGCAAAGCTGGGCGGCAGGAGCTGGGCTGCAGCATTTTGGTGCACGCTGCTGCCTCATTAACATTCCATACAAGGCTCAAGCAGCTTTTAGATTGCTCCTTCCTGACTCTGGGACCTCATGCGTGAGTCAGAGGCTTGTGCGTTCGCTTCGCCTGATCCCTGCGAGCCCTCAGCAGATGACAAACTACATTTTGAACGTTTCCCTTAATTTCTGCCTGCGGATAACCTTCTTCTCCCTTCTGCAAAGAAGCAGAGTCATCCTCTGCTCCCCCAAACAGCATCCTGTGCACATGGACCGCCACCCTCTTTTCTCACAGATGCGTTCAGACTCTGCGGTATCCTCTTGTGAGCAGGCACAGAGTCCCCTGCGCTCACGCCCGTTCTACTCATTTCCACCCTGGTTCCCATATGGTGCTCAGGAGCTGCACAAGGCTTGGGCTCGGCTGGGATGCCCACCATCGACGGAGCAGTGGGAGCCCCGGAATTCTTTCACATCCAATTCCTTTAAGAGGGTGAATGTGCCGTCTGCCACACAAATCCCTATGCAGGGAGGCACCCACGAAAGTGATGGGTGAGACAAACACGTGTGGTCCACTGGGCCAGGACCACCTTCCCACGAGCCTCAACGCAGCCAATTTACACCGAAGGACCAAAGGCAAAAGGCTGTGGACATGGCTCTTCTTTTCAGTTTCAGTCGCAGCCGGGGAAAACAAAGCTTTTCTGTTACAGTACACACTGCTCCAAGCTACAAGAACCTCTGCGCAATACTTCCATCTTCTATGCTTCTCCTCCAAAGCCTTTCTTACTTGTCTATTAGCATTATGCAAAGTGCCCAACTGCCAATGCCAATGAGACTTCAGGCAGAAATCCATCTATTTCTCCCCTCCAGCTCTTAATTAACATGTGGACTTTAATTACATTTCCTATTTTCATGACAAAATATGTCTCTTTCCTCCCCCTCCCTGAGATCATGACAAGAGCTTTGATAATGATAATCAGCATCCATCTGCCCCAAGAGCGAGGCAGGGGGCACCTGCTCCATCTCCCCAAAAGCTACCTCATCCCACCTAGCCCCGGTCACTCATTCCTGGTCCAGTTCCAAGGGAGAGAGGTGGAAGTGCTGCTAACAGGCTGGCACAACGTATTGCCAGGGCTGGATAGTGCCTGCGGGCTTTGGCTGCGGCAAAAGTCATGACAATTCAGGGATGGACACAGAAACAAAGAGAAATCGGGGAGGTATGAGGGATTCTCTTCCTTTCAAAGGTGAGGATGGGCTGCCCTTCTGCTGAAGAGGCTCTGTCCGCACTCTACAAGGTGCAGCAAACACTGCTGAGAAGCTTTGCAGTAAAGAAGTGGGAAAACTTTTTAACCAACCTTCCATCCTCGCCGATCCAGCCACTAGAAAAGCAACCACCTCAGTAAACCACTAAGCATCCCAGGAGAAAGCGAAAACAGAGACATTTTCCCCTCTCCAGCCAGATGGGAGCAGGCAAGGAGCTGGTACCATTTCCTCAGGCACAGACCCTGGTGCAGCCAGGCTTCCATGAAGTTCAGGTGTTTGCCCAAAGGTCACGCTAGCTGGAATGCTCTCCTCGCAAGCCCAGAAACCTCACCCCGATGTCACCTGTCATGGTGAGGAGACAGAGTCCTACATAACATCAACCTTGGATTCACAAACTCAAAGTGAGAATCAGGTCTCAGACCGTTTTATCTGAATGTTCCAAACTCGGAACTGGTGGCCTTGTCCACTGACAGGGGGTCAGGAAACGAGATTTTCCTTAGCTGTCACTTTACAGCTCAGACTCTCAGTGTCCCTCGAAGACAACTTCTAGCAGCAAACGTAAAACTGAACAGAAAATCAAGCTATGAAACGATTGCCTTAGTTTGCAGCCAGACCGAAGGCAGGAGCTGCCCACCCCCTGCATTACCGGGTTCTGGAGAATTAGCAATACTTCACAGAGCAGACATGACATCAGGCTCTTGGGACACAGAAAACAACGTAAGGGCAGCATCGATTAAAGCTGCCGAGGAGATACACGGGAGACTAAAGAGTATGGCCCAGGCAGCGCCCGCAAGGCAAGGACTGCGGGATCCAAACGTAGAGCGTAACTTGGATTGGGGAGCAGAGCTCACAGCAGAGCTCCACACGCAGGCAGCAAGCACGCCACGAGCGCGGGCAGCATCCCTGCACCTCTCCTCATAGCCAAACGATGCAAGAAAACCAGGTAACAGCCCGAGCAGCAGAAGGGAGATGATGTCCCTTTAAATGCGACTAAAGTGTTGTCAATGGATCTGCCATGGTAGAGGAGTTAATCCCCCCCCAGCCCCTCGCAGCCACTCTGATGGGATAATTAGATGCGAGGGCTCAGCGCAGATGATGCTCCAGTTGCTTAGCAACTAATGGTTTCCATGGCAATGGCAAAGCACAGCCTTCGGAACAGTAAGTGAGCAGTGCAGCAGGGCAGGGAAAGACGCCTTAAACTCCTGCACTGATCCTCTCCTTCAGAATCACTCGGAGGCCTTGAGGTATTAGGGGAATGGGAAGGGGGTGTCTTAAAGATACAACATCCCTGTTTCAAGCAGCACTGAAATATAAAGTTTTTTTTTGACTGAACTATCAGTGACAGGGGTTTCCTGATCTCGGGGACCCTCCACGAGCAGGACAAGTGAGGCTGAAGCGCACGGTGTGGTCTTACACAAAGGCTCAGTTCCTGACGCATGGGTTGCGTTGCTAAAAGCGGCTGGATGTGCCTCCAGCATCAGTTCCATACCAGGGGATGAGAGGTGAGAATATCCCCCACCCCCGAAATATGTTTAGAGTTTCAGCGCTGCCCCATAAAAAGCCACGTGCAGCCTGGCCCTGAACCAAGTTCCTCTTGGTTTTGTAGCTCTGCAACACACACAAAAGCGACACCAGCTATAAAACATAGACAGTCTCGCCAGAAGAACAGAGATCAGATTTATTAACCTTAGCCCAAGTCTGTCATCTGGTACTTCCTTCAACATGACCAATTCCTACTGCTTTATTACCGCTGCTCCCTGCACCGAGTCAGCATCCTGCTGTTTCCGAGCATCGCAGCCATGACCTGCGTCTCCTCTCCCTGAATGCTGCACGCACCGGCAGCGCAGCCACGCTGCTGCAAGCTGCAATCTTGTCATCTCGTGAGCTGGGCAGAGGAAAGCTCCGTTTGTATTTTGTTATAAGAGGGCTCTGTGGATTCAGGTGGGGCTGTTGGGGTAGTACAGGGTGGTCTTCACCCCCTCATGCAATGCAGGAGGGGCCAGCATCATTGCATCACTGCTTGCTTGCAAACAACAGCCTTATGCGCTCAAGATTTGCAAAGGTCTCAAGCCCCGGCGGCACAGAAAGGGTATAGAAATACACATCCTTTAGACAAGCTCTGCTCTCCTCCCCTCCATCCAGCCCTGTGCTTGCAACAAGAAGCATCCCTTGCAGAAAGCAGCAGACTGTGGGCCTTGGGCACCAGCTGCAGCACACGCACTCCCTGCTTTTCTTTTACCCTTCCCACCCAGGAGGAGAAGAAGAAATACATGCTCTGCTCTGCCACGTGCCATCCTTATTGGCAGAAATCATGGAAAATAGAGAACAGGGCAAAGCCCTCCCGTGGGCAGCAGCTGAGCTGGGAGGTGGCACCAGCAAGAAGCCAGGACCCATGCGTGCATCCATCAAAGTCACCAACTCCAAGATACTCCCGGCTCCTTCCTCCCTTCACTGCAAGTGGGATTTTGCCCTCCCTGCAAAACTGGGGAATGCAGGCTATGACATCTAGGAAGGATGAAGCATCCCGTTGACCGGCTGGCGGTGATGGCTGATTTAGCCGCAAGTGAGGTCTCCTCCCTGGAGCCTTGTCCCGATTCACCCCGTGCTTCAGGAAGGCATCGCCAAAAAAGTTGTGAGGTGTTTCAGACTCTGTCCCCTATGGTTTTCAAAAGGAGAAATCAAAGGGAAGCGCCGCACTTTGTTCTGTGGGGGAGCTGCAAGAAAGGTGAGCAGCGGCAGAACCGGTCGCTTCAATCGTCCGCCAGCTCACCTTTGAAGTGGTTTTAGAAATCAGGGAGGAGGGGCAGAGACCCGAGTTCAGCTCTGTTACTGCAGCTTCACAGAATTTGAGGATGTGGGGGGTAAGCAGCTGCCTTTTCCCCACTGGAAAAACAGCACATCTGTTCATAGAGAATGGAACGCGGCTAATAAAAAAGGCCGCGGCACTCATCAAGTACGTCTGTTGTGTCTGCACATCCCGAGGAGGCTACGGATAGTCACGGCGGCGGCAGCATTTACCTACAGTGCTGACAGAGACCCAGCTGGGCATCCCAACACAGCGCCTGGGCTGGTGCCGATGGAGCCAACAAGTCCCACCAGCCCACAGGCTCCTCTCCTTGCATTCCCTCTCCTCCTTCCCACTTGTACTTCCTCCACTGCCTCTCTTTAACAGAAAAAGCTGGTTTGAACCCTGGCCCGTACAAATCCAGGGAGCTTATTCTACTTTATAGCCCCATCCTCAGCCATTTGCTGCAGCACGGGGAAGGGGCACTGTGTGAGGACAAGCCTGGTGCCTGCTCTACACCCCGTGCTAGGACGATGAGGAAAAGAACGCACACAGAAACACATGTGCAAGAGTCAGACACTCCAAGAAGCAACTGAGCACGCTCGCAGTGACGTCCCAAATCTTAAATGTCTCTTCTCTTGATTTGCAAACAAGTCTTAATCTAAAACACCAGGAGACGGGCATCAGCAAGGAAAGAGAAGTGCGCCTGCCCCCTGACCCCGACCCACATCCTTATGAAGCTTCCCTGGAGTTCCTGTGGTTACCAAATGTGTGAGAGTAAGCAAAGACCAGTTTTCAGTAAAACGATCCCATCAATTGGCTTCCGTGATGGCCACACTCACCTGGAAGGAGTTGGCTTAGCAGAATCCAGATGTCCTGAGCCAAGACACTTCCACCTTGTCTCCTCTCTACATTTTCAGCTCCGTTCATCATGCAGAGACGCTGGCTACTTTGACCTTCTGCACATATCAGGTTCTCTTCTAACTCCTGTTTCCCCTTCCAAAGGGGAAGGGACCAAAAAATGAGATGGCTTTAGTGGATAAGTGTGGTTAAACCGTAGGACATAAAGAATTGGCAGTCTTAGATTTTATTTGCCACAAATCAGCTCTATCAGTCTGATCAAGATCCCTCTCCCAAGGAAAATAAAGACAGACCTCAGGGGTCACGATGCTTTCACCCAGAATGCGTGGAATACAAACTGATGGGACTGGGATTCAGCAACGGAATGGCCAAAGGCAAAATTAAGGCCTTTTGGTCCTTTCCTAGACTTACGGGAAAGCTCTGTGGTTGCAACCGTATATATTTAAAACATTCTTGGGCTTTAAGACAGAACTCAACACTTTTGCTTCCAGTTCTGCCAGCTTCAATGCAGGGATGGGGCAGAGCACAGGGCTCACTTCTCCGCTTTACGTGTTTGTGTTAGAGCAGCACCTCAAATCCCTACCAGTAAGAAGCAAATGCTGTCTGATGGGGGAATGCTTTCCATCCCTGAAGCAGAGGCAGGAAATATCAGCAAGATCTTTCGTATCTTTTTGGGGGGAGGGTCTGAGTACAACTGTTCTGAGCTTCTCTGGGAGGAGCACCGCACTATATCATGCTGTATCCTATCCCTCCCCTTCCCTCGTGGTACTTGGTAGTTCCACAGATGGGTACAGCCTCCTCTCAGGACACAGAAATCTGGGGAAGATGGGAGAAAGGACTCTCTGATCAGCTGCAGCAGCCCTGGAACGCCTGCTGCTCTTTCTCACCTCCTTCATTGCTCTGGAGTAGGTTTGGCTGGATAGTCCCTGCCTAACTCTGGGGCACCGGCTCTGAACGAGCTACAGGTGAATTCAATCCCTGCCTGCGAAATGCCAGCTCGCACAGCCTCTCAGGGCCAGGCCACGCACTCTCCTTATCCTTCTCCAGCTCTGCAGCCTGCTCTTCCCAGCACGGCTCCTGCAAAGTGGCACACAGTACGGCATCCTTCCCATGGATGAGCCCTTTCTCTCCCATCGGTGCTCACACGTTGCCCTGTTTGCTTTTCAAAAGCCACACCTGGCTGAAGAGCAAGCAGGTCAAGACACTTTATCTGCACACGAGGTCTCAGCTACTGCATGATTTCTTTTATCCCTCCAAAAGACTTAACCGGTTCTAAGATTATTAACATAAGTGCATCCAGCCTAGCACTGTGTGTGAGTTTATTGGGAAGCACCAAAGGTTACTGGGCAGGTGAGGCATCAATCGAGGGCACATGTAGGTAATCACAGGCTTAATGCATCACCCTGCCCCAGCTGACGCACATGGAGCTGTGCGAGTTTCACTCCAGATAGGAAAGGGAAAGCAGCTTTGTGGTGCAACAAGTCAAGTGATACGTGGTAAATCATTAAACTGTAGGAACTGGAGTGTTTGCAACACGTTTCAAGTCAAATACCAGGCTCCAGTTTCAGGAAGGGGAAAGGATTTCGCTTGGGGCGCACTCAGAGGGAAGCAGCCAATGGAGCGGGTCCTGCTCACCCCTGAGGAATCTGCCAGGGAGCACCTCAGCTCCGCTAAAGGCTGCACTTTGTCACACCAGGGTGGAAAATTCTATGTAGATAAAGCTATGCGACTGCGCTCCTTCGCATCTAGCAAAAGCCAAGCCATACCGGCTTGTGAAACGCCTAACAAGTATGTACAGCGCAGATTATCACGCTTGCTTTTACTGTGGAGGCAAACCCGCGCGTGCCAGATCCTGCTTGGCCTTTTGAGAAAAGGATGTGTTGGTGTTTGACTTACTTAGGTTTCAAAGCCCCTCTCCAAAGATGCAAATAGGAGTAGGGTGAGAACAGTGCCAGCAAGCAGCACAGGGACATCCAGCCCTAAGCACCGCAGAGCAAGCGTGCGGTGGGAAAAAGCCTCTTTCCTTTCATCACGCAGAAAAAAAAACCAAACAGCTCAAAGCAAAACCTTTGGTACAAGGGTCATGGAATTCACTTTTTAGCTGAGATTCTCCCAATATGCTACCGTTATCACACAACCTCTTCCAGCAGTTGCCAAAACCAGGCTCATTCTGTCCGTCTCCCCGCTCCCCACCAGCAGCAAGGCCCTGCCGTCCTCCTCCGCTACGAGCATCACCTGCATCCTCCTGCAAAATGCCCAACATATGCGGAGAGTCTGAGATGTAATTGCCTGCTGGTACTAAGCCAAGGCTTGGATTTTGATTTGTATCTGCTCCGTTTCCATGCGTGCCGCCCACCTCCCCTGCCCCCCTGAGCAGAAGAGCGATGGGGAGTGGGCGAACAGGACAAGGATTGATTACAACCACCCTTTAACAGTGAAAAAAAACACACTTCTTCTTTCGAAATACCTTTGACAGGTCAGGCAGGGGCTGTGTGAAAGATATGGTGGAAGAAACCAGACCAATGCAGGCGGGTGCAGAATTTAGGTTACGTCTTCAAGCTGCACAAAAAGTTCCTAAGAGACACACCGTGAAAGCACACACAGGTTCTGCTGAACCCAGATCCTCTTCTGCAACTCTGGTACCACCTCAGTGTTTTGTCTCGGCTGATCTAAAGTAGTTTCCAGTCTTAAAACCTGCTGTGTGCAGGCAAATGGGGTGAGGGTGCTCCCCAGTACTTGCAAATGTACCCCAGGTGCTCCGTGCATCCTTCAGAGATCGGTCCCACTTCCAGAGACATTTAGGTTCTCAGCTCAGGAAAGTCCACCGCAGAGCATAAGCAACACAGTGATTTGATCAGAAGCAGAGAAAAATAAAACGTTAGCCTGACCAGCATAGGAACAGCTCATTTATCAGGGCTTTGGCAAAGCAAACGGGCAGCAAACAGTGTCCAGCTGGTGCCACCTGTCTTGTCCTCAATCAGCTTACTTACTCCAGCAACAAGGACCGCTTCTTCACTGGAAGGGGCTTTAATAAGTATTTAGAAATGTGAAAGGAAGACCAGCCTTTCACCCACCTGCGGGGTCTCCTTTGTGAAAAAATATGAACTCAAGCCTCTCGGCTCAAGCTCACAGGATTCTTTGTGCCACCCTTGCAGATCCCGCTGCTCCGCACCCGGAGGTTGCTTTGCCTTACAAAGAAAATGTACCTGAGTTTTCAAAACAAGTCCTTTTGGGAAAGCTTGCATTTAAAAAGTGGCCTTGAGGACTGGGATATGGCAGAGGAGCTCAAACTCACTGTCACTGCCGAAGAGTTTCTGCAAGGTAAGGGCCGCAGGAGGATGGATTGGCTTGGCTTCCATTGAAAAAGCATGCAGATAAAGTCGGGAACGCGGGGCTGAAGGGAACAGTTCATACCTTCTGGCTTTGCCAGGGAAAAAGAAAGTCAAATTTCAGAGCTGAGCACCGCTGTTTGGGTCGGCTGCGGTGCTGCAAGAACGCGTAGACACGCAGGCTGTGTGCGAAACAGGAAATAAATCCTGTTTAGAGGGATGAAAAGGCAGCCGGGGACCTTTGCCTTGGGATCTGCATTGCATTAGAGCTCCCCCAGGCTGCCTCCGGACAGCAAAGTCCAGATATGGCCCTCGGGAAGGGTTGGCGGCCGGTGACGTTCCTCCTTCTCCCCAGAACCTGGTTCTCAGCCACAGTTGTGGATGTGGGTGAAGCCCAGCCTGGTCTGCCCCATCGCCAGGAGCCCTGGCACAGAGCTGGCCGGATCCAACAGCCCGGTGGCCTCGGTCGCTGATGCCACAGACACCTCCTCTCCAAGCGCATCCTGGGACTACTCCGACCTGGACTACTCCGAGGAATATGCACTGTCATCCTGCAGCAAGGCTGGGAAGGTATCAAAAAGGGACCCCCCCTGGGCAGTTCTAAGCATCGCAGGTGCTAAACGAACCTGCCCAGGCCAAGGAGCTCCTTGAGCGGCTGCCTCTTGCTTCATGGAGCCGTCTGATGAACGTGGAGCCGCCTGAGGAACGGGCTGAGCGCAAAGCACAGGGAAGAAGGCAAAGACTTAAAGTAAAACTGCTTTCTGTGAGCACTCTGCCAGACTCACCCTCCCCCAGAACAAAGCAGCTTTTCCCCATCCCTCTTTCCACCCATGTATCCACCTCCTTTTTCTCCTCCTCCTCTCTCCAGCTTACTGAAGATGAAGATGCTTCCTGTGTGGACGTCCCAGTTCCTCAGGAGATGGTGGAAACTCCCAGACTCAAGGGGATGCTGATGCCTCAGAAATCCACGGTCCTCAGAGCTCAGAGCAGAAAGCTCAAGCGCCCATGGTGGAGGAGCATCAAAACCATGGGGGGCCGGCCACGGTCCCCCCTTAATTACCGTGTCCTCGACACCCTTGCCCTGTGCAACGGCGCAAGTGGTAGTCTGACCCTAAAGCAGATCTACCAGTTCACACGGTACCCACCCTTCTCCCAGCTCCCAGCGCAGAATGAGGGGAGGAGGGACAACGAGGGGTACGGGAATCTCCAATCCTCTACCGGCGATCAGGGATGCGGCGGTCAGGACTCATGTTCTGATCCTAGCTCTGCCTTCGGCTCAAGATGCCACAGAGGAGAATTGCTTCCCGTCTTTGCCAAACACACAATCCCGGGAGTCTTGAAAGCCAGAATTTTAGTTTTGTCTTACCCTCCTCAAAACAAATGCAGTGCTCAACTGCGCCAGCCATCCCGACCCCACGGGGTCACCCCGTGGGACCCTCTTCTTCCCTCACTCAGATACGACGGATTCAGATGTATTCAGTTATTTATCACAGGCCCTGCTTGCTTCAGCTCAGGACAAATCTTTTCTCTCCACAGGCAGCACTTCCCACTTTTCCAAATGGTCCCAGGGGGCTGGAAAAGCATGATCAAACTCAACCTGTGCTTCAGGAGTTGCTTTGAGAGAACCACGGGCTTCGCGTGCGGTAAGAGAACCCACAAGTCCTCCCTGTGGAAACGTGACTCCAGAGCAGCGCCGAAAGTCCCAGGAGGAAGCACAGACCCTGCCCAGAGAGCTTCTAGACGTGGTGTTCCACTGCATGCGCGAGCTGGATATGTTTCGGAGGGCAGGAGCCCTGCGAAACACACGGCAACTCAGCCTTTCCAAAATTCCTGCAGTGGGAGGGACACAAGTGGGCATCCAAGCCAGCACGAAGCCACCAGCTTGTGGGACACTAGCTCTGAGACATGATCCCGGACACTTAGAGGTCCCTGTAGAAACCCCCACAAGCAGGGCTCGGACACCAGACCAGCCAGGAAATTTTCTTTAGTGGATCCAGCACAGTGAGAGAAACAAATCGTGCAATATTAAAACGCAGAGCGTCAATCTCCCAATTGTGCTGCTCAGTGACACGACACCTTTCAGTTGAGTACGGATAAAGACTGAGCCACCAGTGCCAGAGCAGCTACTGCGGTCTGAGTAACCTCCAGACCTTTCTCGCTCTCCCTCGCAGATCTCGCGGCACTTCTGTTCGGCCTATGATTCCTTCCGCTTCTGGCTCCCTACTTCTGGAACACATCCGATCTGTTTCCAAACCATGCTGGTTGTCTCAGGTGGCTCCACAAGAACTGCGTGTGGCAATTATGAGCATCGTGATGTAAAGTCTTGAATTTGGGGAGGGGGAGAGGAGAAAGATGCTCAATCTAATTTCCTTCAGCAAGAAGAATTTCTGCAACGCTCACTTGGCGTAAGTCATGCAGAGCATGAAGAGGGCGAGAGTTCTCTCAGAGAGGCAAGGATGCCACAAAGGGGAAAACCCAATGAGAGATTGCTGCCCGGACAGCCCACCCCAACCTGCTGCACCAGGCAGGCTGGAGATCAGCTCCTGGCACCATGAGGAACTGATTTTTTCAGGAAAAATTTTTCACAGAAAGGGTCATCGGGCACTGGCAGAGGCTGCCCAGGGAGGTGGTGGAGTCCTCATTTGAAAGACGTGTAGACGAGGGGCTCAGGGACATGGTTTAGTGGCAGATAGGGATGGTTGAACTCGATGATTCAAGAGGTCTTTTCATATAATCATAGAATCACTCAGTTGGAAAAGACCTCTTGGATCATCGGGTCCAACCATTCCTATCAACCAGCCTGAACCTCCCCTGGTGCACCTTGAGGCCGTTCCCCCTTGTCCTGTCCCCTGTCACTTGGGAGAAGAGCTCAGCTCCCTCCTCTCTACAACCTCCTTTCAGGCAGTTGTAGAGAGCAATGAGTTCTCCCCTCAGCCTCCTCAAGTCTGAACAACCCCAGGTCCCTCAGCTGATCCTCGTAAGACTTGTTCTCCAGCCCCTCACCAGCTTCGTTGCTCTTCTCTGGACATGCTCCAGAGCCTCAATATCCTTCTTGCAGCGAGGAGCCCAGAACTGAGCACAGGATTCGAGGTGCGGCCTCACCAGTGCCGAGTCCAGGGGCAGAATCACTTCCTTGGCCCTACTGGCCATGCTGTTTCTGATCCAAGCCACGATGCCATTGGCCACCTGGGCCATCGCTGGCTCATGTCCACCCCCAGGTCCTTCTCCTCCATGCAGCTCTCCAGCCACTCTTCCCCCAGTCTGTAGCTGCATAGGGTTGTTGTGCCCCAAGTGCAGGACCCTGCATTTGGCCTTGTTAAACCTCATCCCATTGGTCTCGGCCCAGCAGTCCAGCCTGTTCGGATCCCTTTGCAGAGCCTCCCTACCCTCCAGCAGATCCACACTTCCACTCAGCTTAGTGTCATCTGCAAACTCGCTAAGGGGGCACTCATCCCCTCATCCAGGTCATTGATAAAGACATTGAACAGGACCTGAGCAGCCCTGAGCCCTGGTGGACACCTCCCAACCCTCCAGCACATCTCCAACAGGATCACAGCATCACCAGGCTGGAAAAGACCAACCTGGTGACTCTGGGATGAGTGAGAAGTGACTCTCCCGGGGCTCGGGTTCACCCCCCAGGCTGTTGGTCCCACTGGGAGCAGCACCGGGAGCAGCACCGGGAATAGCACCGGGAATAACACCAGGAGCAGCACCGGGTATAGCACCGGGGGCAGCACCGGAGGCACCACCGGGAACAGCACCAGGGGCACCACCGGGGACAGCACCCGGAACAGCACCGGGAGCAGCACCGGGGGCGCGTCTGTCCGAGAGGGACCACGGTGAGGCTCTCGGGGCCACCGGGGCGCGCTCCCTCGGGCCCCCCGTGCCGCTCTCTCCGGAGCCGGGGGAAGCCTCGGAGCACGGGGACCGGAGCGCTTCCGGTTGCGCGTGCGCCGCTGGGCCATGGCCGTGCACTACTGCTCGCTGTGCCGCCGCTCGTCGTTCGAGGGCCGGAGGCACCGGTACGGCGCGGGGCACCGGCGGCGGCTGCGGGAGGCGCTGCGGAGGCTGCGGGAGGAGGTGGAGGCGGCGGCGAGCGGAGCGGTGCGGCCCTTGGACCCCGCCGAGAGCGAGAGGCGCGTCTGGTGCCCCTGCTGCGAGCGGGGCGTGCGGAGAGACGGGCGCTGCGGGGACCTCGCCCTGCCCCGAGCCGCGCTGCTGCGGCACCTGGCGGGGTGAGCGGGGAACCGGGCACCGGGGCACCGGGGGGGCGGAGGGAAGACTGGGACACCGGGGCGGGGGGGAGAGGGAACGGGAAGGGTGAGGTGAACAGGAACGGGGCACCGGGAAGGGTGAGGGAGGAACCGGGACACTTGGAAGGGGGGGAAGGGAGCGGGACACCGGGAGGGGGGGGTAAGGGAACGGGAGGGGTGAGATGAGGACCGGAACGGGGCACTGGGAGGGAGGAAGGAGGAACCGGGACACCGGGAGGGGAGGAAGGGAGGGGGTACCGGAAGGGGGCAGAGGGGAACGGGACATCGGGAGGGGTGAGAGGGGAACGGGGCACCGGCGGGGGTGTAAGGAAACGGGAGGGGTGAGATGAGGACGGGAACGGGGCACCGGGAGGGCGGAGGGGGGACCGGGAGGGGTGAGAGAGGAATGGGAGGGGTGAGGTGAGGATAAGAACAGAGCACCGGGAGGGGGAGGGAGGAACCGGGACACCGGGAGCGGGGGAAGGGAGGGGGCACCGGGAGGAGTGAGAGGGGAACAGGACACCGGGAGGGGGAAGGTGGGACCGGGAGGGTGAGGAGGGACCGGGGCACCGGGGGGAAGGGGGCACTTGGAGAGGTGAGAGGGGAACGGGAGGGGTGAGATGGGAATGGGAATGGGGCACCCGGTGGGGTGAGCGGTGACGGGACAGCGGGAGGGGTGAAGGGGGACAGGAACGGGGACCGGGGACACCAGAAGGGGTGAGGGGAGATGGGAACGGGGCACGGGGAGGGGTGAGTGGGCACCAGGAGGGATGAGAGGGGGAAATGGGACAGGTGAGGGGAGATGGGGATACCAGGAGAGGTGAGGGGGGATGGGAACAGGGACACCCGGCGGGGTGAAGGGGGTCCAGGGCACCTGGCAGGGTGCGAACGGGAGCAGGAGGGGCTGCGGCATTTGGCAGGGTGTGAACAGGGACAGGAACGGGGCACCTGGCGGGGTGTAGGGACACCAGGACAGGAGGTACCGGGACCACTGGGACACCATGGGTACTGTCACCTGGCCGGGCAGGGACCAGGGCCAGCAGGACAGGGGGTACCGGACTGGTATCAGCAAGATGGGCTCCTCCAGCACTGGGATGAAGGGATACCGGGACGACCAGAACAGGCAGGATGGGCTCCACCATCACCAGGACAGGGGGCAGGACAGGCTGCTCTGGCCTCGGGTTGGGTTGCTGTGGGGAGTGGTGGGCAGATGGGCACTGGCACCAGTATTGGGGGTACCAGGACCAACTCCCGGGAGCCCCGCAGGCCCGAGCACCGGCGGGAGGCAGTGCGGTTCTGGAGGGAAAACCGTGTAGAGGCAGCAGAGCGGGAGCTGTGCCTGGTGTCGGCCGAGGAGTATGAGCGCTTTGCCCAGGCCCTGGAGCAGGCGGTGACCACGCACCGGCAGCAGGAGGAGGAGCGCATCCGCCAGGTAACCCCAGAGCCTCCACACCAGCAGCCCACGCCGATCTGGGCCCTGCACCAGGCACAGCCTCATGCACGCTCTCTTTGCAGATGGCGGCTGAGATCCGGGAAGCTGAGCGCCGGCAGCGGGAGACGGTGCGGGATGCGCTCCAGGTCAGTGAGTCGTATCCTGCCCTGGCTGCGACAGAGGACACAGCCCCACGGCACTGGGAGCACACGGGAAGGGCGGGGGGTGGTGGGGTCTCTGCTCAGCAATGGGAATACTATTCCTTTTTCCTGAACGGTGCTCAGCTGCCAGCAGAGCCAGAGCTTTGCGAAGGACCTTCCGCTTGCAGACCCCCGGCAGGACCCCACAGGTAAGCACCATCCCCTCCTGGCTCCACACACCAGACTATGCTACAGCAGCAGCCTCACACTCACTGCTGCCGTGCTGAAGGCGACACCATCATCCTCGGGATATCACACTCACTGTGGCCTTTCAGGGGCTTTTACCTAGGCTGTGGTAAGCACCATGGGTGCAGAATGGTTGCTCTCCTGTCCACACACTCGTGGATGAGCACCAACAGCCGTACGGAACAAGCACAGCGATATCTAACACGTTTAACACTGTTGTGCCCCAAGAGTGCTTCTTTTCCTCTCTCGGGCAAAGCTCTCCAAACAAAAATCCAGCTCTAGAACTCTCTGGCCAATCGTGTCCTACCTGGCTTCAACCATCACTCCCCTCTCGGCCTGCCTCCGGGCCTCTCTCTTCCAGCAACTCCTCTCTGGATGTGGAGCAGCCTGGCCCAAGTGGGATGCAGGCAGGACCTGACCTAAACTGGATGGAGCCCGGACAGCCACTGACCTTCATTGGGCACCAGGTAGGGGCGGTCACTAACAAGTGGGACCTCAGTTTAACTGCAGGTTACATAGCACATGCGTTACAAAGCAAAACAAGGCACTGCTGGAAAGGCAGCGTTGCAGAGTCAGATGTCCAACTAGCTGAGTTTCAGTCAGCTGGTGGGTGTTAACTTGTGTGTCATTAGCAAACACTCCTCAAAGAAAGTGGAGGAGAGCCTCCTTTGTCTTTCTGAACCAGAACTCGGTGCTGGGAGGGAGCACGCGGAGGGATGCTTTTTAAAG
Source organism: Cuculus canorus (assembly GCF_017976375.1). Classification (NCBI taxonomy): domain Eukaryota; kingdom Metazoa; phylum Chordata; class Aves; order Cuculiformes; family Cuculidae; genus Cuculus; species Cuculus canorus. The sequence continues at coordinate 4,171,525 of NC_071423.1, forward strand.
CAGCAATTCCCCATCAGTGTTCCGTGTTTCTGTTAACAGGAAGCAGAGGGGCAAGGAAATGTTCACACAGGTAATTAATGGCGACGGGTTGGTCACTGCCCCACTAGAAACCCTTGGCTTGCAAACCTAATCGGGATAACAGGAAGCAGTTTTGGAGCATAACACAGGGTGCTCACTCCCCTGGTATCCGACATTCCAGAGGAGGAGAAAACGCCCCTGTGTTAGGACAGTTTGTTTGGCTGCTGTGGGAGATCTGCTTAGCCTGCAGAGTCTGCTGGGGAGGGAGGGTGGCAAGGTCAGGGAGGAGGGGACGCTGCTTCCTGTCTCCAGGTCAGGATAACTTCCAGGGCTAAAGCCATTTTCCCTGTGATTTCCAGGAGCAAAACCTCCATGGCTAACAGAGGAAGAGGATGGGAGTAAACAAGAAATCGGACCTTCCTACGAGGAGTTTCTCAGGCAAAGTGAGCAGCCCGTGTACTCTCTCTTAACCCCATACTCCCACTCTGATGAGCCAAAAGGGATTTGGTTGAACCCCTCTTGCTAACAAAATGCATTTTAGAGGAGAAGCAGAAGTTGAGAAAGCTTCCACCAGAGCGCGTTGGGGCCAACTTTGACCACACTTCTCAGACTGGCGAGAACTGGCTCCCCTCCTTCGGGCGGGTCTGGAATCACGGCAGGAGATGGCAGTCCAGGTAGGATTCAGAGTGGGACAGACTGAGGCTGAGCAGAGGGTGTGCAGCTTCCTTCCAGCCAAGCCACTCACAGAGTAGGCTTTGCAGAAGCACAAAGCATGAGGAACTGTCTCACTGCACACAAGGGTTATGCCACACAGTGCCCAGTCCAGGCAGAGCCCAGCTCTTGCTCTGGAATTGCAAGGTGAAGCGTGGTTGTGGCTGCAGAGCCGCGCACACGAAGGTGTCAGCCTCGCTGAGCCTGGCTCACCTGCTGTCCCGCTGGCACCCTTTGATATGCCAGAAATCTGTTTCTGCTACCCAAAGGGGCTGCTGCAGCTCAGCGATAACTGGGAACAGCAACAGCTGAGGTGATGAGCACTGTGCACAGCGCTCTGGGTGAGGCAGCGCTCATCACCTTTCTAAGGGCTGTTGTGTTCTGCCTCTTGCACTCTCTTTCAGGCACCAGTTTAGAACAGAGTCGGGGGAAAAGAAGAAAAAACAGTGATCAGAGGCACACGAAGCTCCGACCACTGTGGACAGGTGACTCTGCCAAGGCCACTGCTCTTATTTAACACGTCCATGCTGGTGTTACATCCCCCGAGAGGCAGGGCAAGCGCAGCGTGATGTGAGCTGGGCCCCAGCACTGACTGCAATTCTGCAGGGAGTGTGGAGTGTGGCAGCAGATCTGCAATGGGTCCATCTCAGTAATGGACACGCAGCGTGTCCAGACATCCCCTGCGGAAGGGCTGAGCTCTGAAGGGCTCCTGACTGGGCTCCATCTCCATAGCCAGGCAGCCCAGCCCAGCCCATGCTGCCAGCGTCCAGCATGTCCCGTTAAAGAAAAGAATTAAGAAATAAACTTTGTTTTGGTTTAAATTATCTGTTAGAGCAACTGAAACTCGCCTTGCATGCGGGGGACGACTGATGCTGCGTGCCTGATATTTTCATTCTAGTTTATATTTCTTCCACTTGTTCTGTCTCACCTAAAAGACTTCTAAAAGATGACTTTCATTAGTCTCCAGTAAAATGGAGGCCTTAAAACGCTTTGTTCTGGACAATTCTTACTTTTAATCTAAATAAAGCAGCTCCACATAAGGCTATGAATTTTTATCCCTACTTCCTCACAAGACATAAACCTGGTGGGGTATGTTGCCTCACATAGAGATGTGGGGTGAGGCTGGATTAGAGGGAGTTTAAACAATGGAAACACCACACCACACCAATACCTTCCCTCTCTACAGTACAAGAAATGGGCTCCACTTTCCCTCCTCCTAGAACCAAACATGGCTTGACATCACTGGCTGCTGCAAGTGATTGTAAAGCCCCTTCCCTTTCTGCGCTATAAATCCGTGTTCATGCATTAACACTGAATAAAAGAAGCTGGGCTGGCAGCACCAGAACCCACTGCTGGTAACGAAACACACTCGTTCTTGGAAAAGAAAACTATTCCAATCATTTTATTGTGCACCCAGATATGACACAGTGTTGGTGAGGCCACGGGAGAACCTGCAAGGAAGAATTCCCAAATCAGAAAACTGGGTCAAAGCAGCCAGCCCAGAACAAACTGCCCGAGAGCTCTGCCTTGTCCCAGCCCCCTGCAACACAGTGCAAAGGAAGTTCCGCATCCCTGTTGGATGTGGAACAAGGACTGAAAAGAGCAAGCTGCTCTGTGATTCGGGAGAAATGGGCCACGCGAGAGCGGGCTGCTAACGCTGTGGAGGTATTCGCAGGCTCCTGACAAAGCCCAACCACGCTCCTCCCTGGAGCTCCCATCTCACCTCCCTACGCGTCCTCCCCGGCAGCAGGCGCATCCCCGCCCTTTGTGTTCCGGGTGTAGATCACCTGGGCTCGGTGCTTGGACACCAGCTTGATCAAACCTATGAAAGAAGGAAATTAAATATCTGAGTGCGTGCACACACGCTGGAGTGCGCCCGGACGCTGTGCTCCCTTCAGAAGCAGTAGATGGAATGACAGGTGATAGGGAATACCGGGGCACCCTACACTGCACCAGGCTTTTTGTACGGGTCTGGCTGCAGTTGGGTCACAACTCATTCTTCTGGCAGCATTTTCTTACGGCAACAAAGCCACAGAACACAGCACAAGACGTGCTCCATACCATGCTGCACTTCTGAAACACCAGCCAAGGCAGTGGCTAACCACACACACAGCTGGGACGCTTCAGTTGCGGCATGAAATCTTACAAGCGAGCAAGGAAAAGAAAAGATCCCATTCTCTGGTACTGGGTGCTCACCTTTGCTGAGCAGCTCCTGGAGTGCAGCCCTTGCCAGGGAACCTCGGATCTTCAGTCTCTCTGAGACCACTGCTGGCGTAATGAGCTTATAGTTGGGCACCTCCTTGCAGAGTTTCTCGTAGGTGGCTTTGTCGAACAGCACGAGGTTGTTCAACTTGTCCCGCACCTTCCCCTTGGACCACTTCTACTCAAAAGAAAAAAAACCCCACTGAGCCTCTTCCTGAGCAGCAACAACAGATCGAGCATTGGGAGCCCCAGGACTGCACCATTCAACAGCTCCGGATCGTGTTGCAGCTTTGAGGACTAATGGAATGCACAGAACCACCTTCGTAAAGGTACGCATTACAGAAGACACCACAGTGTCTCCAAAAGAAGGAGAAAAGCCATTCGCTACTTAAGTTTAACATGGTCATCCACAACGTGCTGCCAGATGGTGAACAGCTCCCTAACACCGCGATGGGCACTAGCCCCGCTCCTCGGCCTCACCTAGCCCTGCAGCCCCCTTCGAGCCACCCGGCCCTCGTGGTGGGCCCCAGGAGCGCTGCGACTCGGAGCTTCCCCTGGCCCCTACCTTCTTCTTGGCTTTGCCACCAGATTTGTTCACGGGGTCCTTGTCCTTTTTGGCGGACTTGCCCGCGTCCTTCTTCTTCTTGTCGTCTTTGGGCGGCTGCAGGAGGAGAGGGAGCAGCGCTCAGGGGGGTGGGGGCGCAGAGAGAGCTCCCCAAGCTCCGTGTGACCCTCTCGGCTGCCCGAATCTCTCGCGTTCTCTCGGGATCACCGAGTCCCTCCTGCTCCCCCCGGACCCATGCCCGGTTCCCCGAGCGCTCCCCAGGACTTCCTGCCCCCCCCGGGCCCGCCCCCAGCTCCCCGACATCACCGATCCCTCCTGCCTCCCCCAGCTCCCCGACATCACCGCGTGCCTCCTGCCCCCCCAGGCCCGCCCCCGGCTCCCCGAGATCACCGCGTCCCTCTTCCCTCCCCGGGGCCGCCTCCGCCTCCCCGAGATCACCGGATCCCTCCTACCTCCCTGAGCCCATCCCCGGCTCCCCGACATCACCGGGTCCCTCCTGCCCTCCCCAGCCCGTCCCGAGCGCCTCGAGCCCTCCTCGGGCCCTCTCGGCGCCTCCCGAACCCCCGCGGCCCCGGCCCCGCGCTCACCATGCTGCTGCTCCCCAAGATGGCGGCCGGGAAAGGAAGTGCCAAGCCTGGGGCGGCCGGAACTACCGTTCACTTGCGTCACTTCCGAGTCGAGGACCTGCCGCCACTTCCGGGGCGGGGCGGGCGCCATGGCGATCTTCAGCGTCTATGTGGTGAACAAGGCGGGCGGGCTCATCTACCAGCTGGACCATCACGCGCCCCGCGCCGACACCGAGAAGACCTTCAGCTTCCCGCTCGACCTCGTCCTGCGCCCGCACGATGAGCGAGTGGTGGTGGCCTTCGGGCAGCGCGACGGCATCCGCGGTGAGGGGGAATGGACAGAGGGACAGACAGAGGGACAGGCTTCCGCGGTGAGGGAGCACGGACAGACAGACAGAGGGACAGGCTTCCGCGGTGAGGGGGAATGGACAGAGGGACAGACAGAGGGACAGGCTTCCGCGGTGAGGGAGCACGGACAGACAGACAAGAGGGACAGGCTTCCGTGGTGAGGGGGCACGGACAGACAGACAGGCTTCTGCAGTGAGAGGAGCATGGACAGACAGAGGGACAGGCGTCCGTGGTGAGAAGGGCACGGACAGATGGACAGAGGAACAGGCTTCTGCGGTGAGAGGGGCATGGGCGGACGGACAGAGGGACAGACAAACAGAGACACATCCATGGTGATGGGGCATGGACGGACAGACAGAGGGACAGGCTTCCGGGGTGAGGGGGGCACAGACAGACAGAGGGACAGGCTTCCGTGGTGAGGGGGGCACAGACAGAGGAACAGACAGACTGACGAATAGGTTAAATGGCTGACAGACAGAGTGATGGACAGACAGGCATCTGCAGTAAGGCTGGGCACATGAACTGACAGAATAACTGACAGACGAGCAGGCATCCATGGTGAGGTGGGGCACACGGACTGAGCGGCAGAGGGAGAGACAGACAGACAGACTAACCGACAGGATGGGCCAACAGACAGAAAAACTGACAGGATGACTGATGCCTCTCTGTCCCCGCAGTGGGCCACGCTGTGCTGGCCATCAATGGCGCCGAGGTGAACGGGCGCTTGACGGCAGATGGGAAGGACGTGATGGAGTACCTGAGCAATCCCGCCAACTACCCCGTGTCCATCCGCTTCGGCCGCCACCGCCTCTCCTCCAACGAGAAGCTGATGCTGGCCTCCATGTTCCACTCGTGAGCTGGGGCAGGATGGGACTGGGCAGAATGGCAGGGCCAGGGTGAGGGTGGCAGGGTGCTGAGGGATGTCTCCCCACAGGCTCTTTGCCATTGGCTCGCAGCTGTCCCCCGAAGTGGGGAGCTCCGGGATCGAGATGCTGGAGACAGACACCTTCAAGCTGCACTGCTTCCAGACGCTGACAGGTACCGGCCAGCTCGGTGCCGCTGGTACCGCTGGGCTCTGCCGGGTCTGTTTCGGAGCTCAGGCTGCCTCACGTCTCTGTCGTTGTGGCTTCAGGGATCAAATTCATGGTGCTGGCTGACCCGAGGCAGGCGGGGATAGATGCCCTGCTCCGCAAGATCTATGAGATCTACTCCGACTTTGCCCTGAAGAACCCTTTCTACTCCCTGGAGATGCCGATCAGGTAAGGGAGAAGCCCACATTGAATTCTGCAGCCTCTCCTCACATTCTGCCTGTGCCGGCAGCCCTTGAGGCAAGCAGTGGAGGGGGAAGGCACTGCACTCTGCTGTGGACGGGACACGGACACGGGCTTGTCCTGGCACTGCTGTGCAGGGAAGTGGGAGCTGCTCTTCCCTGGCACCATCCCTGCTGTCCTAACATGATCATGCAGAAAGCTGGACTCCCACTAACAGCCAATACCTGACTGCTGCCTCGTGACTTACAGAATCTCTCCTTGAAGGATGCAGAGATCCTGTCCTCATGAGCCTGGTCTGTAGGGAAAGTCACCCCCTCCTCTTTTCTCACTGTTCCAGGTGCGAGCTGTTTGACCAGAACTTGAAACTCGCTCTGGAGGCTGCAGAGAAAGCGGGACCCTTCGGACCGGGATCATAGAGGAAACCTCACCGGCTGCACAGACTCAGCCTCTCTGTTCCCCACCGGCCTCTGCCTGAGCGCTCTCCACAGCAGAGCCTCCCTATCCCCCGAACTCGCTTCCTTCTCTCCCAAGATACCGCTACCCCCTTTGTTGAGGTTTACTTCACTCCACCTCGCTCTGACCATCGATGTGGGCCGGAGCGGCTCATTCCACGCTGCGGCTGCCCTGCCTCAGGGCACGGACAGACGGATGGGGTGCAGCTGTGCCGCAGCTGGTTCTTCGATGTTGGTTCTGTGGCTGTACAGACGTGTTTTCCTGCACAGCTGTGACCGATGGCTGTGCAGGGAGTTCTGCGTAGGGGTAATAAACATCCCTAAGGAGGAGGCTGTTTGTTTCCTGCAGGCAGGGGCTACTCAGGAGGAGAAACAGGTTTGGGGGCTTCTGCACACACCCTTCTCCATGAGACAGCCAGAGCCGTGTGATGCTGCTCTGCTTTTATTTCACAGGTAGATCTTTTAATTAAGTACAAAATATAATTAACTTTCATTGTTTTAATTAAGGCTGGCTACCTACTCTTGCAACCAAGCTGTTCTGCAAAGTACCTGCTGCTCCGTTAGCTGATTTTGCCTCCTCCCAGACCCTAATCCAGTAAATCCTTCTGGGGAAAAACAAGAAAATTCAACAAAACCCCAGCTAAAAACCTGAGTTTGCAGATTGCAGAGAGCGCTGGGCCGGATCCAGGGCTGCTGCTGGCAGATCTGGCAGAGCCCAAGCCCTGGCTGCAGCTGTGAGAGATGCAGCTGCTAAATGAAAACAGCCCAGAGCACGCATCTGGTTCTGAAAAACACAAGAACACGGGTTTTCATGGGCCCTGGTGGCAGCTGCTGTCAAAATTCCCACTGCTGGCTCCCATTTTCCTGGCCGATTTGCCGTGCGCTGCCTGAGCAGCGGTGGCCTCCCTAGAAAATCATTAACACTGCGCACAGAAACCACTCCAGGCAGGGCCAGTTCAGGAGCTCCTCTGAGCACCAAGGATTTCTTGGAAGCGTGCCTATTGCTAAGTGCTGCGGAGAGCCTCGCCACAGCACCGCCTCGGCATTCTGCTCCTCTGGAGCAGAACACCACTCTGGCTCCCAACAGCTAATCCCGGGTACAGCAAACCAGCGGTGAGGCCAAACTGGCACCAGCATCAGTCCCTGCTCCAGGCCCAAGAGTGCGCCGGGAGCTTGCACCAAAGCAAACCGGGACTGTCGGAACACTTCCACAGAGAAATTCGGGCCTGCTTTGCCAGCAGCGCTGTGAGAGGAGATGCAGTAAAATCATGGCAACTGTAAACTATCTGGATTATCACATCTGGAGGGAAAAAGCAGCAGGAACCTTGTGTCCTCGGGTACGTGACGAGATACTGGGAAGGTTTTAGAGTGAACTCGGTTACCAGTTACACAAACACGAGCATCGTTCACATCAGCGCGGGAGCATCCTTCTCTAGCCGCTCATCCTCAGTCCGCCTTCCGGGGAATGCGGCCCATCTTGGTGCGGATGTTCCGCAGTAAGAAGAAAGCCACGGTGCTGCCGGTGCAGGTGATCTCGGCCACCCAGAAGGCGGTGGCCCAGCTGTAGTGTTTGGCAATGGTGCTGAAGGGCAGCCCTGCCAGGAAGCCTCCAACTGTCGGAAACACAGACATTAGCAGCACCCAAGCGCCTCCGTTTTAGCTGCTAATCCCTGGCTTTGCATGCATACAAGTTCCTCAGGGCTGGCAAAAGCCTGCCTGGTACAGCAGGGAGCACCCCTGAGGCTTCCAGCTCCATCACCTTTGCTGCTCCGGCAGCTTCCCGAGGTCAGTCCCTCAGCATCCCGGTGCTAGACCACACGTCACCAGGAACACACGCGGGTTCTGTTTGTTTTCTAGGGAGTCGGGCGTTACTCACCGTTGGCCATGAGGGCCACTATGGCGTGGGAGGTGCCGCAGAGGTTGGCGGGGGCGCTTTCATTGGCGATCACCCCAAAGAGGGCGATGGGCCCGTAGGAGCAGAACCCAAACACAGCTCCCAGCGTCAGGATCCACAGCTGTCAAAAGAAGTCAGGATCAGAAACCGGATCTGTGCATGTTACCCCATCAATCAGCAGCTGCCGACGGATCTCAGAGCCCAGGCACGGTTCAAGGGAGTGACATTTCGGGCTGAGTGCAGCTCCCTGGACTGTGGACAGCAGAGCTCCAGCCTGCAACAGGCCCAGCTCTGCCTTGTGGGCCAGCAAACTCCCACTCTCCAGAGCTCCACAGCACAGACACGATGCGTGCCGCTTGGCAAGAGTGAACCAGAGCATCACAGAGATCAGCAGCGAGCCTGTGAAATCACAGGGAGAGCTGTGAATCGAGTTACTCTTTAAAATGATCCTGGAAATGCAACTGAAAGCTTTTCTCTTTTCAGATGCAAGCGGCTGAGTGGGGTGTGTTTGTTTGCAGGAAGCTGCAATCCAGTAATCTCTGTTACTGAACAAACACAGAGACAAACCAAAAACCCCACAGCTGGAACATCGGTGTTAGCTCACGCTCTAGGAAAACCACCTGGCTCAGAATTTATCAGTCGCTTGGAAAGGACAGCACAGGATAAGCAACCTGACCACCTCCAGAGGTCAGCATGCTTTTTGAACCATAAACACCATTTCAAGATGCCCAGGAGGATGTAAGTGCCATCTTATTTTCCAGATGGGAAACAGAAACAGAGAGGTAGGACACTCTCCAAAAATTAAGCAGGAAGGTGCCTGTGGGAGCAGAATCAGTGCTCCTGCCCTTGCTCACAGGACCCCTTAACTGGCTACGTTTTACCTGATGAGCAAACGTCCTCAGAAGGTTCGATATAAGCACTCAAACGTTTTATATTCGGACTCTTTGAAGCCAGTTAGTGCAATCAAACGACTATAAGAAAAGGTTTCTTTGACAGAACTTACAGTAATCTCTTCTCAAAGCCCTGGTTCTAAGTTCTGCAGTGCTAACCAACCTCCAGGAGAGGAAAGAGGCAGATCAGCCAAAGCAGAGACAGGCAGAGGGAGAAAGAATGCAAAGCAGAAACCTCGTGTTCTTTTAGGCCTGTAAGAGCAGCAAGAGGCTGGAAGGCTACAGTCCAGAAGGGATTTTCCTGGAGAAGAAGGAAAAAGGAGAAAAGAAGTTGTGTTTACTCAGCAATCGCGCGGGCAGGAGTCACGTCTGGGCAGCAGCCAGTGATGTCAGCTCCCCGACTTGACACCAGCGGCAGAAGGAGGCCCAGCCAGGCTCGGCCCGTTCCTCCGTCGCACCGGCACAGAGAACGCACACCGATAGCTCTGGGGAAGGGTGACAGAACTGTCACACTCCTCACCATTCCAGGGTTGCCCCTACAACCACTGATCAGCTACCAACGCAGAATTACCTTGGGAGAATCGCCTGTGACCGTGACGCGGAAAAGAAACATGGAGACACACATCCCGGCCATCATGGAGAGCAGCAGCGCGTGCCGAGGATTCCCGTAGCTTGACAGACCCACCTGGGAAACAGGAAGGGAAACAGAGGATTAGAAAGTGGGAGGACTCCTTCCCTTTTATCCTTGCCATCATCAAGGCTCTCCACACAGCCCAGGCAGAAGCACAGATGCGCAGCAGCAGCGCACCTTGTAACGAGGCTTCTGGTTGGGTTTTAAGGACTGGCGCAGCCCAACTGCACTGAGCCAACAGCTCCTAGTGATAAAAGACACTGCTCCGTTATCAACAGCACCCAATTCCACCCTGGATTTGGCTTCAGATCCCACCACTGGATCCCAATGTGGGGTTTTCGTGGCCAGAGACAACTGCCAACAGGCGGATTCCTTTTGACACAGAGACCTGAAGAGTGCAGCAGAGCCGACACATCAAACAGATCAAGTGTCTTAAACCTGACAGAAACATCGCAGTCCCTAACATCATCACACGGATGTCCCAGCACCTCCCAGGGCGTTCTGCATTTTCCTCTCGCACATGGCAGAGCTGAGTATGGGCCCCTCTCGCAGCCGTACCACCTGGCTGAGCACTTCGTTAAACTGCTCAGACGGGTCGTGTCCCTCCCACCCTGCCTCGACATGAAGGGATAGAGATGAGTTGATCGAGAATGGTCTGATTTCCACAAGTCCTGATCCAAAGGAGGGTTAGCTCAGACACAGCTGCAGCCCAAGGAAGAGCTTGAGAAGAAAGAAGTGCAGTACGGAGAACGGCTGTTCTCTAGCGCAAGGCGGCAGCTCCCCACTCTGCATTCTGGGGATCCTAAATCTCTCGAGCAACACAAACGAGGGGAACACTCTGCTCCACTGCTGGTGCAGTGACTGGGTGCGGGGAGGGGGGAAAATAATCTCCAAGAACTCCTGCAGGAAGCCAAGATCAAATGTGAACACTCGGAAGCAGCCCCAGTTTTGGCTGTGTCAATGTCCAGCACTCTGGAAGGCCCAGGGTACTCACTCTCGCTACAGCTCTGTCAGAAAGGTACCCAGCAGCAATGCTTCCCACCAGACCCCCGATCTCCAAGGCGCTCATGTAGGAGCTACCTAGAACATAGGTGAAGCAAAGAATAGGCCGTCAGCTTTGTCATGACAGCAAACCTGCGGCTTGTGTTTGACCAAGCTCAGCTGCTGTCAAGCTCATTGGGAGCTCAGGGCGGCTGGATGAGACCCTCCAGCTCATCCTCGTGCAGGAATGCCCGTACGGCAGTCCCAGGAGAGTCTGGCACACAACAGCACCAGTATATTTGGAGCACGCAGGAACTTTGTCAGTGAGCTATTTCAATAACGTGTCTAAACAGGCAGGCAGGAGGTAAGCAAACCAGTCCCTCAAGTGTCAGTGTCCTGTTGCTGCTCCAGTCCAGCTCTTTGCCACAACACCCACGCTACAGCCACGCTTGGAAATAGAGCTTTGTGTTTTACCCACGAGCATGGATTGTCCCCTCTCCTGGATCAGGAAGAGCTGTCCCCAGTCGGTGCAGCACGTTTTCACCCCAAAAACAACCAGGTAGCCCGTTGACAGCACCCAGAGGTACGGTGAGAGCAGCAGCTCCGTCAAAGTGCTGTTGTCACTGGAGGAACCTGTAAAGAAGAGCAGGAAGGACATTGCTCCTGCAGGAGTGCAGCTGCTGACCCACACCAACTCAGCGGCATGACAGGCACATCTGCAAGCAGGAGCCGTGCGTAAGGACACCCTCGCAGAAGACGATATCCATAGCTACTGGCAGCAATCAGCTTTACCTCCCCCTTGTTCTGAGTTTGCTGGGATTTCAGAATCTGTTCCATCAATTTATTCCACATTCATTAAAGATTTCAAAAGAACAATCAAAACACTACTTCTCGTCACTTTCTGTGTTGTGATCACCAATAAAACCTTCACAAAGATGTTAAAAAAATGCTCTGCTTCTCCTGATGATGGTCTAATGCTTTTAAGCTCTGTGAGCGCTACTAGGCAGCCCGACAACGCTGACTTTCAGGTGCTACCTTTATTCCCAGTGCTCTGAACAAACATTTACTCACCAGATGGCCTGAGATAGGACAGAAAACACTGAGCAGAGTCCACCACGAGCCAGGGGTCACGAGAACCCACGGTGGGGTGATGGGAGAGCTACTCTGGTAACACAGAGGAGAGGAGGTCAGGCTTAGGGAAGCATCCCCTGCCATGGGATTTCTCCTCTCTCTGCAGTCCCCCAGGAGACTCGGCTCATGCTCTAAGCAAATAAAGCCCCAAGAAAAGCGTGGCACTGCTAGCAGGGAGATATTAAAGGTGTGGAGATGGAACAGCCAGCCCTGAGCATCACCAGCAGCGCAGAGGCGGGCAATGCTTTGGGCTCTTCCTCAGAAGTCTGCACACCAGCCCCTTTCCACGGGATAACCCTGGGACTTGGTTTGTACCATTTGCAACTTCAGTGCAGCTCAACATTTATCCGAATAAAGCTGCTGGAAGCAGCCTCTTCCACATCTCCCACCAGGCAGGGACTTTGGGAAGGGGGAAGGACAGGTTCCAGTTCACCAAGCGCAACACATTTGTGCCAGAACACGGAGAGTAGGAGCGGTGCCTTCTCCCACGTTTGGCAGCAAAGTCCCGTGCTCACCTTTCTTCCCTTTCTTCGCTCCTTGTTCAATGTTGGGCAGCCCGACGTCCGACGGCTCGTTTTTAATCAGGATGAGGCAAACCACGGAGACAACCACGCAGGTGAAGCCAGAGAAGGAGAGAGTCATGCGCCAGTCGTAGTGCAGAGACACGAGTGCCGCGACGATGGGGCCCAAGCCTCCGGCCAAGTTCATGCTCGTGGACAGGATTGCCCACCAGGTCCCGAACTGGGAAGGCTCAAACCACTGCGCAACAACAAGAAAAACAGCACGAGGGCTGAGAGGGAGAGTGATGCTGCCCCTGGAAACCCTCAGTGGAGGCCCATGCTGCGGTTTGGGGCAATTCACACCCAGATGGCACCCCAAACATTCTGCCAGCACTGACAGGTGCTGCAGCCGCAAGCCAGCTCGGAGTTATTTCCATGTGCAGACGGCGAAACCAAGACGTGGGCCAGGAGAGGCAAATTTAGGAGCGTGCGGTTCCGCGTACTCATTCGCTAGGAACAGCGTCCTCCTGGAAAGGTCTGCTGGCACAGGAGTGTGAACAAATACGCTGGGAGGCACGGGGTAACTTTAGGACTCGATGCTGCAGTATCAGCACGATCGGCACTGCCCCACAACACACTCGAAGCCAGTACCACTTGGGTGGTGGCTATTGGCACAAAAATGCCAGAGTGCTGCGGTTACAAGCGTCTTCCTAAAGCACTGAGTGCATCATTCCCACTATTTGGGACCATCCTTTCTGTGCACACAGCTACCCCAGACAGCCTTTTTTTCGCCTCTAGGTGAGGTGCCTCGCAGGAGGGCGATCTGGTTGTCCACCTCTCCTTGCCTGCAATACGTGCATCCCTGGATTTTGCATCTTTATCACCTGACTGACCTCCTTTCCTTCTGCCCTAGAGCAGAAATCCGTCTTTTCCACTTAGATTGCCACAAACTCCAAAAAGCCACAGCTCAGAGGCTTGGCTCACGCTGTTGCTCCACACGTTACCTGGTTTTCTACCTGAGGAACCCACAATTTGCACTTCCAGAGTTCTCTGAGCGCACCAATGGAGCTCTGCTCACCGCTCCTTGCCCAGTTTGCTGCAACGGCAGAGAGATGAGCAGACCTCTGCACGCTGAAAACACTGGATCCTGACAAGTGATGTCTCTTACAGCAAAGAGGATCTGCTACCAGGAGACATTACTTACCAAACTGAGCTGGAATCATGGCAAAACACAAGGGCTAATGAACTCTTAGAATCTTTGCTAGAACAAGCAGACCCTTGTGTGCAGGAATGTGCTCTGCAGGCAGCAGAATGCACAGCTAGCAGTTTGACCAAGGGTTTGACCTCTTTGGCTTGACGGAGTCAGGAATTAGTGAAGCATCTCTAGATTCAGAGCGAGTGCTCTGGCAACGCGGTGGGCACAGAAGATGTAACCACGCTGCCAGGATTCTCACCTTCTCTGGCCAAGGCCTACCTTGCGCAGAATCTTCCCGCAGGGCGGCCAGCCCAGCCCCTGCGCCAGCCCGTTGAGGAACCAGAGCCCGGCGAAGGCAGTGACGGTGGAACTCCAGGAGAACCCCACATTGACGAGGCCCACCAGCAGCAGCCCGGAGGAGAAGAGCAAGCGGGCGCTCAGCTGGTCGGACAGCACGCCGCTGATAAACTTGCTGATGGCGTAGGCTGCGGATTGGCTGCTGGTGATGAGACCTGCAGTGGGGCAGAGCTGTCAGGGCTGGGGCAGAAGGGACAGAGCCAGGGCGGGGTGGGGCAGAGATGGGGCAGGAAGGGAACAAAGAGGACAGAATCAGGACAGAACCTGAGCAGAGAGGGGGACACAGACAGGACAGAGGGGGAACAGGGGGAAGAGAGCTGCCAGAGCCAGGGCAGAGGGAACAGGAGGGGCAGAGCTGAGGCAGAGCTGTTAAAGCTGGGGCAGGGGGGATAGAGCTAGAGACAGAAGGGGAGGCAGAGCTGGGACAAGAGGGGACAGAGCCCCGGGGAACAGAGCCGAGGCAGAAGGGGAGCAGAGAGGGGACAGGAAGGGAACAAAGAGAACAGAATTGGGACAGAGCTGAGGCAGAGACGGGTCAAAGGGGACAAAGCCAGGGCAGAGAAAGGGACACAGACAGGACAGAGGGGGGACAGGGTGAAGAGAGCCATCAGAGCCCCAGCAGAGGGAACAGGAGGGGCAGAGACGGGGCAGAGCTGAGGCAGAGCTGTTAGAGCTGAGGCCCGGGGGGCACACCTGGGGACAGAAGGGGGGACAGAGCCCGGGGGGGGGGGGGGGGCAGGAAAGGGAACAGAGCCCCGGGGGGAGCAGGAGAGGGGACAGAGCCCCGGGGGGGGGGCAGGAGAGGGGACAGAACCGCGGCCCCTTCTCACCCAGCTCGTCCTTGCCCAGCGGCACCTCGGCCATGACGGCGGGCATGACGAAGGAGAAGGTCTTGCGGTTGAAGTAATACAGAGTGTACCCCACGAACATGGCCGTGAAGATAATGGCGCGGTGCCGCCCGTACCCGCCGGCCGCCATCGCGCCGCGCTGCCCCGGGACCGGCGGCACCGGCGGAACGGCGGGAGCGCCCCGCCCCGCCCCCTCGAGCTATTGGGCACCGCTCGCAGGCCACGCCCCCGTCGAGCTATTGGGCATCGCTCACAGGCCCCGCCCCTTCACTGTCATTGGACAAAGCGCTCAGGCCCCGCCCCCTCTCTCCGATTGGACAGCGTTCACAGGCCCTTTCTAGGCCCCGCCCCCTTTGTTCCCATTGGACTGGCGCGCCCAGGCCCCGCCCCTCCGCTTCCATTGGGCAGCACGCCCCGCCTCCAGGACCCCTCTAATAACCCCCCAGGACCAGGTGACCCCGTCTAAGGCAGCACTCCCCCCGCCCAAGGCCCTTCTGGGCCCCTCAACAACTCCTCTAGAGCCTCCCAGAACCCCCTCCACGACCCCATCGGGCGGTGCTCACAGGGCCCTCCTCTCCCATTGGGCAGCGTTTGCAGGCCCCGCCGCTTTGCTCTAATTTGCACCTCCCGGACCCGTTTAGGGACCGCAGGACCCCCGTAGAGCCACCAGGACTCTTTTAGGAACCCCCCAGGACCCATCTAGAGCCCTCAGCCCCCCTCTAGAGGCCCCAGGACCAAAGTAGGGACTCCCCTAAGCCCTTTATGGATTCCCAGGTCACCTGTAGGGTACCCAGAACCCCTTTACAGACACCCGCATCCCCTTCTAGGACCCCCAGGACTGGCCCCCCCCTTGCCTGGGCTTTGTGCCCCACTCCTGTCCCATCCCCGTGCCAGCAGCAAGAGGAGAGAGTAGGAAGAAACGTTTTGCTGTGAGGGTGGGGAGGCCCTGGAACAGGTTGGCCAGAGCAGTGGTGGCTGCCCCATCCCTGGAGGGGTTCCAGGCCAGGTTGGATGGGGTTTGGAGCCCCTGATCCAGTGGGAGGTGTCCCTGCCCATGGCAGGGAGTGGAACTGGATGGGCTTTGAGGTCCCTTCCAGCAGAACCATTCCACGATTCTATGATCTGGGTGATCTGGAGCTCTCGCTATCAGGAAGTGTCAATTTATTCGGGGTGGAAGAGGCCCAAATGCAGAACATGAGACGCACATTCATGGTGTCAGCAGCTGCAGCCGCTCCCAGGGCAGCAGGAGGCTGAGCTGCACCCAACGCACACTGCGCCAACGATGATGAACTGGGCCAGTTTGGACTTTGCTGAACCCTGTGTTGCCCCCTGCTCTGGTCCCAGTGGTTGCTCCAACTACAGGATGCGCTAACGAACACATTCCTTCTTCCCATCTCCTTAGCGGTGAGTGCTGCTTTCTCTGAGCTTCTCAAGTCATAGCAAACGATAAAAGGAGTCACTTTGCAAGTCCCAGTCCATGGTTTTCAGACTCCACAGAGGGAGATGGTGTTAACAACAGCCTGTGGTAAACAGACACATTTCCATCTCCAAGCACGGAGCATCTGCCTCCCATCTTCTGCTCCACCATCCCAGGGATCCAAACAGAACTTGCCTTCCATCGGATGAAATCCCACCGTACACAAAGACAACCCCATCTCGGCTACACGCGCTCCCCAGCTCATCCCGTTTATCTCCACCGGCACAGCCCTTGTGTTCCAAATCACTTCCTAAAGCTTAAGATGTTTCTGCTTTCTTGCCACAGAAAAGTCACTTTGGTGACCTCTGTGCTGAAACTGAGACAGCTCGTGATGGGCACGCTGCCACACTTAAACACATAAGAAAAAAAAAGAACAATTCACTAAGTTAGTAGCGGCAAAAATTCCCAGAAAGAAAAAATAAAATGTACATCTCCATCCCCTGTTGTTTCCAGCCTGTTCATTGTGTACCATTTACACCATGACTAACCAGGTCCATCGTAAAAACAAGAAAGAAACCATGAAATAAATAGATGTTGACACCAGTGGGATTTCAGGGGTGTTATAATTCATCATTTTTCCTGCTTTCTCCTCCAGCTTCTGTCTTCTCGGTTTTGGACCCTGTGTAAGGAAGCAAACTCAGTTACACACTGTAGGGGTTTTCAGAGTACGCAAAGCAGCGCTGAACGCCCCCTGCCATTCATTAACTATTCCACAAGGCTCTCGGTCCATGGTACAGACACAAAGGGAATGCTGCAAGGACTTCTAGGCTCCGGAATGCTGAAGCTGTCAGTGCCCTCCTCTCGCTGAACGCTGCTGTTCTCACACAGGACGGGCAGAATAACCATGCGCCTGCGCATCAGCTTTTCAGCAGCGACAGGCTGGCAGCTGTGGGACTGAGGATCGACCGCAGCGGCACGCTGTCACGTCACATCAAAGAACGGAAGCGTGGAGACAGTAAGGAACCAAAGTTTGTGTCCTCCTCTTTGCAGAATTAGCAACTGCTTCCCAGGCAGGGGTTCCACCATCTCACTGCCTCCTACAGCTAAAAAGGAGGAAAGCAGCACGCAGGCTGCTTGTGCTTGTAGCTACCGAGTTCAGCCGCTACTGAAACATTTTACTCACCGGCGTCTGAGCCAGGCTCATCACCTATTGCCACTTTCTCAGCTGCAGGAGGCTCCTCGGCTGGACCAACGTCCTCAGGTTTGTCTGTGTACAAAACAGAAAGGAACAACAATTCAGGGTGAATACGCAGGGGAGTGGGTGTAGGTAGACGAGGTGGCTAGCAGTGAGGCATACAAACAGGCCAGCCACGGTGCCTCAGCAGGACTGCAGCACCTCCCTTTCACGATGGATCCCTCAGAGAAGCATCACAGAGCTGCTCTGAACTTCTCACCGCCTCTCTCTGCCAGGTTTTACAGCCTGGACATTCACTGGTTGCACAGGGAAGTCACCTCTGGAGCTGTGACTACAATCAGGATCTCTTAATCCGGCAGGAGGATCTGGCAGGGAACTCTGCGGATGAGCAGCAATCTAAAGGGCCAGGGGACTTCGGTGACGGAGACCAGCTCACAGGGACGCCTAAATCGACAGACGGACTACCGCTCTGGTGGCAAGTAGCAACATTTTATTCTCCAAACGGAGTTTTTACACTCTTCTGGTTCCTCTTCAAATAATGATTACATGCTTCTGGTTGAGATAACATCGTACTTGTATGCACTATTTACATACTTTATTACTATTCTTGTCGTTAGAAAGCAGGCTCTACAAGTTCTACAAACAAGGGTCTACGTGTCTGTCCAGAGTTCACATAACATCCTTAACTAAATCTGCAGGTGTTCCTGGAGTGTATACATTTAGCTTGGGCCCTGGAATGGGGAGAAACACATTATACTCCCAAGAACCTCTGTGTCCACATCCTCCCTCCCAGGAGGAGCGGCTTTTAATCTCAGCACAGTTTTCTGTTATCGACCCTTTCAGGCCCCACAGAACACTGCTCTCAAGGCCTCTGGCTTCATCATTCTGCTTTTGACCCTTTCAGGCCCTCAGAATGTATAATGGTTCTCCTCACTTGGGACCTGAGGATCTTAAAAAGTGCTGGAAACTTCAAATCTATGTCCCAAGAGATTTATTTTTTTTTTTCCTAAGCCACAAACCTCTCATTGACAGCTCTTTCTGTTCCTCGATATTGGATGTGATGTTAAATACCTGCTCCAGACACCCAGGAGGGAACAGATGGCTTAGCTTTCTTACAAGGCAGCCAGCAACTGGCCAGATCCTGACCTGCCGCCTTAGGAAGTTTATAAACACTTTCTATTCCTCCACAGAAATAAAACAACAAAAGGTGGGGGAGGAGGACACTGCAATACTTCTGCTGCCCCAGCTCTCCTTGCAAAGGAGGAGGATCCTTTGATCCTGCAGTGAACCACTGTCTTCGTTTATTTAGCTCCCTTTCACTCAAGGCAGAGACACAAGTGTGTTACAGGTGGTAATGACATGCTAGGATTTACATACACGCTCCCCACTTGCTCCTTACCTTCTTGTTTCCCCTCCGTGGGAGGGATAGTGTCCTCAGTCTCAGAGGCTGCTGTAGCATTCTTGCCTGTATCTGTTTTTGTGGTGTTCTTCTCCTTTTTGGGTTTGGGTTTTGCAAACTTGGCCTTATTTAGGAGATATTGCACTTCCCTGTCCAGGGCTGCAATCTTAAGCTCTATATCTTTGGACAGCAAGATGGGTTTCTCAGTAGGAGGGAGCTTGTTCTGTTCAGCCAGGGTTTCGTTTTTCCAGGTCTGTGGGATGGAAAGAGGTGCTTTTTAGATGATTTTTGTTTCTAGGAATGACTGTACATCACTGTATCTCAGAGCACCACTCCTTCTAACTTACTCAGGACAACGCTGCTCCCTGCTACCTTTCCACCAGCTTCTCAGTTACCCAGAGGGCAAAACGCAGAAACACAACCCTCAAAACCCAGCATCTGCTTTTAAAAGCTGCAGCCAGCTTACTAGGCTGCCCCGGCACTCCTGGAGACCACTGTCCATGTGCAACACAAGACCCGTTTACACCCCCTCGAGCGGTCTGGGGTCAGGCTGGGCGTTAGAAAACATTAACATGCTGAAGAGCTTTGGTGGTGGCATGGGAACGGGCCATGCACGCTCTGTTCCATGACCTTGAGGGAAAAGTCCACGACCTGTTACTTCAGGAGGAAACACAGCCCAAACCGTCACCCCGCCCTCCCCCAGCACCACTCATGCCTTTATTACCGTTGTTTCATTGATGGCTTTTTCCAGCGTACTCAGCTCCACTTCCGTGAATATCTGGTCAGACTCTGGAATCATTCGGGCCCCCCTTGAAGAGAAGAATGTTTCTTTCTGATAAACTGAACAGACTGCTTACAGCTCCAGTAATTATAATAATCACTAACACATACCAAACAAATAGTGCAGTTTACTTTTGTGTCTTTTTGCATCTGCAGGAAACAGAGCCCTAAATCAATGCTAAGAACGGAAAACAGAGCCAGCAAATGAGATCAGAAAAACAGGGAAGAGAAAAAGCTGAGGCCATAGAACCAAGGGAGAAAATGATATTGGCATCTCTGATGCTATCAGCTGCACGCCCCTCCTTGCTCTTACTTGAGAAAGATGGTAGAGTGGTTGAGTAGACTTTCCAAGGCAGCCAGGCGTTCTGGCCACTTCCTCCTTTCCTCAACACGGAAGAAGAGATTCCTGCAAAGCTTTTTCAGCTCCAAAAGCTTGTCTTTCAGCTCCTGCAAACAGGGGAGAGGGGACACCATCAGTTTTGCCCACTGCCTAACATCGTGAAACCTCAGAAGTTAGAGTTGCAGTTTTTATCATTCTCTCTGTCAAATAGACTACTTTGATACACAAAAAAAGAGCCATATGACCAAGCTTTATGTGGAACCAACAGGTTGCTGCTGAAGCTGTTGAAGACGCACTCATGAAGACAACTTCATACCTTGTTCTGTGCATAATGCACTGAGCAAGCAAGACATTTTCAAGAACCAGATTATTATACAAAGGATTGAGATGGATCAATTCCCTGTCAGCCCATGGGGCTATTTCTGCGTTGGTAACAGCAGACCAATATCCGGACTAGGCGCAGCCATACCTTTGTCGCTGCTGCGTAGCCTTCGTCCTCCATCCAAGTGGAAGCCTCACTAAGCTTTCTGGAAATTTCTTCTCTCTGCTCCTCTGTTGAGACAAACTGATACTCCTCTTGGTAAAGCTTGTCCTGAAAGAACAAAGCAAACGCTTCCATCAACACCACTGAGCCTGGAATCAACCAGGTCACCCACCTGCAGCTGGGCTGGACTGCAAACACCCAGCGTGCTGCGTGCACCCACCAGGAGGTTCCCATTTAGCCCTCTCAAATCCGAGCTCCCGCTCCTGGCATTCCCAGGAGCACAATGGTAATGCACCAGGTACAGAGACATCCACAACCACCAGTTACGTGATGGTAAAGCTGCAACAACTGTGGTTACACACACACTTAACCTCAGTTGCCTCTTCTGCACAAGAGCTCTGGAGAAGCTGTAGCTTCTGGTTTGATATAGTGTGTGGTTTGGGATACTGGAAACGCAAAGTTTAATGTATTGGACACACTGAAGGGAACTGTTTGTTTTGTATAAAGGAAACCACCCAATTCCACACGGGCTCGGGAAGCCTCAAAGTAGCAGAAAAAGTGACAGAAAGATGACAACTGGGTTCTTCAAATCAGCTTCCCCGGTTCAAACACCTCCCCTGTGTTCTTCAGATCCGCCAAGCTGCGTCAGACACTTCTGCCTACTCCCCCGGAATTCTCATTTCCCTACACCCCTTCCCTACCTGGGTCTCAAAGATGAAGGACTCCAAGCTGTTGGCTGATTTTTCTCTCTCCTGTTTCTCTAGATCTCTGATTGTCAAATCTTGGAGCCTAACATACAAAGAGAAATCAAAGGTAGCAAGCGCCTTTAGATGAGCATCACATCACACGCATCAGCTTCTGACAGGAGAGCTACATGAGCCATCGCTGTCCCAAAGCAATTTGCTTCCTTTATCTAGAGCTCAAATCCAGCAGAGCTATTGCAAACCTACTTTTTCATCGAGCTCTTCAGTTCCTCCTCCAGCAGGTCGGGCACATCGTTTACATCCACTTCCATGGTGATCTCGTGGACGACCTTCTGCTTCTTGGGCACTTTGATCTTCTTCTCTTCCTCCGTTTTGCTGACTGTGCTGTCACCGGAACTTTTGGATGGTTCCTCCTCTTTCACGGTTTCTCTGTTTTCCTTGGGATCCTGTAACAGATAAAGAACATTCTCAGGGAAGGAAACAGCTGCAGATTTGCAACTTTTTCCAAGGCAGGGCACTAACAGGGGAAGAAGAATTCCACTGAGGAAATTCCACTTCTCAGAAACTGAAATCATGGTCCCATTCCTTCAACCTGATGCTCACCTGAGACTCTAATTTCTCGCCTTCTTCCTCTTTCTGTGACTCTGCTTTTGGAGGAGCAGATTCTGCCTGACCTGGAGACTCCTGCTTTTCTTCTCCCTGCTCTTCACCATTTTCTTCCACACTGCTTTTCTGGTCCTGTTTCTCCTCCTGCTCTTCTTTACCTGCCTCTGGTACGCTTTCTTCTTCTTCCTGGTCAACACAGGCAACCAGAGAAGAAACCAAAAGTGGTTTTAGCGTAGAAGTTCCATGCAAATGTTTCACAGAACAGATAACTCTGCAAAACGAAAATCAGCACTCGCAGAGACTGCAGCTATTAGAGAGGGACTGTGCCGAGCTGGAATATTAATGAAGAGTCACTTCAGTGCAGGACACGACTCTGCGACAAGGAGCTTTCATCTCACTAGCAGGAAATGTAACCGCTGCTGCCAGCACAAAGGCAGCTGAGCCTCTGCAGCCCAGGAGAAAGCAAGGAGCCTGCCAGACGCCTCCACAGGCAGAAGCCTATTCCACAGATGTCCAGAACAATTAAAAAAAGAGAGATTTTGCCATAAACAAGCCCCGTAACATTAGTTTGCCACTGCTGTACTTGCCAGCAAAAGACCACAAGTCTCTTTAAGCGCACGCCACGTAAAACAGGAATACAGCACTTTCTGGAAATACTTAAATCGCTGCCAAACACCTCTATTTCTGCTCAGGTGAACAACTGCCTCTTCAGCAGCCACAGCAGGGCCCAGGGGCTCCCTCCTGCCAGCCATCCCCCTGGGGCTCACCTGAACGGAGTCAGTCAGGTTCTCTCCAGCCTCCAGCGTCGGGCTGCCTCCCCCAAACAGGCTT
This sequence comes from Cuculus canorus, assembly GCF_017976375.1. Classification (NCBI taxonomy): domain Eukaryota; kingdom Metazoa; phylum Chordata; class Aves; order Cuculiformes; family Cuculidae; genus Cuculus; species Cuculus canorus. Next base: position 4,193,841 of record NC_071423.1, read on the forward strand.
GAGATGGTGTTCCCAAGTTCTGCCGATGGGAGACAAAGCAACAAAAATATTATCTATCCAAAGGAGGAAGAAATTCATCTTCAGTGCTCATTTCCCCCCCCTTACAACCACAAGGACCACCAAGAGGCTCCGTTGGTAGGGTAGTAACAGAAGCTCATCCTTTCCTGACCTGTGTCTTCACGAGCACAGACAAGTGCGGCTTCTGCCTCTACTGAAATATGACCTGAAATTTGTAACTTTGACTAAAAAGCTTCAGGCTTCACTCTGTGGCTGAACCACTGCATCTCTCCTTCACCTCCAAGCATGCAGCTTTCCAACTCCTCTCTACAGAAAAGTGTGCACAGATAAGGGCACCTCAACCCAGACAATACGGGAGAATGATGCGGGGCTGGAGATGCAGGACTTCCCCGCAGGACAGACCTGACATCAGCAGCTGGGGCTGAAGAAAGAGGAAACAACTTCTATTTGTCAAGTTGCAGTACGTGCCACAGACAGCCGAGCAGCATTAGGCATTTCAGCTTTCAAAGGGCTTTTAGGTTATCTTGGAGCTGTGTACGGCACCAGATGCTAGAGCTAACTGTTTAAAGCAGTGATATGCTTTAGCTGTTTCAGCTACTGCAAGTGAAACATCTCAGTTCATGCAAATGGTCAGCACTTACTCGTCAGCGTTGACTCCTCCTCCAGCTTGTCTTCCACCAAGGTCTCAAACACAGATTCCACCTTGGAGAGGGGAGCAGAGAATTAGTTTTAAGCAGGGATCAGCAGTACTGGAGAGAGGGACAGGACTGGGAAATACACAGGCTGTCAAACATCGTAGCAGCGACTTGCTCACCCGGTCAAGACTCAGTACTCCGCTCTCATCCATGTTGAAGTGAGCTTTGATGCCTTTGGATTCGTAGTCCGAGTGCTTCTTGAAACTGTCTCCAACTCCCTTTAGCCTCACGGTAGTGAGATTGAGAGAACCAAAAGCCCTGGCAACACGCATACAAAAGCAGAGAGAAAACATAAGTGCACTGCAGAAGAGCTAGTCTTGTGTCACAGCCACTTCTGAGAGCTACACAGAGCGAGGAACACCACAGCTCCGTTCGCTAAAGCGCACACAACTATGAACAGATCTGCACACACACACTGGAGGTCAGCTGGATTCACAGGCTGCCTGCCAGTAACGTTTCCCACCACAGCAGCCGGCACTGCCCTGGAGCTGCCCACTCATCTCAACTCACCGCAAGTTCTCCTGGTTCAGGAAAGACAGGTCTCCGTAGTTGACATAGAACTCAAAGTCATCTGTGTAGCGGTTGAAAGTGATAACTTTGCGCTGTGGATAGGGTGCCATGCGCTGGAACAAAATCCTCTTGTTGTGCTTTAAACTCTTGGATTTATCATCCTCCTCAACTTCACGAGTAAACTCCACCTGCATCAAACAGAAAACACGGCTCAGCAGCTGCAAACTTCCTCTACAGCATCTTACATCAGACATCCGCAGCATTTGTCTGTTCCACCTCAGGCAAAAGCTGGGGCACAGGTAAGTGTTTCTCAAGAGATGTTTCTATGTGCTTGACTCCTTGGATACAGCACTGCTACAGAACGGCAAAGAAAGATGTCCAGAACATCCTTAACTGACAGGAATCCAACAGGTCACCCAGAACAGCCCCATTTACCCACATCTCGCACAGGAGAAAGCAAGCTAAACGTTACCTGGATAGGAAACACAGCGGCGTCCCGAACAACAAAAGGCTTCACCTTAAAGGCTTTGCTGAGAGCAGCTGCCTGGTAGACCGCACCCATCGCAGCAGCCTCATCGGCGTTGATATTCTTGCCCAGTTCTTCTCTAAGAAGTGAAAAGCAACATATGTCAGCTCTGCAGCCACTGCCACAAATGGCAACTTGTCAGTACTGGGCAGACAAGAAGGGGACCCCACATACTCACTTGCCCACAGCTTTCAGCAAAACCTCCTGCACTTTGGGGACCCGTGTGGCACCGCCAACTAGAATCACCTGGTCAATTCCATCCTAGGGATTGGAAACAGGCACCTTGTCTTGAGAAAGCAATTTTTGAAAGCTAAGTTCAGGGCTTCCTTATGCTCCTTCCCCAGTCACCACACACCGACGCAGTGCTCTGACAATATCCACACTACATCCTACCACCTCAGGGCATGACAGTGCCCACTGGATCTCGGAGAGGCACACGGAAACCATGCCAGCAGAAAGAACCTGGCGTAAGGTCTGTCAAATAGGGACAAGTCACCTGAAATGTGGGACTTGACTCAGAATTATAGACTGTAGCTTAATGCCACAGGAGCCTGTGACTCGGACAGCAAGCTGGACTAGGATGGACAGAAACCCGGACTCTAAGAGGCCTCGCATTGAGTACCAGAGCCAAAGGATGCTCAAGGGCATCCTGGCACCCTGGGAGGCGAGTGTTTAACAAAGCAGCAAGTCTCTGCAAAGGACTGCAGCGCACTTAGCCCAGGGGCTTCTAAAGGGAGCGCTTGCAGAAGCCTGAACAGCAGCGATGCTGCTTCCAGGCACTGAAATAAAACATCAGAAGAGAGACCTGAACCAGCATAGGAGATAAAGAAAGGAAAGATCAGCGTTTCAAACCTCAAGCCCAAGAGTAAAGTTTTTTTAACAGCAGGAAACACCTCCTCCAAGTCCCCTGGAAGGAGCCGTAATAGCTCCTGCCTGACATGACAGGAAGGAGCCTCCTTGCAGCAGCAACTCCACTCTGCTACAATAACAGGCACGTGCACCTCTCAGCAGTGCCGATAACGCCACCACTGATGCTTTGATCATGACAGGACAGCAGTTCCGTGCACAGGAACTTCAGGCTTGTTAATGCATTCCTCAACCTACCAGGCTCATTTCTGCGCTGCTCAGAGCCTGCTGCACAGGTCCAGGGACTCGCTGAAACAAGTCGGAGCACAAATCCTCAAATTCTTGCCTTGAGACTTTAGCCTTGAAGTCAATATCATCTAGCAGCCCCTCAATCTGTCCAGAAAAAAAGCAGCCGGAATGAAGTTATTCCTGGAGCATTCTCCAAGCAAAATTTTTGCCTGACTTGCCCCGTGTGTGCAGAGTTCCAGCTTTCCCAACCCATCACGCTCATGCAAACCCTGACATTGCAGAGGTGATGAGAGGAAGGAAAGTGGGTGCTCCTCTTAGTGAACAGACAGCTCCTCTTAGTGAACAGACAGCTCCTCTTAGTGAAGGCTTATTTACTAAACCTCACACAACTCCCTCTCATCCAGCTCACTTACCACTGGTGCTAAGTGGCACAAGTTGAGAGGAACCACCAGTGCCATCACCTCCACCCCACAAACACCAGCAGCGATGCCCTTCCACGCGCCGACACAGTGTTCCTAAACGACTGCCCTTAATCCACCCTGCTGCAGCCCTCAGAAAGCTGGAAACACTGTGCCAAAAGGTCAGACCTGTGCCATGTGGTCAGCGTTGGCGCTCAGGACGGTCTTCAGGCGATTGGCTTCCTTCAGGAGCTTGGCCATGGCCCGGGGATTCTTTCGGACATCTTTTGAAGGATGCTGATCATTAAAGAGCTTTGCCAAATAGTCCCGGAGGCGAAACTCCATCTCTAAACCTCCAAGAGTACGGTCAAACCTGAGCAAAACAATGCACAGAGATGTAATAGCTTAAACTAAGCTGAAGTACAAAGAACCTCCGCATATTTCACACACATGCAGAGCAGCAAGTGGTCAAAAGTAGCTGCAGCACCATCAGCTGTGGGTGACCGTGAAAGAACAAAGGTTGTTAAAAAATAGCGGGGAAAAAAAAATAAGATTCACCACCACAACAGCCTTTGAGCAGGAAACTTCATTAAATTTATGGTAAAAGCCTCATTGCCAGCATGTCAAACAGCTGAGAAGCCAGCTCAGGTTGCAGGTGTTTTTTTGGAGACAGCAATATAAATGTTCTGGAGTTAAAACTGCTGGGCTGGTGATTCACAGCATCACCTCCTTGTCTGGCACACACACTGCATTTTCATCCCTGTCTAGATGGATATTCTGCTGTTTCCAACTGAAACACTCTACTTCGTAAGATTATAGGAGATGGGATCGTGTTAAAATGGCTTAAGGCTATAAAAAAAAAAGGCAAGCCTGAATCAAATTCAGTGTCCTGGTTCCCTCCTGGAAGCTCTGTTACCTTTGCACAAGACAGCAACATCAGACTCATTACCAACTGGAGCCTTCTCACTCCGAACGCTTCCATTCTGCCAACCAAAGCACTGTGCTGAAGCCCCACTGCAGAATTCTGCATTTTGAGACTGCAAAACAGTTTCTTCCCCGAGACCCGTGAGTTTTGTGCAACTCATGCTGAATTCTTACCCGACGCCCTGGATCTGCAGCTGAGGTTGGGTTCCCGAGTCCTTTGTTTTCACTGTCTGATAGGTGACGATGGTACAAACGGTGCTGCCTGCTCCCATGTCGTAAAACATGATATTCTGAAAAAAGAAGTTGGGATGGTGAAGCAGAAACACCTGGATATCCTGCATGATTAAGGAAAGAACCTTCTGCGGCCTGAGCCAGACACAGGCCAGGACTACCCACTCCCCAGCCCAGCTTCACCCTGTTAGCAGCAGGACTCATGCTCCGGTCCAACATGGGAGATTTTCAGTGCCATGCCTGACACAGGCAGACATGAACACTTTTTCATCCACTTCCTAGACCAGGAAACAAATCTTTGCTCTTTAAAAGTTTCTTCTACCTCAGGAAAATCAAATATTTTGAGGCTGGTCTTCCAATATCTTAGAAAACCATGCAAGTTATTCCCTCTGGATTTACAGAACAGGAGCTGCCACCACCTGCCCTCCTCGCTCTGGAGGCGTTCAGGCTTCACCACATGTTCACAAAAGGTTTCACCTCTTCCCCTTGTCGCTGCTCATGAGAATAGAAACTGGCTGACCCGCAGAGCCCACTTCCTCGCAGTCGAGTCCTTTTGACTTTATCCGCAGCCCTTTCTCCCCCACACGCAGGCACATGCACGGGACTCTGCACATCTCTCAGGTGTGCCTACCTGTGCGGTGGCATTGATGTCTTTCCTCCGAAAAACCCCGTAGTTCAGCGCCACGGCCGTGTTGTCGTTGATGAGCTGCAGCACCTTCAGGTCGGCCATGCGGGCGGCGTGCAGGACCGCCCTCCTCTCCGCCTGGTTGAAGTAGGCAGGAACGGTGACCACCGCGTCCTTGATGGGCTGCTCTGGAAGAGTCACGGAGAACGCAATTTGCTGCATGCAAAGACTCATTATACGGGTGATGGCAGCAAAGCCAGAGAATCCAAGGTAAAGACTTGTATACAGAACATAATCCTGAAGAAGAAGCGTCAGGATCATCAGGGATGAATCTCTGTGTCCCAGTAAAACCAAGCAGGCTTTGCAGACTGTCACACAAAGCCAGACATCTGCTAGCCTCTGCCAAACATCAGGATGTTGGGATGCCCTAGATTTCAGCAAATGTTATCTTCATTGAGCCTGACTCTATGTTCACTCATAGTGAGAATGTCTCCCTTCAAATCCTCAAAACACATAGAGGTATTGTAAGAAACAGCTCAATCCTTCCAACCTGCAAACTCCTCAGCCAGACCACGCGAATAGTTGAGGACCATCCCCAGCATCTCCTCCGGAGAATACTGCGTCGTTCTACAAGAAACAGACAGGAAAGGAAATTATAGCCAGAGCAGCAGCAGGAGAAGCCTGGCAGCCCTGTCCCACCTGCGGGGAGCCCAGCAGCAGCCACTTACTGGGACAGCTTGAAGATAACAGTCTGCCTCTTCTCATCCCTCACCAGTTCGTGCTCTGGGAAGCGGGATTGGTACAGCGCCACGTGAGGATTGTCGATGCGCTTTCCCAGCAGATCCTGGAAGTACCTGAATGCCACCTTGGGGGTCCTTATGGACTGCAGGAAGAAAACATGCATCACCCTGCTGCATTTTTTTCAGCTTTGCTGTTGCCAAACGAGCCTCTCCCAAGGTACACAGAAAACGGCTCTCGTCACAGGAGTTTGGAGCACAGGACTGGGACACGGAAAGCCAAGAACAGCCTGAGGGGATGAGAAGTTCAGGACAAGAAACAACACTGCCTAGTGCAGACACGGATCACCAAGGACCCGATAGTGGGAACGTATGTCCTGCATACAGGAACCGCCGTTGGACTGATGAGTAACAAGAACTCTTACCATTCCTAGCGCGCTGTCCCCAAAGAGACGCTCGTTCTCCTTCAAAGAAACAGCCACAGGCGTTTTCCTTCGTGACTCCCTGTGTAGGAAGAGAGGAATAAACCAGTCAAACAGGTGAACCTGTCACCAGTGAGGAAGGGCGTTCTTTCCCTTTCCAAAAGACTATAGGAAGGCGGGTGGATGCCACCTGCGGAGAAGAAGGCCAACCCCTGGGGCTGCAGCAGCAGCACTGCCCTCTAGAGCGTTTGTATCTCCTGGATTCCTCATGACACAGGCAAACACCCCGTGCTTAAAGCACGGACAGACACCTTCCAAAGACACAGCCAAAGCTGCGAGGAGCAAGCTTTGTTTTTCCCGTAACACATGAGAATTTAATGAGGCGACTCATCTCTGCTCCTGTTTGCGAGTTACCACACCACTAAGTATTTTGTCACAACAACTACGAATGGCTTGGAGTTGTCCCAGGAGCTCAGTGCAGGCTCCTCACCTCCAAATGCTTCATTGCACACCATCAATTCCCTAAGGTGAGGCTACAATCAAATGACCTGAGAAAAGACTCACGAGTCGCTTTCTAGAATACACCACTTCATACCTCAGCAAGACTGGCTCTGTTTTCCCTTCCCTCAACCAGGTAAAGTGAGTTCCCCGCTTCTATCAACCACTACTACATTTCAGGGTGAAAAAAACATTTATCATTTCACTCCTCACTCCCAGAAAACGAGGATCATTCTGTGTCTCGGGGCTGGGCTACAGCAATGGCAGCAGAGCGAAAGGAGAGCTCATAGAGGAGCGCAGGATCTGACCAGCGGCACCACAACAAACCTTTCTCCAGAGTACCAGGAATGGGACTTCCTCACTGGATGGGCCAGAATACAGCGTGAGGACCTTTCTCATGGGAACCACAGCACACCCTGTCCCACACAGACTCTCAGTGTCTTATTTTACAGCTCCCCTGTGGTGGGATTCCACCTGCCCGGAGTGGCACTGCTCACCCGCCGCACGGCCCAGGCCACAACACCCACAACCAGAGAATAGAGGTGTTCCGCTCAGGACAGAGGAGCCCTCAGAACGCCAAATCCTTCACAGGGTGGATATAGTGCCCCGTTACCCTCTCCTGGCTGCTCACTTGTTGAGGACGATCTCCATCGGCACGCCGGGCTTCACGATGGCGACCTTCATCGACTCGCTGCCCACATCCACCGACATCACGGCCACGGGCTCTGGCGGGAGGGAACGGGAGACCCCGGTCAGAGCCCAGGACACAGGGAGGACTCAAAGCCCGGTACCGGCGACGGGGGAGCTGCCCCGCACTGGTACAAACTGACCTCGGAGCTCCTCCTCAGGCACCGGGAGCTCCCCTCGTCTAAAGGCACCGGGAATACCGGGAGCTCCCCCCATCTAAAGGCACCAGGAGCTCCCCTCGTCTAAAGGCACCGGGAATACCGGGAGCTCCCCCCGTCTAAAGGCACCGGGAATACCGGGAGCTCCCCCCATCTAAAGGCACCAGGAGCTCCCCTCGTCTAAAGGCACCAGGGAATACCGGGAGCTCCCCTTGTCTAAAGGCACCGGGAATACCGGGAGCTCCCCCCGTCTAAAGGCACCGGGAATACCGGGAGCTTCCCTCGTCTAAAGGCACCGGGAATACCGGGAGCTCCCCTTGTCTAAAGGCACCGGGAATACCGGGAGCTCCCCTCGTCTAAAGGCACCGGGGAATACCGGGAGCTCCCCTTGTCTAAAGGCACCGGGAATACCGGGAGCTTCCCTCGTCTAAAGGCACCGGGAATACCGGGAGCTTCCCTCGTCTAAAGGCACCGGGAATACCGGGAGCTCCCCCCGTCTAAAGGCACCAGGAATACCGGGAGCTGCCCCCCTCCCCAGGCACCGGGGACCCCGGGAGCTTCACCATCCCCCCAGATACCGGGAACACCGGGAGTTCCCCCGACTCCCCCCACTCTCCAGGCACCGGGAAAGACCAGGAGCTCCCTCCCCAGTCATCGGGAACATCGGGGGCTTCCACATCCCCCTAGGTATCGGGAACAACAGGAGCTCCCTCTCCAGGCACCGGAAACACCGGGAGCTTCTCCCCAGGCACCGGGAAAACAGGGGAGGTCCCGCTCCTTCCCCAGGGACCGGAACGCTGAGACCTCCCCCCCTCTCCATGCACCGGGAACACCGGGAGCTCCCTCCGCAAACCACCAGAGAGTTTCCCCCCAGTACCGAACGACCCAAAAGCTGCCCCCCGCCCCCCTGGGTGTCGGTACCTGCCCCGGGCAGGCGGCAGCCAAGCAGCAGCAGCACCAGCAGCAGGGCCATCGCGCAGCAGCCGCGCCCCCGCGCCATGCCCGCAGCCCCGGCGGCCCCGGCAGCCCCGGCCCCGCCCGCACGCGGCGCGCGCTCATTGGCGCAGCCGCCGCCGCCCGCCAATCGCCGCCGCGCGCGCGCCACCATTGGGCCACGTCGGGCGGGGGAGGGAGGAGAAACCGGAAACGGGACCCGGCGGGAGCGGCGGCCCCATTGGCCGGGAGGGGCCCGGGGGCGGGGCCCGCGCCGGGGCGTCCGCGCATGCGCGAGCAGAGGAGGCGACACGTGCCGTGAGCCCGCCCCGCGCTCGCCCCCTGGCGGGGGGGAGGCGCCTCGCAGCCACGGGGCCCCGCGCCTTGCGTTGGCCCCGCCCCCCTTTAGCCACGCCCCTCAATTGTCCACGTCCATCAGTTGGCCCCGCCCACCGTGCTTAGCCACGCCTCTCGGTTGGCCCCACCCCGTTCCTGGCCCCCACAGAGTCCTCTTAGTTGGCTCCACCCCATCTATTAGCCCCGCCCCGCTCCCTGAATTGGCCCCGCCCCCTCCCTTAGCTCTGCCTCCTCCCATTTATACCACCCCATCACTGGCCCCTCAATTGGCCCCGCCCACCCGTACCCCTTAGCTCCATCCTAAGCTAGACCTGCCCCTCATTGCACCACCCACTCCCACTCAATCAGCCTCGACCCTCCCTTAACCCCGCTCCTCAATGGCTCCTTTCAGCCCTTGGCCCCGCCCCTTTTAGCCCCGCCCCTCTCTTGGACCTGCCCCATACCTAGCACGGCCCCGCCCCCCAGCTTGGCTCCGCCTGTTTCCCTCTTCTCCACCCCTGGCCCCGCCCCTTCTTGCACCACCCAATCATCGGCTCCACCCCCAGCCCCGCCCATTTGCCCCCAGCCCCGCCCATTCATTGACCCCCTTCATTCACTGACCCTCGCCTCATCCCCAGTCCCATCTCATCACTCCAACACTCCGTTTTCCAATAAACTCCGCTTTTATAAAGTCACCATACAAAAGTCGGCACTGCCGGTGCCCCGCCCGGCTGCCCTGCCCCGGCAGCCCCCAGCGCGGCGTCCCTCAGCTCATGAACTGGGTGTAGCCCTCGGCACCGGTGACGATGGCGTCCATCCAGATGCGCATGGCCTCCGCCGAGGGGGCCACCATGTAGTAGAGGCGGTCGTGGGTCTTGACGCAGAAGGTGAGGGCGGGGTTGGGGCTCTGGGGAGCAGAGGGGGACAGGGTCAGCGCTTCGGACACCCCAAAACAGTGCCCACGTGCCCCTGCTTCACCCCCTGCCACGCTCAGCGGCACCCGAGCAGCAGGAGTGCGCGCGCTCACCTTCGCCGCGCTGCGGAGGTGGTCGTAATAAACCTCTTCGATGGCTTGGAAATAGATGACGCCCTTCAGCTTTGTCTCGTGTTTATCTGCCCAAGAGAAGGAACCGGTGTCAATGACGGTGCTGTGGGTGATGGCACGGGGAGGGGGACGATGGTATGGGGAGGGGGATGATGGCACAGGGAGGGGAACGATGGCAAGGAGAGGGGGATGATGGCACGGGGAGGGGGACCAGGGCACGGGGAGGGGGATGATGGCACGGGGAGGGGGACGATGGCACGGGAAGGGGGATGATGGCATGGGGAGGGGGATGATGGCAAGGAGACGGGGACGATGGCACAGGGAGGGGGACGATGGCACAGGGAGGGGGACCAGGGCACGGGGAGGGTGATGATGGCACGGGGAGGGGGATGATGGCAAGGAGAGGGGGACGATGATGGCACGGGGAGGGGGATGATGGCAAGGAGAGGGGGACGATGGCACGGGGAGGGGGACGATGGCACAGGGAGGGGGACCAGGGCACGGGGAGGGTGATGATGGCACGGGGAGGGGGATGATGGCAAGGAGAGGGGGATGATGGCAAGGAGAGGGGGACGATGGCACGGGGCAGTGCAGAGACTCACCCACGTAGTAGGAGAGAGTGCGTTTCATGCGGTCAAAGACGAACCAGCGCTTCTTCCAAGACTTGATCTTGCCGCCCATCTTGACCAGGTAGCCCTTGCACATCTTCTCCGTCAGGATGACGTGGTAGCAGGTGTCCACGTTGTGGCCTGAGGACTCGATGTGCAGCCGCAGGTTGAAATCCTCCTTGCGGATGGGGAGGTACCGCGTCAAGGGACGAGCCTGGAAAAGCAACAGGGATCTGAAAAGACCACCGGCGGTACGAGAACCACGTCCTTCCCCGCCTGGGATCCCAGGACACCAGTGATGAGCTGGGTCTGCCCCGCACCTGCGAGAAGTGCTTCTCCCGCAGCTTGACCTCCTTCTCCACCAGCTTCTGTCGCCGCGCGGTCTCGTCCTGCAGCCGCCGTTCCAGCTGCTCCCGGCGCCGGCGCTCGTCCTCCAGTGCCTGCCGCCGCAGCTCCATCTCGCGCTCCTGCCAGCACACACGGGCGCTCAGCACCGGGATCGGGGATCTGCTCCCCACCGGCTGCGGCACCGGTGCTCCCACTCACCCGAGACTCCATCAGCCGTGACTTCTCCGCGTGTGCCTCCTTCAGCATCTTCTCCATCTCCTCAATCTTCCCCGCTTCCATCCCGCTGGCACTGCAAGCCAGGCACAGCTGCCATCCCAGGAGAAGGACCTCGCGCCAGCAGCGTGGCCGGCGGAGCAGGCTGTCCCTCCGGCACCGGAGCCAGCCCTGCCGTTACCTGGAGATGTTGTCAGGCGAGCAGGCAGAGTTGTTGCCGGTGGAGATGCTGGTCTCCAGGCTGTCCGAGCTCTCCAGGCTCAGGGTGTCGTACGCGTGGTCCAGCTCCTCAGCGCGGGACCCGCTGCCGTGGGGACGGTGATGGTGGAGGATGGAATGATGCACGAGCTGGGGGAAGGCAGTGGGGAAGGGAGGCTGCCCGTGCAGGGCTTCCCACTGGGATTGAGCCTCGGCGGCCGCTTTCTGCTTCAACTCCGCCAGTCGCCGCTTCTGCTCCTCGATCACCTGCTGACCTGCACCGTGGGAAGGAGACGACGACTGAGCCACTGTGCTCAGAGCGGGTGAGGGGACAGCGCGGGCACGAGAAGACACGCAGGTGCTGCTGGAGCTGGGAAGGACGGTAGATGCACAAGTGGGAATTGCTGTCACAACTCCCTTGCGAGCTGGGGAAGCAGCATCTGTCCGGGTAGGAGAGCAGCCGCAGAGGGGAAACATGCGCCGGGCTGGCAGGAGCAGGTTGGGCAAAGCAGCGGCGGGTGAGGGATGCCCAGGGTTGTCCCTAAGCCAATGCAGAGAGGCCGTGGGGTCCTGAGCTAGTCATGCCCCTCCTGTGCACGGCAGCAGGTGCCAGCAAACAGCCATGCCGCTGCCTCCAGGCTGCCCCGGGCACTCCAAGCCACCCCTGGTCTCTACCTGGTAGATTGCCCTGCTGCAAGGGCTCTGCCGGGAGCGGCTCGGCTGGAGACACGCCGTCAGGCGGAGGGGCCAGGAGGGAGAAAGGGAGGAAGAGCGAGAGACCGTGAGAGAGGCACCGCGTCCTGCCAGAGCACCGCCCTGGGCCAGAGTCCTTCTCCATTCCCCGTGGGACAGCGAGGGAAGCGTCTCCCAAAGTCCCACCACCCCACAAGAGGCAGGATGCGGAGCCGGATGCTCACCCTTCTGCTGCAGGGCCAGCTGGCGCTTGGTCTCGATGTCGTGCAGCGTGGCGGCCAGGTTGCGGGGCAGGCTGCCCGCGGGGCTCGGGGGGCCCTGGGCAGGAGGGCAGGCGGTCAGCTGCAGGGATGGGGGACATCGGGGGGACATCAGGGTGAGCCGGGGCACCAGGAGCCGCAGTCGGTGTATCCAGGGCCGCGCGATGCCCAGCTCCCCCCGCAGCTGTACCTTGGGTGAGGGGCTGCGCCCCAGTACGGAGAGGTTGAGCTGTGAGGATGAGGGGGTCCCGCTCTTCATCCGAGAGGGGAGGGCACCGGTGTCGCCCTCTGTTTTGGCACGATAGACCTGGGCACAGAGACATGGAAGTGAGAGGGGCAAAAAGCCCTCCTGGACGGACGGTTCAGGCTTCGGCGGAGCTGAGCACCCCTTCCCCGGACCCTGTGTCGGTGCCGTCTTGGCAGTGGTGCAGGCAGGAGGAGGCAGCGGCTGCCATCCCCGCGCTGCCCCGCTGCCGCCACAGCCCCAGAGCCTGAGCCCCAGCAGCAGGGAGCCAGGATTACCTGAAGAGGTTTGTGAGAGGAGTGAGCTTTAGCTGGAAGTGGAGGAGGGGAAGAAGGAGGAGAGACAGAAGAAGAGGAGGTCTCAAAGCCAGCCATGACCTCCTGGTACCACTTCTCTAAATCAAGAGCCGGGAGCCACGCGGGGCCCACCGGTGTCTGCGGCTCCATCTGGAGAGAGATGCTGCGTGAGAAAGGAGGGAGGCCAAAATGCAGCAAGAGGGACAGACACACAGATAGTGAGGTTGGAGCATCCCTGCCTGTGCCCACGTCAACCCCAGGATGGGACCTGCAGACCCTCCAGGACTCCCTTGCTGCTCACAGGGCCGGCAAGAGCTGGTGCAAGTGCTGGGAGGGCACAGAGACCCTCTTGCCAGCACCGCAGGCTGCACAGGGCTCAGGTGGGCAGGAAGGCAGCGGGTGGGCAGGGAAACGAGGGCTGTGAGGGCTGGCGACAGCCTCATCCACAGGTCAGCTCTTCCCCTGCATTCCCACCCCCTCCCAGGGACAGTGTGCGGAGGAGGGAGGAAAACGGGCCACGAACCTCTGCAGAGATGGAGAGAGAAGAGTGAGATGCAAGAAGAGGAGGAGGAGCAGCGCAGCCTGAGGATGAAGGTGCTGGAGGGGTGCAGCCCAGTGGCGAAGCGGCAGTGGCACGGAGGCCGCCCAGGATGCCCGAGAGCTGCTCAACAGTCATGTACTGGGCAGAGAGAAGCAGATGAAATCAGAAGAGGCTCCAAGCAAGGGCAAGCAGGCACAGGGGAACGAGCAATGACCCCAAAAGAGAGTGCCACGGCCCCAAAGGGGAGGGCAGTGGGTGCTGCTGGGCACCAGGTCAAGTCCCCAGCTGTTCTGCATCCTTCTGGCCTGGGACTGGCGGCCAGGTGCGGGTTAAACTGCAAAGGACCACCCTCCCACCCTGCTGGGCACTTGCTCTGCTCCCCAACCCCGCTGCGGCCACCCCAGAACGCAAAGCTCATCCAGAGCAGACGAGAAGCGCTCTCCGGCAAGGAGACCAGGGGGCTCCAGCCTCTGCTCCCTGCTCAGCTGCAGCCACACAAGTCCCTCAGCCCAAGAGAGAGGTGGGCTCTGAGCACCAGGGCATCTCTGCTGCCCAGGATGTGCCAGGCAACCCAAGGGAGCAAACCCGAGCATGCTCCGGAGCGGGTACCTCATCGGCTGCGGGAGGTACAGCAAGCAAGAAAGAGCGCTGAGTGGCAGCAGGGGCAGCAGCCGAAGCTTTAGTGTCCAGGCTGGGGCCGTGCGCATTGCTGCAGAACCTGAAAACGTCAGACAGCCTCATGTACTCCTAGAAATCCACGGCGGAGGAGAAGGAGAATTAGACCCATGCACAGGTGCTGATTGCAAAGCAGGAGCAAATCTCCCCACGCGCATGTGCCCGAGCTCTGCCTGCCCAACCCTTCCCTGCCGGGAGCTGCCTGGCTCTGGGGTGCCCGAGCCAGGGTTGTCCCGGCACGCTGCTTCGCTCCTGCCTCAGGCACGGGCTGGGGGTTGCAGCTGGCCCTGCCGAGGGCTCCAGTGCCTTCAGCCATTGCCATCACCCACATCCCTCAGGCTCTCCAGCCACGGGTCCCCTCCCCTGTGCAAAAGCACCGGGTGAGGCATCTCAAGCTGCTCCGAGCCAGCTTTAATTCCACTTCCTCGCTCTTTCCAAACCAAACATGCTAAACTTGGGCATTTGCTCATTTTTGGGGGATGCCAGGCTAGCAGGACCCTAAGGATGCTGTCAGGACGTGCCCAGCTGGTGGGTAAGCGGGGGGGGCAAGGGGAAGCGCGGGGCTGTCTGTGCCACGGGGTGCCATGCTGGGGTTAAAACCGAAAATGGGGGGCTGAGTGTTAACAAGCGCAGCCGCTGGAGAGCTTAAGTGAGAAATGCGCTGGCTGTGCCCTCTCAGCGTGCTGCTGTGGGGGTGCCCTGCTGCCTGAAGACTATGTTAGTCTGCATACGGGATCTGGCGGCAGCTCGGCCGCAGAGGGGCCAGTGAGCAAGCAAGCACATGCAGTTATTCCCATTACCTCTTGTGCCTTGGGGTAGGAGCGGGTAGCAGGAGAAGCTAAGGAGGCAGCGGCTGCTGGCAGGGGGCTCAGGGGCTGAGCTCCCTCCAACAGCTCAAAAGGCTCTGAGATGTGGAGGGTCTCCTGTTGGAGGGTAAAGCTCATGTAGGCAAGGCGGGAACAGAGAGTGAGGTGGCAGCAGACTATGGGCAGGAGCAAGGACTCTGTCATCCTCCTCCTCTCCCGAGCAGCGGATCAAGCAACACTGCAGCTTTGGTCCTGTGGCATGGTCTGAGCCATGAGCAAGACAATGGGGGAACCTCTCCCACCTTTGGATTTGAATCGGAAGGGGTCCCCCATCCCAGTACCAAGTCCCACAGCTGCCAAGCCCTCCCCTTGTGGGCACTCGCAGCCCTTGCCCAGCCACCCACCAAAAGCCTGGGCTGCTCTGGGGCTCCTGCAGCATCTGAGCAGCCCAGCAGGGGAGATGCTGCTGCTCCCGAGCTCAGCTACATGGCACTTCCCTCCCTCTCAACCTGGTGATGCAGCCCATGGAGAGGCTCTGAGCGTCTGGGAGCACGCAGCTCCAGCCAGAAGGCGTTTGAGAGCTCAGCAGTTGCTGCAGAGCAGAGTTTGTGGTGCATCAGGCTCATCCCCATCGGTGACAGGAGGAGAGCAGCCCTAGGGTCCATAAACCCCACTCACCTCCCTGAGAGCTGAGGACATTTTGGGGAAGGTCCTGCCACCGGTGACGAGCTGGTATCGCCTCTCCAGAGACACGAGTTTCTCCTTCTCCTGGGCAGAGCAGAGGCAGCTGATGGTTACTGGCACCCCAAGCTCACCCCGACTGTCAGTACCTCAGCAAGAGCTGGAACGACCTTGTCCCCTGCCCCAAGCAACCGCTGCATTACCTTCTGCAGGAGCTGCAGGACGCTGTTCCTCTCCCTGGCCAGGCGCTCGGCCTCCTGAGTGCTCTGCAGCCGGATCTGGGCAGCCTGAGCATCCAGTGCGGCCACTCGCTCCTGGGAAGCGGGCAGCAGGGATGAGCCGGTGAGCCGCAGGGCACAGCTGGAGCTGCTGGGCTCAGCCAGACGCGCGCTGGACCCGCTGCCCATCCATCCCTACCTTCCTTCGGGCGATGCTGCGGTGGCACTCAGCCCGGCTCTGCAGGAGCTGCTGTCCCCGTGCCTCCCGCTCCTCCTCGAGGCGGCTCTCCCGCTCCAGCTGCTGGAACTCCAGGTCCTCAAACAGCTTGGCCTCCGTCTCCAGCACCTCCGCCTCCTTTGGATACACAAAGGCACAGCGGATCACTCCCTTGGGATGGGCACCTTGCTTCCCGCTGGCGGGAGCCCCATGGGCAGGCAGGTCTCCCGCAGCAAAACCTCCCGCTGCGCTCCTGCATCCCAGCCGGTGCTGATAAGGCATGGGGAGCCGTGGCCAAGGTTGGTCCCGGTGTCCTGTGCAGGGACACAGGCAGCTGTCCCTGATGCCTGCGAGGCCGGAGCCACGATCAACCACAGTGTGGCTGGAGAAGGCGATGGAAACACCGGGCACTGGCCAGGTCAGAGCCATCAGCCCCACGGGATGAGGAGCGTGCCATGGGCAGGGGCTTCACCCACCCTCTGGAGACCAGCAGCTCCCATCAAACCGCCTCCAAATCTGCACCGGGCTCTCCCACGTGGCAAAAAGCCATACACTGGTCTAACTGCCAACACGGCCCCATGTCAGCGAGCTGATGGGCAACAGAGCTCCCGCGGATGAGCATCGCACCAAACAACTGTCTGCACGCCCTCCCAGCACCAACAGCGCCTGGCGGCACTCAGCTCCACGTCTGCCGGTGCCACCCTGGCACAGACTGCACCGCACTCCCCACGGGATGCGGGGCAGCTGCTGCTCTCATGGCACGGCATCGCCGGCGTGGTGGCACCAAGGGCTCCTGTGCACCAGAGAACCATCCCATCGCTCGCCCCGATGCCCGCAGGCAGGCACTCACACCCAGCAGCAGGGTACCCGCTCGGCACAGGCTGCGGCAAGGTTGTTTATCCGTGCCGTGCCGGCTGCAGATGGTCAGCCGCTACCGGAAAATACCAGATAATGGGAAAAAAATGCTGCAGATGAGCAGCAATGTAAACCGACGGCACCGTGTAAATAAACGCTCGCAGGAAATAGTTGGAAGCAGAGAGACGAGGACACGGAGGTCCCTGAGGCTCCCCAGCCTCCCTCCTCTGTGGGGCAGGATCCGTGCTCGTGCGCTGCCGGGTCTGGAGGAGCCCAGCGGCTCTGTGGCGGGTCAGCCCCGCAACGCTGCCGAGCCAGCACCGCGCCCCGGGTCCAGGCGAGCGGCAAGCTTACCAGGACGGTGGTGCCCGGTGCCAGCCGCCTCCAGCCTGGGTGCGACGCTCCCAATGCGGCCCCGGCTGGCGGGGAAGAGCTGGCCTGAGCTGGAGCAGAGGGAGATGGGCCATGGTCCGGGAGGGGTGGGGGGAGACACTGACCCTTCGCATCTGCTCCCGCAACTGCTCCCGCATTGACTCGGGGCACTGAGCAAGGTGGCTCTTCGACTCATGGTAAAGCGCCCGGAGGTGCTCTAGCTCCTTCCTTTCAGCATCAACCTTTGCCCTTTCCTGAATCAGGGGAGAGTGAGACAAAACAAAACAAAAAAAGGAAAGAAAAAAAAAAAAGAGAAAACACACTTCTCAAATTGGTGCCATGCAGAAGCTGTAGAGTTAGAGAGGGGCTCAGCGGGAAAAGGAGGGGGCTCACAGGGGACAGCATCAGGGCATCCTCATCAGGTAGGATGAATGGAACAGTTTGAAGCTGAAAGAGGGCAGATTGAGATGAGATCTTAGGGAGAAATGTTTTGCTGTGAGGGTGGGGAGGCCCTGGCCCAGGTTGCCCAGAGCAGTGGTGGCTGCCCCATCCCTGGAGGGGTTCCAGGCCAGGTTGGATGGGGCTTGGAGCTCCTTATCCAGAGGGAGGTGTCCCTGCCCATGGCAGGGGGTGGAACTGGATGGGCTTTGAGGTCCCTTCCAACCTAAATCATTCCATGATTCTATGATCTACGGAGGGTTCAAGAGACCAAAAGCCTTGGGGACCCATGCTGGACAGTGTTGGAGCCCTCAGTCTCTTGTTTCCATGCTGAAAGCCCCCTTACAGGAAGCAAGAAGATCAATACTGGCAGCATGGATAAAGCCAACCCAATCCTGCCAACGGCTGTGCCACGCACAGCTTCTGAACAACCGCTTACCGGCTTTGTTCATGGATGCTCCCCAACCAGGACGCTGCCAATTAAGCACAGCAGGTCCCATACACAGGCTGAGGGACCATGGATCACCCTTTTCTGTCGGAAGGGAGGACTGTCTGCAGGACAGCAGTCAAATTGAGGTCCAGTCCTGCTGCTGGAGCTGCACCGAGTTAGTGGCAGAGCGGATCTCTGCTCCTGGCACAGGACAAGGGGGAAGAAGCAGCTGCAGGAGCCGCACGACGGAGACCTGCAAGATGGGGCTGGCGTAGGGATCACCTCCTGTGGGTTCCCCCCTCCATGGGAGTTGGGAAACACACGCTGCAAGGAACCCCACTCCACACTGCAGCAGTGCAGAGACACGGGGAATCCACGGAAAAGGACACCGGGGGACACACCGAGGGGAAACAGGACCAGGACAGGGACTGCAGGGTGCCCTGGTGCTCCTGGGTGGGCAGAGACGTCAGAGGTGATTGCAGACTGGAGAGCAGGTGTCGTTAGTGTAATTAGTGCAGGCTGGTTAGGAAAGCGTGCGGTTAGGGCAGCAGAGAGGCTGGCAGGAGGGTTCCCTGTGCTGCTCTCCTGGCTCTGTCCCTGCCTAGAGAAGACACTTGCAAAGGGCTGGAAGATCAAAACCAGAACAAACAGTTCAAACACCACAGAGGCACCACCAGTGGCTGCCGATGGGAGCTCTGCCCGGACAGGGGCAGCTGAACAACCCAGACACCTCCTGCCATGGGTCTGCCAGGCTACGACCCCCAGGGACAGCAGCACTATATCACGGCGAGCAGTGGCATGGAGCCACCAGCAAGAGCCGAGCACAGGCTGCGTGGGGACACCAGCCTCGGGCAGAAGTCTGCGGTGGTTCTCCTGCCACAAGCAGCTCACCCAGGGCCATACCACGCTGCCTGCAAGGCTGCAGGATGGCCGGCAACCAGCAGCCAGGAGACGCGTGCCACGCATCTGGCAGTGCCAGTGCCTTTCAGCATGGCTGGTGGATCACAATGGCAACTGCACCAAAGCCAACTCCAGGGGAAGGCGCCAGGACCCCCAATCCCTACCCTAGGACCCCTCCTCAGCCACGGAGCCCAGTGAAACACCAATCCTGATTTCTGTGCCACCTCCAGCAAGCGGCTGCTGCCACGCATGGAGATGCCCCAATCAGCAGCAGAGCTGGTGGACTTGCCAGCAGCCACAGCCCCACCGCGAGGACAGGGAGCTCTGAGGCCCCCACCGCGGTGTCGGTGCTGCCCAGGAAAGCCCCACGGCACAGAGCATCCCTGCGAGACCCTGTCAGCGCAACAGATCGCGGCCGAAACACACTCCAGTCATCAGCCCTGCCCTCCTCTACAGGACCGCTGGACCAGTCCCAGGCAGACGGATGGACAGATCTTCCCATGAACCCAGAAGGAATGCTCCTAAATGCCTTCATGGAGGCAACGGACGAGAGAACGCATCCCCAGGGGAACACCACGGCACCGGCTGCAAGCACCGGGGAGGCCACGGCACAGCCCTGTTGGGGGCTCACCTTGTCCCGCTCCTTCCAGATGCTGCTGTCCAGGCTGGAGAGCTTCTCCTGCAGCTGCTGTGCCAACTCCTGCTCTTGCCGCAGCCGCGCCGCCTCCGATTCCCGCTCGCCTTGCAGCAGCGCCCGCTCCATCTCTGCCTGGATGGGCACAGCCGCGTCAGGATAGCTGCTCCCGACAGATCCGGCTCACGTCCATGGGATCAGGCACTGGCTGGATTGGGGGCTCCCCATCTCCTCACCTCTCGTGTCGTCTCCTGCAGCTGCTGCTCCAGCTCCTTGACACGGCTCTTCAGCTGGTCCAGGTGGCCGAGGATGCCAGCGCGCTCCTCCTCCAGCCGCTGTGCCTCCTTGGCTCGGGGGCCAGCCAGCTCCTCGTGCTGCAGAGAGGGCAGGTTGGCACGGAGCGGCACGGCGCGGCGCGGCACGGCGCGGCTGTCCCCTCACCTCGTGGTGGGTGCTCTCAGTGCTGCTGCACTCCTCCTTCAGGTTCTCCTCGTCCGACCTCTCCAGACTCTCCCTTTGCCGCAGCTCCTCAACGGCTCTACCCAGCGCCACGGCACCCCTGGGCAGCCGCCGGCCAGCATCCGCGTCGCCAGCCAGGAGCCAGTGCATGTCACCCGGCTCGGCGCTGTCGGTCTTGGTGTATTCGGCGCAGAGGTTCAGGATGGTCTCCAGGCGCTGCCGCTCCTACAGGAAAGAACAGTCAGCGCTGTGCCCATTCCAGCACCGCAGGACCCTGTGCCGATGGACGGCATCCCCTGGACCGGGATGCAGGCTCGCTCCTCGCCCTGCCTGCATGCTGGGATGGGATGGGGACATCACGAAGCCTGATGGAGCCTGTTTCAACCCCACTCCGGAGCCAGGCACGTGACGTGCCGGGGGATGGAGACAGACTAATTACAGGCAGCAGCACCGGTCGCCGAGCGTATCCGCTATTTCCAGGCTGTGACTCAGGCCGCCCGCGCCGGGCGTGAGTCAGGGCTGAGCAAAGAGGGCTCCAAGCAGGACTCTGGGACCAAGAGACACACGGGCAAACCCCACCCCGGCAGCTGCGGGCTCTATAAAAACTCTGTCTACCCTAAATATAGACACAGTGCCCACAACGCCACTGCGCTGCCGCCGGTATACGCGACCCTGGCGGGGCTGGACAAGACGTGGATGGTTTAACAAATCTAGAGGCACAGCAATTTCAGCCCTGCAGAGACGTGCCGACTCCACAGGTTCCCTCGGTGCTTCAAGCTATAGTGGCTTTGTGCTCCGGCAGAGCCACGCACCGACAGCCGCCGCGGGCTGTAATCCCCCCGGAGAAGCTGGCCTGGCAGCTGTGCAAATCCCCGAGAGGCAAGGGCTGGGTTTTAAAGCAGCGAAAACCAAAATGCGTTTGCAAAGAGGACGTCCCCTGC
Organism: Cuculus canorus; assembly: GCF_017976375.1. Taxonomy (NCBI): domain Eukaryota; kingdom Metazoa; phylum Chordata; class Aves; order Cuculiformes; family Cuculidae; genus Cuculus; species Cuculus canorus. Next base: position 4,214,706 of record NC_071423.1, read on the forward strand.
TTGGACACAGGTCCAGGGTCTCACCAGGCGCTCCATCTCCTGCTCCCGCACCCGCTCCTGCCGCTGCCGCCGGTGGTATTCCAGCAGCTCATCCTCATTGTCACTGATCTCGGTGATGCTGTTCTTGCGCTCTCGAGGCCCCGTTGGCAGCCGGGGGTCCCCCAACAGCTTCCTGGGGACGCGGGGGCTCTGCCGGGGCGAGGGCACGGCCGGGGAGCCCAGCCCGTACGCGGGGCTCAGGCAGGAGCCAAAGCTGGGGCGGCGCGGAGGGGTCTCCGCTGGCAGCGGGGGCGAAGGGCTCCCGGCACCCCTCGGTTCCTCCAGCCCCTTGCGCCTGGCACGGGGGCTGCCGGGCACCTCCCTGCCCAGCCGGGGCTGCAAAGAGGGGGTGTCGGGGGCTGCCCGGGGGCTGGGGGCCCGTCGCGACAAGTTGGGGCTCAGGGGGGGCAGCTCCCGCATGCTCTCCACGTTCCTGCGAGCTGCCCGCGGGCTCTCGGGGGGCTGCAGCCGGGGCTCGGGGGCCGTCCTGCCAAGGGGCTGCCGGCTGGCGGCCGAGGGGTCCCGCACCTCCCGAAAGGGGCTGGGGGGCCGATCCTGCAGGGCTCCCCGCGCCCGCGGAGCCGCCCTGGGGGTCAGCCGGGGGCTGCTCGCACGGGGGTCCCCCAGCTTCTCGGGTGGCCAAGGCTCACCGGGACCCCCGCCGGGCGGGCGCTGAGGGGGCTGCACGGTGTGGTTGTAGCTGGAGGAGCGGAGCGGGACGAGGGGGGGCATGGCCGGGCCCTGCTCCTGGCTGCTGCTGGGCGAGGGGCTGGTGCAGCCGCCGCTGCTGGCCGGCGACGACAGTGGGGAGAAGGCTGGGGAGGCATTCTCGTAGCTGGAGCCCCCCGAGGCTGTGCCAGGGCTGGCCGGGGGGGACAGGAGGCAACGGCCACCCCCGTTCACCATGGGGGACAAGGGGGATCGGCCGCGGGTGGGTGGCTTCTTGCTGCCAGAGGACGCCGGCTCCTCCAGCACCAGCGAGTCCATGATGTCCTGCAGGTCCTTCTCGATGGAGCTGACCAGGGAGCTGTGGCTGGGGCGCCCGTGCTCAGCCGGCTGGTGGCTGCCGTTCACCAGGGCCTCGGGCTCTGTGGGGCAAGACAGGAGCAGGCGTCAACGCGGCAGGGACCCTCCGCCCAGCCCCTACCCAGGCTGGGGTTCCACCGAGCAGCCCAGCTTCACCCTGCCATGCAAAGCCAGTGGTCGCAGCTCTGGTCTCCCCACACCCTGAGCAGCCGGCACCTCGCTGCCAGCATTTCCCGCGCCAGGGAGGAGGCTGGCATCCCGCTGGCCCCATCACCAGGGAGACAGAAACCCGATAGCGCAGCCCAGCCGCCTGCTCCCAACATCCTTGCGCTGCTCCCCAGAGAGCAGCCGCCCGCGCCAGCGCCTGCCACTCGTCCCTGGCACGCTCCACCACCCCAGCGAGGGGACAGAGATGCGACTGATAAAAGCCACCGAGCGCAGACCCGCAGAGCGTTTGGACCCACCGCCGTGCTGCCCCGCAGCCTCTCTGCGCCTCCGGCTGGGTGCCCCCAACCCCGGCCGCCCCGTCCTCCTGGCGCAGCACCGATGTCCCTGTCACTCAGGGGACGAGCTAATAGCAGCAGGCGAGCCTGGCCAGGATGGCGTGCCACCCGGGATGCGTCACCCCTGGCACCCAGCAGCTCCCCCGCGGTGGCTGGCAGCGCCTCCGCACCCAGGGAGATGTGCTGCAGCCCTGCCCGTGCGATCCCATCCGTCCCATGGAGCAGAGAGGGACCGCGCAGGGTCCAGGCAGGCAGCAGGCGCAGGATGCTCCGCCGGAGCAGGATGCTTCGCAGCCACGGCACCTCCCCACGTCCCTCCTCCCGTCCCCCAGCTGTGGGGTGCGCAGCCTTCCCGGCACACACGTGGCATGAGAAAGCTGCCAAGCTCCTCTCCCCGTGCCAGGGCGTGCCGGTCGGGGCAGGGAGATGGGCTGCCAGCCCAGGGACCGCTGCTGGGGGCTCCGACATCCCCGGGAGCTGGGTGCGGCGCCAGACCTCGGCGTGGGTGCTCGTCCCATCGACCCCACAGACAGACAGACAGACACAGCAAGATAAGCAACCGGCGAGATAGAGGATGCAGCCGGGGAAACGGCCTTCGCAGCCTCCGCGCGGTTGCCCTGGCATGTAAACACCCGCTTCGAGGCATCCGGGGGGGTCCCACACACCCCAGATCCCTGGCGCAGGGGTGATGGGTGATGGCTCTGCCACGGCCACGCTGGGCAGAGGTGGGGGCCGTGTCTCACCACCCTCGCAGTCACCCTCTTCCGAGGTGACATTAATCATTAACGACCGCTAGCACAGCTGCCAAGCCAAGCCAACGGCCGGCACATCCCCAGCCTGGGACGGACAGGGCTGGGAAAGCACTGCACACCGCAGAGGTTGGCGGCACAGCCAGGGGGTGCCCCAGTGTCCCCACCGCCCCGCCGGGAAACAGGGGGGTCACCTACTTGCTGGTAGCCCAAAGGAAGCCGCCGGGCTCCTGCCTCCCGCCGGGATCATGCTCTTCATCCACTTGGCCTCGGCAGGATGGTTGAAGCGGAGGAAAGTGGCCTGGCCCAAAGAGATGGTGCACCCTGCGGAGAGCGGAGAGGGCTCAGCCGCCACGCCGGAGCGGTGCCGGAGAGAGGCGAGGCGGCAGCTGGCACAGGCAGCGAGCCTGGCCCCACGACGTGTCCCCGGGCGGGGAGCGGGCTCCTGCCGTCAGCAGCGGCTTAGGGGGAGGCTGCAATCCAGGTCACTCCCCGGCAGCTGCAGGCAGCGCGTCGCAGGCACAGCTGGGGTCCCTGCGGGGGCCGCGGGGGAGCTGGCGGCGATCCGCGCCCAGCGCTGCTGCCAGCTGCAACAAGGCAGCTCCTGTCCCCGGCTGCAACCGCCTCGGCTTGGCCCCACGCTGCAGCTTTCCCGGGCGGATGGATGGGCTGGGGAGCCCGGGGAGCAGCGGGAGGTAGAAGGTTCCGGGCGCACCTCGCTTCGAAGCGCCTGCCAGCACCCAGGGAGAGGCTCGACAGCCACAGCCCAAAATCCCTCGCCGGAGGGGACACATTTTTTGGAGCGGGTGGCAGCCCAGGCTGGTGGCGAGGTGAGCAACAGGCCGTACGGCTCAACCGGCATCGCCTCCGTGGGGACCAGGCTACCTTGTCTGAGCACCGGGATGGGAAGGGGCGATATTCCCGTGGGGAAGCGGCTCTAGCACCCTGGCTCAGGGCGAGCATCCCTTTTGTGAGGCGGCAGTGCCAGCACGGCGCCCCGCGATGCCTCCTCCTGCCCCGGGCATCACCAACCGGAGCCACCACACCCTGAGCTGCGCCTCCCTTCGGAAAAGTGGGGTACCCCCACCCTATGCCCTGAGCATTGCCTGCCCAGCCCCCCGCACCCCCAACCCCCTCTGCACCCCCCAGCCCCTACCTGCACCCCCCAACTCCTCCTGCACCCCCAGCCCTTCTTGGAGCCCCAGCCTCTCCTGCAGCCCCTCCCTGCACCCCAATCCCTCCTGCATCCCAACCCTTCCTGCACTCCCAGCCCCTACCTGCACCCCAACCCCTCCCGCACCCCCAGCCCCTACCTGCACCCCAACCCCTCCCGCACCCCCAACCCCTCCTGCACCCCCAACTCCTCCTGCACCCCCAGCCTCTTCTGCAGCCCCTACCTACCCCCCAAGCCCCTCCCGCACTCCCAGCCCCCTCCGCACCCCCAGCCCCTCCCGCACCCCCAGCCCCTGCCTGCACGCCAACCCCTCCTGCACCCCCAGCTCCTTCTGCACCCCAACCCCTCCCGCACCCCCAGGACCTCCTGCACCTCCAGCCACTCCTGCACCCCCAGCTCCTCCTGCATCCCCAGCCCCTCCCTGCACCCCCCAACCTCTCCCGCACCCCCAGCTCCTCCTGCACCCCCCAGCCCCTCCCGCACCCCCCAGCTCCTCCTGCACCCCCAGCTCCTCCTGCACCCCCAGCTCCTCCTGCACCCCAACCCCTCCCGCACCCCCAGCTCCTCCCGCACCCCCAGCTCCTCCTGCAGCCCAGCCCCTCCCGCACCCCCAGCCCCTCTCGCAGCCCCCCCAGCCCCTCCCGCAGCCCAGCCCCTCCCGCACCCCCAGCCCCTCTCGCAGCCCCCCCCAGCCTCTCGGCTCAGCCCCAGCCCCTCCGCTCACCCCTCCGCGGGACGCGCCTCCCATTGTTCCCCCGGGGCCGCTGGCGGGCGGGACCCCGGTCCCCGGGAGAGGCGGGGGCGGCACAGGGGCGGCCCCGGACTCCACAGCCCCGGACACGCGGGGACCCCTCCGCCCCGCCCCGGGGAGGGGCTGTGGCCGCCCCGCCCCGCGACCCCTTCCCCGGCGGGTCCACCCGGGGCAGATCGGCTGATTTCCTCCGCCACCGCCCCTCCCGGCATCCGCGGCTGCGCAGGGAACGGGGGAGACGGCGGGGACCGAGCCCTGCCCGGTGCCCTCCCGATCCCCGAGCGCCGCCAGCACCCGGCACGGCCCCGCACCGGGGCAGAGGCAGGAGCATCCCCGGAGCGTCCCCCGGCAAAGAGGCAGGAGCACCCCTGCAGCATCCTGGGAGCATCCCTGGAGGATCCCAGGAGCATCCCAGGACAAAGAGGCAGGAGGATCCCTGGAGTACACCAGGATCATCCCAGGAGCACCCCAGGGACATCCCTGGAGCATCCCCTGGCAAAGAGGCAGGAGCACTCCTGCAGAATCCTGGGAGCATCCCTGGAGGATCCCAGGAGCACCCCAGGAACACCCCTGGATCATACCCTGGCAAAGAGGCAGGAGCACCCCTGCAGCATCCTGGGAGCATCCCTGGAGCATTCCTGGAGGATCCCAGGAGCACCACTGCAGCATCCTGGGAGCATCCCTGGAGGATCCCAGGATCACCCCAGGACAAAGAAGCAGGAGGATCCCTAGAGTACACCAGGATCATCCTGGGAGCACCTCAGGAGCATCCCTGGAGTAGCCCAGGATCATCCCAGGAGCACCCCAGGAACATCCCTGGAGCATCCCCAGAGCACGCGAGGAGTATCCCAGCCAGGCTGTGTGATCGCAGGATGGATCCACAGCACCCCAACACCCCACCAGCACTGGATCCTGCTCGGGAGGATCCCAATTGTCCCTACCCTGGGTGAGGCGCGTGGGCCTCTGGAGCGCCACGCCGTCGATGGCGCAGGCGTTGCCGCAGGGGTGCAGGGTGAGCGTCCCCCTCTCGTTCTCGATGTAGCAGTGCTGGGGCGCCAGGCCAGGGCCCTGCAGGATGATGTCTGTCGCAGCTGTGCCGATGGTGGTCCTCCCTGCGGCAGAGAGGGCGGCTCAGCATCCCTGCCGCCCGCGTGCCCGCAGCGACGCCCCGATTACCGGCACCCACCTTCCTCCAGGGGCAGGAGAGTGATGGCGGTGCTGAGCCGGCCGCTGCCCAGGCTCACCAAGTGCGGCTTCTCCGTCTGCACCTTCAGCCCCTTGCCCGTGTCGATCAGGTCCAGGGGGCTGTTCTGCACGAGGACAGCGAGGGATGCTCACCGCTCCCCTCTGCCACCCAGCCAGCCGGACGCCCTGGCTGCTCCGATACGACTGCAAGCAGGCAGGGAGCAATGCCCGGGCACAGCCGCGCTCAGGTAGGACAGTCCGGCAGCGGCATGCAAGAGCTGAGAGCTCCATCCTGCCCACCATAGGGAGCAGAGATGAGCCACTGCAGGAGCAGATCCCCACGGCTGAGGCTAAGAGGATCCAAACTGCCAGCCACTTAGCGCAATTGGCTTTGCCATCGATCCCGTAAGAGGATTGGGGTGAGGAGAGGCTGGAGAGTAGTGCCGGCTGCCTGCAGCAGGGCTGGCTGGATCTTTGTGCTCCCGCAGAGGGTCCATGGCCCCACGCACTCACCTGGATGATGGTCTGGACTCTGCGGGCTGGGCTGGCAGGAGCCCTGCCGGGAGCCTCCATGGTGCCCGCTCGGAGACGCCAGGCACTCTCAGGCACAGGCTGCTGCTGGGAGAGATGGAGGACGTCGGCACAGGCAGCCACGCTGGGCACGGTTCTGCTGTACTCCGAGCTTTGGAACCCAACTCGACACTAGCATTTTCCCCTCCTTGGCCTGCCTGAAGCTGGAGAGCATCCCCGCCTGGCAAAGCACATGCCTTCATCCACCCAGGGAAAGTCACACAGGAGCCAAGTGTCAGCACAGGTCGCTGGTGCCAGAAGGAGCCGACACACTGGGTCAGCTGTGGGGAGGCAGTGCAGGAAATGCACACCCTAAACTCTGGAAGCGACCGGCAGCTGCACCTCAACGGCTGTGGTGGACGAGGGCACACGAGCACAGCACCCGGCTGTCCCCAGCAACACCTCCCAGCCCACACGTGCCACAAGTGGCACCCCAGCACACACCTCCACCCCTGCACAGCCAGGCACTCAGCACCCCGGGATGCACAGGGCCAGCGGAGCGTCCCCCATCCCTGCCTGTGCCTGTGCCAGGCTGGCAGCGCTGCTGCCCACCGGAGCGGCTGCTGCAATGGGTCCCTGCGTGGGCAGGAGGCAGCTCAGGGAGGAACAATTTCCATCACCCGGCGCTCACACCACCACTGCCGTCGCAGTCCGGGATGCTCCAGGGTTACTAAATTTACCGTCTGCTGCTCCCCACGTCCCTCCCTTCCCTTCCGCCCAGGCTTGGCTGAGCGTGGCTTAACCCTTCCTGGGCAGCTGGGGCGGCCGAACTGGGGAGCTCCCACCCACATTAGGATCCCTGTTCCCGGGGCAGCCAGGGGCACCGGGAACAGCCCCGCGCTAGGCTCCCTGCAGCATCACCCATGGTCCCACCAGCCCCGGCGTCCCGCGGGGCGAGGGACCCCCCCGACTTGGCCAGTGCCATGCTCAGCCGCGGGGGCGGCTATTACACACTGTGGAAAAAATGAAACGCTGGAAAACACCAGGCGTGGGATCCAGGGCTGGGGAGGAGGTCAGGCGGCTCTGTACGACACTAGGGTCTGCCACCCCACGGCAAGGTCTCCGTGGGGACCACGGCTGCCCCGCGTGGGATAGGACCAGCTCAGCCGGGGAGGAGAAGCAGAGCTGCCAGACAGCAGCAGCAGCTCCCCGGTGCCCACCAGCTGCCCAGGCAGGAGCCCCGCTTTCCCTTACCTGCCACTCGGTACTGGCCCGGGCACCAAGCGGGATCCTCCGCGGCAGCGTGCCCATGTTCCCCGGGCGCAGGGGGGCCGTACTGCCTGACATGCAGAGACCCCACAGCCCTGCCGAGCCCCTGCCCCTCGCCTGCACCCAGCCACAATCTCAGTCTCCGGGAAGGAGGAAAAGCCAGGAGGGGCCGAGCTGCTGCATAGGAAGGGAGCGGGGCCAGGGTGGGATCCTGTGCTGGCGTTAACTCCTTCCCAGCATGGCTGAGCGAGCATCATAGGGTCCCCAGCCCCGCTGCTCAGGAGTCATCCCTGCTCCTGCCTAACCTCACTCCACCCAGCATCCCCCACTCCTGTCCGTGAGCCGGAGGGTGACCCTGGCATCCATCCGCTCCCCGACGCCCACCCAGCCAGCTGCCAGCCCCTGGTCCCCAGCATCGCCCTCCGTCAGAGCCCCTCACCTGGCTCCTCACCGGGCAGGAGTCGCCCGCTGTGCCCCCAGCCCGTCCCTCGGGGTGCAGCTCCTTCCAGCCGGCTCTGCTGGAGGAATGTGGGGTGGGAGCGCTGCCTCTCCCCGGCCGGCGCCCCACTGCTGGGGTGGACAAGGCTGCCTTTCTTCTCCTGCTGCCGCCTGCAGAACGCGCTGCTTGTTCCCGCCGTGGGAAGCGGCGAAGGCAGCAAATGCCAAGGGGTCGGGCTCGGTTACCGCCCCGCAGCCCCCGTGCCCCCCGCGCAGGGCTGCCCGCTCAGCCCCAGCCTCACGGAGCACAAAAGCCGCTTTCTTCTCCGGGTGCAGGCAGAGGCCTCACCTGGGAGGACTTGGGGCCCTGCCGACACCGGGCTGCCTGCGTGCACTGATGCTGCCTCGCCGCTGCTGTGCTTCAGGGGAGGCCCTGCACCCCACTGCCCGTGGGCTGTGACCTCCCTGCCTGCCCTAGCCACATGGGCAGAGGCGCTCGGGGGGGTTTGTTCCTGTCTGACCCACCGGGATCCAACCTGGGCACAGCCCCACGTGCCTCGCACCCCAGCAGTATGGCAAACGCCAGAGCCGCGCTGCGTGCCACCGGCCAGAGCGTCGCCAGGGCACGGTCAGCCAGCCCACACTCACGGAGGGCCATGTGGATGCAGCAGAGCATGGCCTGGCACATCCTGCCATGCATCCCAGCAGTGCCAGCCGTGTGCAGGCACCCAGACAGCATCCTACGGCACAGCCTCTCCTGCCCACCCGTGGCCAGTGAGTCACGGGAGGAAGCCGGAGTGCCCGAGCTAACGGGTGCTCACCCCGCAGCATCGCAGCCTCCGTCCAACTTGGCTGCCTGCTCGCTCCCCATCTGCTAATGCGCTTAGGGTGTGCTTACCCCTTCCCACACCCTCTGACCCGTAAACAACCGGCCCTTCCGCCGGCAGCTGGGAAGAGGAACCCATCCCCGGCACAAAGCCAGTGGGGAGCGAGGCACCGGCTCCCGGCCGCTGCCCCACACCGAGCAGGGAGACCCAGCCGGCCCCATCCCAGCAGGCGAGGGGCGGCGGGGGCTGCATTGCAGTTGCTGAGGCAACGCTTCTGGCAATAACATCGCTGTATATCAGCCGCCAGACAGCTCCAGCGGGAGCTGAGGAATCCCAGCCGCACCCGCTGATCTCAGTGCTCCCGGGAAGCGCTCCCACACCATCGCGGCACAGCTGCTCTCTGGATGAGGCCGCGGCTCTGCCAGCATCGCACCTTGGGCTGCAGGATGCCTGCCGCGTGCTTGGGCTGGGGAGGGCACGCAGCCTGGCTTTTCCATGCCTGATGCTCCTCGAGATCAGCTGGCTCCAAGGGCCGGTGCACGATCCAAATCACTGCCAGAGCTCAAGCACTGAGTCCAGCGTCAGCTTGTGCCTCCGGCCACCACAGTGTGGATGGGAAACCCACCACTGTTGAGCTATAGGACCCCACGTGAGGCTGCACAATGGAGACTTGTTCCTCAAAGCCCTCTTGTAGCCAATGATGGCTTCTCATCCACAAGCCAGACACTTGGCTGGGCTCAAAGCATCTGCAACTCCTCACAATGGCAGTGCAGGGACCTCAGCAGCGGATGGGTTTAATGGGTCTCGGATCTGGTCCCTGGGACAAACCCATCACCTAGCCCTGCCCTGCATTGACTGGGAGAGGGGCTTCAGTGACCCTCACTCCTCCGAAACAGGCATCAACAACCACTACCTTGTCATACAACCCCAAGCGACAGCTCACTTGCTGCAGCCGCGCACATGCCAGCACATGGCACAGCGTGCCAAACCCACAAACTCAAGGAACTGCCAAAACCCACCTGGGTAGCACTGTCCTACTGCTGCCCGGTGTCCGAGCTGCAGCCCCCGTCCGGTGCCCCGTACCCGCAGAGCAGCCGGATAGTTGGCCGTCCTTGGGTGCAGCAGCTGGACATCTCTGGGACCTGCCAAATTCCTCAGGGTTTCTGGCAGCAGCCGGAGGAGCCGTGGCGAGAGCGTGTCAGGAAGCCGGAGTAAACAACGTCCCGTGGCGGAGCCGGGTCCACTCAGCCCAGCCCCGTTCCCAGGCTCCCCGAGAGGTGTCGGGACAGTGGGTCAGGATGGGAAACGCTCCCTCGCGGGGCTCCCACCGCGGCTGGGACCCCCAGAGCCGCTTGTAGCTCCCCCCGCGCACCCCAAAGCGCTGCCCAAGGTTGGGGGGGGTGTTTGGGCATGGACCCCCGCGGCCAGGGGCGAGCAGCTCCCCTTGGCGGGCCCCCCCTCTCCCCGCCGCCGCTCACCTCCGCTCCGCCGGGACGGCAGCCCTAGCCCGGGCTCCGCGGCGCCCCGGCCCGGTCCCCGCCCCCGGCTCCTCCCCAACCCGGTCTCCTCCCCGCCCCGAGCCGCGGCCGCTCCGGACAATGCTCTTTATTCGGTTACAGACGGTACCGGAGGACACTGGAATGTGCGCTATTCCCTAGACCAGCACCGCGCGGGGCTACAACAGGGACGGCCACTCGGTTCAACCACCCTCCAGCCAACGCAGGGAAAGAAAAGCTCCCGGGATGCTGGAGCCAACCTCGGCTCCCTTACACATCACCCAGGCTGGCGGCTCTCGGCCGCGACGGAGTGAGCAGGGAAGAGGGAACGGGATCCAGTGCCAAGGGAGTGCCGCTGGCAGAGAGACCACGGACTGCTTTGGCAGAGGACCCACGGAAGGCAGGGATGCTCTCCCGGGACACGGGTTTGGGGCGTTTCCTTCCCACCTGCGTGCTCGGAGCCCACGGCAGAACTGCCAGAGATGAGCCCAGAGCCACGCAGGGGAGATGAGCTCTGAAGGCAGCACAGCCTGTGCCACCAGGGCAGGAGAAGGAACAGCTCCAGGAGAGCAGATGCTACACCACTGTTGCTCCTTTTTGGATCAATTTCTCCCCAGCCCCTTCCTAAAAAACAGCACTTCCTTCTGGTCCATTCTCAAGCACTGAGAAAGAGGGCTGGTTTGGGACAAGTCAATCTCCACGGCTGCTTGCAGGCAAAGCCAGGAACCTCTGAGAGCACCAAGAAGGCCCAGGGAAGGACACACACACCCAGTCTGTACCCACTTAAACCTCCTCCAAAGCCCAGGACAGAGAGCCCATAACCAGGACAAAATGTTCTCCCTCCCACCCGAGCATTTGGAGCCACAGCCTGTGCTACCTCAGAGCTCTCTTGGAGCCAGAGAGGTGGAGAGACAGCATAAGTGTAGAGAAAAGGACTAAAGCTGAATCTCCCTTCCCACCCCACACCCAGCTCTGACACCGAGGCCAGCTTGCTCCACCTCTACCAGACAGAAGGTCCAGAGAAGGGAGGCATCTCCCTGCTATCTTAATGCCTGCTTTCACCGACAGAACCAAGAGCTGAAGGCCGAGGAGGAATTAGAATGGCAGAACCAACAATGGTACAGCACGCGATGCCTCAGAACGGGAGGAAACGATGGCTGACAGATGCTGGGGCTGAGCTCCAGGTGTCTTCAGGGGAGGAAGGGATGGGTCCGAGCCAGGTTCTCTGTGGAGATCTTGCTTTTCTGCCCACCAGTAAAAATCTGCCAAAGAAATGGGTAGCCTTTCCCTGCCCCGAGCAGGTCACTTCTCTGCCAAGACTGTCCATGACCCAGGAAGGCTGCAGGTGGCACAGAGCCCATGCCAGGGCAGAGGGGGCTGTGGCGTTCCCGACATTCAGAATAAACTGCGGCCTCTTTTTATGTTTTTTTTTGTTAAATTTAAAAATTTCTTCCTTTGTGGCTCCCCCGGCTGTGTTACAGGATCTCATACTTGTCCACCAGGAAGGTGGTCTCAGTGGAAAACCTCACTGGGCTGTTCCCGTCTACCTGGGTCACTTTGGTCACCTGTGGAAACAACAACAGAGTTAACTCAGCACCCAGTGCTACTCCTCAGCGCTTTCTGACACGGGGCTGGTCACAAGAATCGCCCCAGAGCTTCCCAACCACATGTCTGCCCTGGGAGAAAAACCTTTGTTCTCAGGGAACCTGATTTTCCACAGGGGTTGTGCCCGCTGAAAGTGGCCTGCGAGGAGTTCAGCAGCCACTAGCTACGGTTCAGCAGGGACAGCCTGCCAGCCACGTGCTGAGCAGCACTGTGCCTTGGATGGATTCGAAGGCTGAGGGAAATTAATGATTACTGAAGCGTGAAGGCACAACCAGAGCTGCAGGCAAGCTCTGGGAAGCTGAAACTGCCACTCCTGCCTGCATCTTAAGTGCCTTGGTGAGGCCCTGGCCCAGGTTGCCCAGCGCAGTGGTGGCTGCCCATCCCTGGAGGGGTTCCAGGCCAGGTTGGATGGGGCTTGGAGCCCCTGATCCAGTAGGAGGGTTGGACCTTCATGGGCTTTGAGGTCCCTTCCAATCCAAACCATTCCCTGATTCTACCTTAATGCTGCCATCTCATCTGGTGCCACGGCAGGGCCCGCACACCGCAGCAGGTGACAGAGGTGGCCAGAAAGAGGCCAGAGTGACACCAGGCCAGCAGCGCCCATACCTGTATGTTGCAATAGTTCTTTTTGGAGACGAAGGAGACTTGCACAGGGAAGAAGTCGTTTGGCTGTCCTGCTATGCTGAACTCCAGGCTGCCGCTCTTGTTTTTGGCATCTATCATTGGCAGGCACCACTCTAGGAGGTTTCTCCGGCTGTCGTGGCGGTACTCGCCATCGATCTCCCCGATCACTGGGGCACCAACGCCAGACCTAGAGCCAGCAATGAGAAGCTACAATAGCTCACCTGCAGGGAGCTCAGGAAACGCTTGCTGAGCCCATTGGCACAAATCAGAGAGGGGAGGGAACTGAGGGGATCCAAGACAGCGCTTGTTAGCACTGCCAGACGAGGAACACTGCTTACGGCAGGGGGATGGTGATGACCACGTCATTCAGCTCTAGGCTCTCCTCTTGCAACTCATACTCGATGTTAACGTCACAGCTGTTCCCGCTTTCTGAGGGCCAGCAGTTAACTGTGGGCACAGAAACCGCGTGCTGAACTACATGCCTGGAACAGGCTCCCACAAGATGACGCACTTCACTTTGGAAAGCAAAGTCAGCCCCAAAAAACGCCAACTTTAAGAAAAGTTGGGGTTTTTTCACTACAGAAAACACACACTGCCAAGAACAACAGGTATCACCAAACAGAAGACAGATGGCATCTCCCACACCTCACAAGGCTCCAGACAGGGGCTACGAACCTGCAGCCCGTGGGTGAACAGCCGCCCAAGACCCCAGAGGCAGGCTCGCACTCACTTGTCAATGGAATGAAAGACTCTTCCGTGGTCTGCAACCTCCATTTCAGCACACCCACGTCACTGTTAATAGGGAATGACTTCTCCGGGTTCTTCAAACCAATCTGCGACTCTGCAGTGAAGAGTTTCTTGTCCACATTTGGGTGAGTCTGAAAGGAAACACATGCCCCAGCTGTAACCCTGAGCCTACAGGGAGAACCGTACATGGGGAATGCAGGTTCCAACCAGACAGCCCTGCACATCCTTGAGTATTTCCCTTGACAACATCCACACCACTGTGCTCCTCACTCAGAAGCCAAACCAAAGCACACCTCCTTCTTGCCCTGGGATTCTCTCCAGAGAGTGCTGATCCGCTAGGAAGGATCCACACCACCACAAATTTTAACTTGCCACTGCACCGGAGACTCCACTAAGGCACACTGTTATCCAGGCTGACAACTAGACAAGAACTTCAACAACTTGCAAGATCCTGATGACCCGTAACAGGCATTTTTCTTCAAGAAAAGGCCTGTATGTGAGGCTTCAAGGAGGCTGTATGTGAGAATCTTACAAGCTGACTGACTGCAAGGCCTCCAGCTGCAGGAATTATCTCAGAGGCAGCAGTGACAGGACATGAGGAGAAAAGGGATTCCAGGTAACAGCTGGATCCCTCAGCATAGTAACCTAACACTCCTGCTCAACGGCTAATGCTCGTGTCACACAAATGAGCCTCAAGCAGCACACCAGGCTGCAGCAAAGTCCACCGGAGACCAGACAGCACGCCAGCACACATTCCTGGAAGGATAAGGCTCCCCAGGCCGGAAGATAAGCTCACAGCATGGATTTATTCAGTGAACTTCAACCTTTTCAGCATGGGCAGGCCTTGAGTTGGCGCTGCAGTAATGTCTGCAGTGACTACTCCCACTTCCAATGCCACAGGACAGTAACAAGCTCAAATACCTACAATACTTTGCGCCGGAGAGCAGCAGGAGCCTGTTCAACCAACGCAACACCTAATGGGCTTTACCTGTAGCTGCACTCCTCGTTTGTCCTCATTTTCTAAGTGCAGGCGAATCCGTGCAAACTTCTCGTCGGAAATGTGCAGCATGATCATGCCGTGCAGCTCCATGTTCTGCAGCCCTCCATCACGGCCACAAGTCAGAGAGATTTTCTCTTCTATTTTCATGTGCACGCTAAAGGGTCAGAAAAAAAAGCAGGATTCTCAAGTCCTGTGCATGGCACCCAACAGGGCAGACAAGAGCTCCGTTTTCTGCAAGGATGGGCTGTGTGTGGTGGACAGGGGCTCCCACGAGCGCGATGGCTCCAAACGGAATGGCATGGGCAGCAGAGCAGATGCTGCTCTGACAGGGTAGCCTGGGGGCACGCAGCTCTGCATCGGATGGAAGCCCAGATACACAGCAAGGATACTGTGAGCTAACACACCGTTCGCTCGAGCTCACAGCACTGGAAGGTTCTGAATTACTACTTGTAAAGTGAACCGTGAACGCTTCCATCCTGAGCCACAGTAAGGCAGGAACTGTTTGTGTCTAGGGTACAGAAAAAACAGTGTCTCTCTTCAGGAACAGAGGCACAGCGATTCCCAACCTCAGCTAAGCAATGGTTGTACATTCCATTTTAATGAGGGCAATTCCTGACCAACCTAGTAATCTGCCTTTGTGCTGCTGTGCTTTCCAAGGTTTTGCCCCCCATCTTTTAAAATTCACAAGCTGAGGGAGCGCACCAGACCTGAAAGGGAGGCAAAAGCCCATTTGGAAAATGGAAAAGGAAGCTGGCGCTCAAAGCAACACGCACAAGCCAAGGGCCGTAAGGAGCCTGGTGTCAAAGCAAGAGCAATACCCACCTCTCCACGTTAACTGGAGGAGCAAGAACCTTGGCTGCTTCAGTAGAGCGCTTGCCTACAGAAGTCATGATGTTTTCTCCTTCTGATTTCAGTTTGTCCACAAAGTTGTCCACCTCCTTCCCCTTTGCGCCGAGTTTCAGAGCCTTACTGGGACCTGAGGGCCTGAAGAAAAGGCAGAGGAATTTCCTGGTCAGCTCAAGCAGCAGAGCCCTCTTCCTCAGACACCTCAGAGTGCTGTAGCCTGACTATCCCAAATACATGGCCTTCACCCCCACAGTGTTTTCGAAGGAGAAGGCACATGAAATCCATGACCTTGTGTGACAGGATGCCGAGTTACAAATAATATTTGGATTCTGAGTATTATCAGTGGCCGGGTCCTCTTTCTCCCTCATAATGAGGAGACCATCAAGGGCTCCAGAGAGCCTACGGGACGCTGGAGTGGCACACAGCACAAATATGTCTCGGTAATAAAAGGGGGTCTCAGGAATGGGCAATGGACACCGGCACACCAGCACACTGATACTAAAAGCTTAACGTGCACAGATGGCAAAGCCGCAGGAGGCTTTCCAATGGCAGGACCCACCTGGCAGGCGCCGGTGCCACCTTGGGCTTTTCCGTTTCGATGATGGTCTCCGTGATCATTGCTGCCGTTATGCCTCCAGACACAGCCGAGCTACCAAAGCCACCAAATCCAGGTGCCTTTTTGCCCTGTCTCTCTGCATCCCTCCTGGCCTGCTGTAACTCCTTCGCTTTGCGGCGCATCTCAGCTTTTGCTTCGCGCTCCTGAGTCTGAAGCAAGAGACAAAAGGCTGACAGGGCTCTGCCATCTCAGCCTTGCCCTGCACAGGAGCTGAGAGCATTTGTTCGTGAAGCAAATTAAAACGAAACAAGATGGGCATTTAGATCACTGAAAAGCTAAATAATGTTATGATCCCCTTCAAAGTGGAGTAACCTTTGCACAAAGCCAGCAGTGTTTCCCAGACAGAGCACCCCATAGCAGGCTTGCAGTCACTGCCGCTCACCTCTCGCACGGCTCGGAACACCTTTTCTTCATGAGATTCCATCTCCGTGAAGGTCCGGATTTGTGCCAGGTTAACATTCTCACGGTAGCCCAGGGCAACGATTTCATCAAAGGCAAAAATCAGGTCGAAGCAGTGGTCGGAGATCTCGTTCTCCTCCAGAGCTCGGCAATATTCAGGGATCTAGAGAGGAGAAAGCATTTTAAAGGAGTATCTGTAGACAATACCACCGAAACATTTTTTTTTCCTGCCAACTTTGGCCTTCACAGCTGTGCTGGACCCTCCGAGGAGCAGAACACCACTGCACTGCTCTTCCCAACCTCACACTGCCAATAAACAAGATAAGGTTTTGCCATTGTTTGTTTTTCTGCACTGAAACACTCTTACAACTCCTCAGCTTTGCTGTGACATCAACTCAGAGGAACATAAACGGACACTGGGGCCAGCATATCTCCTCAAAATCCTTTGGCTGCACAAAGGCAGCAGCACAAACTCGTTGCTCAGAAACGCACGTAAAGTAGCTGCACTTCTAAGTGCTGCTCTGCTGTGTTATTTTTAGAAGTAGTACAGGTGTGTCTTAAAGAATACAGAGAATATTTAATGCTGAATTTACAACATCAGCCCTTTGGTCTCACCAGCTCAACTGCAACCAAAAATTTTTCAGGTGTAACTCAAGAACACCATTTAAACTCCAAATGTTACTTCCAGGGTCTGGAAAATACTGTTGCCAAGCAGCATGTCAGCACCAGCTCAGCAAGAAGCTCTCACACTGGCTACACACGCAAAGCAACCGACCCTTACCACTCTGGAGAAGAGTCGGAGTGTTTCCAGGTCTTCCAGGATGTTGCTGTTCTTGGTGGTGATCAGCACCATGTAGAGCTTCTCCATCGGCTGGTAGACGTACCGCACGCTCTCCGTCTCAACAAAAGTGTGCTGCTTCCCTGTGTTCATCAGCTTCGGGAACGCCGCCAGCAGCCCCTCGATGCGGGTCCGGGTCATCTCCACGAACTGCCGGGAGACGATGGCCTTTCCCGCCTTTGTGCAGACGGCTGCCGCCAACAGCACCTACGGAGAAGGCGAGCGCTGGTCAGCTGGGCTCTCACACTGCGCAGCTTCAGAGACAGGATCGCTGCCACCGTCTCCCTTCACCTTTAGCACGCAATCAGCTAACTCTCCTTAAACACCCAATTAATTCTGTGACCAGCAAAGGGAATCAAACAGAGCAGATTCACCTCTGCTTTTCTCTTGCTCTGTTTTGCTGTCTGGCTACCCAGAATGAAAGCTCCCAGTACTCCCACACAAACCAACCCGCTCCTACACACACAGAGCTGCAACCCCACCTCCAATGGCCTCAAAGGAGGCTCCGGGTTATTGGTTTCTCTGTCAGCCCAGCCCCAGCACACACCTAAACACAGGGATATTGTAAAACAGGACCTTTCCTCCCAACGTAAAGCAGAGCCAGGTTAATAAACCCTTGGCAGCTGTGTTAATCACGGCCCTTGGATGGCTCTCCTGGGCACTTTGGAGATGTTATCACACCACAACACAAAGGCAGTATGGCAGTTGCCAACCTACGTCTCATCATTCTCTCAGACTCCCTAGGGTTCCTCCTCACGTTTCTCTCTCGCAGATCAGGTCCTTAATTAACTTTGTCAGGATGAGGCAGCTTCTGCAGTTAAGATGTTTTACATCCCCAGTCACTGTTATCGCCGGCTATCTGACAGTGACGGAAGAACAAGCAATTGCCCCATGGGATGATTTCAATTGCCGGGCTCTTCCTAGGCTGCCAGGGGCTTTGCAAATTCACCACTCGGTGACAGCATACCCAGAGCGCTGACAGGTCAGAACTACACTGCCTCTAGGTAAGCACTCTCTGACAGAGCACAGACCACGGTGCAAGGAAACCACTCAGCGCCAAGGAGCCCCACTGCACCCGGATCAGCTCTTTACGTGAGCAGACTGCTGGCGTGGAATATCGCTGTGGATCGGTGTGGAGGCACAGGCCTACCCAGAGAGAACGGAGCTCCCAGCATTACACTGCGTGCTGACCAAAGGCAGCTGCCGGCCCCGCTGCCCCTAACACCCTCCGCAGCAGCGCCCTGTCAGTGCAGCCCGGCCGCTGCTCACCCCGCCTCGACCATGGCAGGGCCGGCCCGGGTCCCCCCGGGCCTGAAGGACCTCCTCGAGCTTTGATGCCTCTCTTTCCGAAGGCCACAGCTGACACCCCAGGCACGGCCACCCCAAGAGCGGTCTGGCCGCCCCTCCTCAACTTTTCACCTCCCCCAGAGCCCTGCCTCACCCTCCCAGGCCCGGCCGTTCCCTTAAGGGCCACTGCCCACCCGGAGGCTCGGATGCTCCCCACACCTCCGGCGCCTGTCGCCCACCGTCCCCGATTGCTGGTGGCCTCTCCCGAGGGCCAGAAGCCCCACCCGAGGTCATTCATTCCCACAAAAAGGCCAGAGTCCCCTCTCGAGACCACTCACCCCCCAAGGTCCGTCACCCTCACATGGGCCACAGACCCCCCCGAGGCCTGTCACCCCTCCCGAGGCCCAGAGCGCCCCGAGGCCATTCATCCCCACAAAGGCCCGACTCCCTTCCCGAAGCCATTCACCCCCCGAGGCCTGTCACCCCCACACAGGCCACAGCCCCCCAACGCCATTCACCCGCCCGAGACCTGTCACCCCACATGGGCCAAAGCCCCCCCCGAGTCCATTCACACCCCGAGGCCTACCAGCCCCCCGAAGGCCGCAGCCCCCCGCCAGGCCGCGGTCCCGCAGCGCCGCCCTGTCCCGTGCCCCCGCGCCGCCTGGCGGCCCCCCTCCTACCCCCTGGGCTCCCCGCGGGCCCTGCCCCGCTCCGCGGTCCCCCCCCGGCGCTCACCATGCTGGCGGCGGCGCGGGGCCCGGCGCTGGCTGCGCGTCCCTCGGGCAGCCCCACAAGATGGCGGCGCCACGTCCGCACCCGGAAGTGACGTC
The DNA here is from genome assembly GCF_017976375.1 of Cuculus canorus. Taxonomy (NCBI): domain Eukaryota; kingdom Metazoa; phylum Chordata; class Aves; order Cuculiformes; family Cuculidae; genus Cuculus; species Cuculus canorus. The sequence goes on from NC_071423.1 coordinate 4,233,465, forward strand.
ACGCGCGGCACGCTCGTCGGGGGCGGGGCCTCGTGGTGGGGGCGGGGGCCGTGAGGCGGTCGCCATGGCGACGGCGGCGCGGGGCCGAGCGGGGCCGAGCGGGGCCGGGATCGGGGCCGCGATCGGGCCCGGGGCGCCCCCCCAGCCCCGCCTGCTCGAGAACCGCCCCTACGACGAGAGCCTGGAGCTCAACGAAGCCCCGAGCCCGCCCGGGACGCGCGGGTCCCGCCGCTCTGGGCCTCCCGGGGCGCGCGGCCGCCCACAGGTACGGCGGGGGGGCCGGGCG